>NC_053024.1:644503025-644662358 GCF_003073215.2 Triticum urartu
GTGCTCGTTCCCTGCTGGGCCGGTGGCGGCATTGGCAGCGAGTGATGGAGAACGGCGGGGAGGTCCGCCGACGGGCGGCGTCTGAGCGACGCGAGGGCCAAGGGCGGCACAGCGCTCAGAACGGGCTCGGCGAGCGTCAGCCATGGATCCAGTGGAGTAGCGGAGCGCTGATCGACAAAAGAAAGGCTTTAGCGCACCCCCACCTGGCGCGCCAAATGTTGGATTACGGGTTCCATCAAACCCTTGAGGTTCGAACACTAGGGTGCACACGAAGATCTCTCTCTCTCTCCCTAGCTCGCTCTCGCAACGATCTCAAGGTCAAACTCGCCAAACCCAAAGAACAAGAGAAACGAGGGTTTATACTGGTTCGGGCCACCGTTGTGGTGTAATACCCTAATCCAGTGTGGTGTGGTGGATTGCCTTGTATGCTGGGGATGAACAAGTACAAGGGATGAACAGCCTCATGAGGAGAGGTGTTCTTGAGCTCGGTGAGCTCGTGTGTTGAGGATGATCTAAATGTTCCGTCTCCCGATAAGTTGCCTCCTATGGTGGTGGCTAGTCCTATTTATAGAGGCCCTGGTCCACTTCCCAATATTAGGCGGGAAGAAAAGACACAAGACTTGATAAGATGAAAAGAAATTGAGCAGAGGGCACAACACTCCGGTTAAATGGATAAGCAAGGACAAGAACATGATATTTACAAAATGAGATGATGGGTCAAAGAGAGCAACATCACAATGCCTCCGGAACAAATGCAATAAAGGAATCAAAAAACTGTGAAGAAAACAACATGTACTACCTGAAATGAATTTAATAGAGCATCCTTAAAAAGAAGGATTGAACGGAGTTGCAGGAAGATCAATAGAGAAAAGAATAAGCTTGTTGTGGGCTTATTGAAAACATCTTAAAATTATGAGGTGACAAACGGCCACTAACGAAAACCATTGAATTGATTGAGAGAACCAAAGAGATGAAAAACTTCTTCCACCAAGATGATAAAGAGACAACTTGGATCGTTGTTAAGCACCCCAATTAGTAACATTCCTTAGGGAAGGCTTTAGGTGAAATCTTTACCAAGATAACTCCAACGAAGAGATTGATTGATTTAAAATACTTCATTCTTGTCAACATGTGAATCATGAAACACAAAGGAAAATTATCAAGAATGACATAGCACCACCTCAAAAGATTAGATAGAAAGAACTGCACTTTGGAGTGCAAGATGAAGAATGCTTGAACTCCTCAAAACAAAACATGTGTTGAACACCATGTTTATTTTAGAGTATAGCTTGGCGGATCTTAACTTTGAGAGAAATCTTGAAGAAAAATTGAAGAATGAAAAGAATCCTTGATGAACAACCACGTACAGCCTCCACGAAGAACTCCAGTAATAAAAGGATGATGTAAAGAAAGAGAAGTTGAAAGAACAAGGTGAAGCCTTGCCATAACTTTCTTCATACAGAAATAAAGAAAAGAGAAGAAGCTCCAGAAAAGAAAGATGAACAACTTAGAACCGAGAAATTGATTTCACGAACGAACTCCAGAAGAAGGAATTGAATTTACTCGATGAAACAAGAATAAGAATTACATTATGCTTATCCTTCATCAATTAAATTGATGACCCACAATTGATTGCATATAACTTATTCACGTTGGAAAATATTAAGAGGAGATATAGCGCAAAACTTGAGAAAGTCTTCATGAACCACCGGTAGGATTGGAAAGAACGAATGAATTGATAAGATAACGAAGGAAAAAAAATCTTGAACGAACCACCGTGTAATTGAAACGAATGACGAAAAGAGAATGACTCTCTGGAAAGCATTACAGACGCACGAAGATACTTGAGTGAATCAAGATGCAAGAGGACGAAGAGATCGCGGACTGATTAAAGAATGCTTGAATGAAGCACCGGTATAAATATGGAGACGAACGGAGTGGCATCAGTTGGAATAATTGGAGAATGAAGCTGAAAACTTGGAACAAAGAAATATTCTGAAATGGAGGCCTCCAAATAATCGAAACGGGAAAACAACTCCTGAAATACTCCGAATGAGTAAGAAAAGAATTGCACGGTTGGAAACAATTTGAGAGGATAAAATCAAGCTAGCATCACAAATCTCTAGGAGCATGGAAGATTTAAGGGGAAAACTCTTCTTCGGTCTTCAAATGTTGACAATGATGACGAGGAACACCACCAACATTGTTGAGATGCTCCGGGAGAATAAAAAACAAAGAGGTTCAGCCAACAATGATAATAATTTGAAATCGATCTTGGAAAAGCAGCTGACCAATGAAATTCATACTTACATCAAACTTTGAAAGGAATTTGGGAATAACTCCGGGAAAATTAGAAGAGTCAGGTAAGATCCTGGGAAAAGACCTGTGGGTTAGGGCCCACTCAAAAGAAAACATCGTTGAACGATTTTAAAAGAGAGATTGCACCGATTGAATTAAATAGCTTGAAAGAGATAACAACCTCAAAATAGCTAGAACGAATTAGCAACGGGAACGTGAATCTTCCGAGATATCTTCAACACTCTGGATATGAACTGGGGGAGGTGAATAAATAAGAGGGCCTTGGATAAGAAATTCACATGGGAAAATATGTGAAACAAAAGGAAGATATATGATCAACACCGAAGCTTGAAATTAATCCACCGGAGAAGAAAAAGAATGAAGAATGATGAACTTGAAACTGTTGAGCTTCTTCATGGGAAATCACCGGATAAGAACATTGAAAGAAAAGAATGAAGAGACTTATCACAAACAAAAGGATACATGATTAAGAAATCTGAGTCCTTGAAGAAAAGGGTGGGTGGGTGGGAAAAGAAGAAGACAATTTGGGACGGGTGAAACAAACACCGGTGAGAAAACTAAGAGTTGATCTTGCGGATGGGGATACAGGGAGGCACAATATATATCACACAACTAGCAAACTGGTTGGAAAAGAATTGACATGATAATCCCGATACACAAGAAGGATTAGCATCCACATAGAAGTATGGGAACACTGATTAGAAAAGGTATGTAATCCACATTTTACTTCGAAGCAACTAGAATACCACAACTCAAAACAAAACAAAGGATTGGCTTGCAGAAAAAGCTGGAAACTAACATATGATAGATCCCATATCATATCATGTGTCTGTTGGAAAGATATCCTACGTGATACTTGAATTCCCACCTAAGAACTCCCGAAACTTTCTGGTTATGCAATCTAGTGTTGGGGATACAGGGAGGCACAATATATATCACACAACTAGCAAGCCCTACGCTCCATTGTATACATCCGTCAACACATAACCAAGAAAACTCCGGAAATCGAGTACCTCAACCTTCGAAAAGCATCCGTTATACGAGCTGTGGCAATACTCCCGAAATCCCGCCCCAGTACTGGGTGGCGTCGAGGTTATCTAACCACTAACTGCATAAAAGAGATTTTCGATGTTGGCGAAAACTCAAGTAGACCCGAACTGCAACGATAAAATTGTGACAACAACACCTCAGAGCTCAACTCCCCGGGAGACTGCCACAACCCCTAAATGACAGGAGGCACCAAGAACAATGTTCTCGTCACAAAATTATCGGAATGATCCCAAGAAACCCGCGTGATCCTAAAAGTTTTTTTAGTGAAAATGAGGTGAGGAAAGTCAAAACATATACGTCAGGAGACCTCACCAGAGCGACGAAGGGGGTTGGGGAGTAAAAAGAGTCCTACTCTCCGATATATATAATTCTAAGACTCAAAACAGTTTTGTTCTAGACTCAACAACGCCGGCGATCAATCAAGGGGGCTCCTATGGTCGGTCGAGGCTCTGATACCAACTTGTAACGCCCAATATGCAACACTATCCTAAAGGGACTCGAAGGTCCAACCAAGGATAGGACCGCACATTGACACGCTTTTGCAAGGTGGATATCATTACATCGTATTATTACATAATATTTGGGATACATACAAAAGGCATACAATGCCACAAGAATACATCAATACATCATACATAGAACAACATGTGACTACGGATGAAACACAAACAGAAGCTCAAACGACATCCACCCTGCTAGCCCAGGCTACCGACTAGTATCCTATCCCCTGAACAAAGAAGAAGCAGAAGAAGAACTGCAATACAAGAAAACGTCGCTCTCATGTCAGACCATCACATTACCTATACCTGCAACTATTGTTGTAGTAATCTGTGAGCCACAAGGACATAGCAATCACATTACCATGGGTATCAAGACTAGGAAAGCTTGTTGGGTAAGGAAGGGATAAAGTGGTGAGGTTGCAACAGAGACTAAGCAAAGTATGGTGGCTAACTCACGAGTACAAGAGTAAGATGAGAAACTACACAAATGGTTGCAAACTAGAGACGATCAAGAAGTGATCCTGAACTACTTACGTTCAAACATAACCCAACCGTGTTCTCCTCTCAAACTTCCCCGAAAGGAGACAATCACGGTTGCGCAATGCGGTTGGTGTATTTTAGTTGAGTTTACTTCAAGTCCTCTACAACCGGATATTAACAAATTCGCATCTGCCACATAACCGCGGTTATGACTGTTGAAAGTTTAAACCCTGCAGGGGTGTCCCAACTTAGCCCATGACAAGCTCACGATCCACGGAGACAATCCTCCATCGCGGGACCCTCCGATCATACTCGGAATCCCGATGCACAAGACATTTTGACAATGGTAAAACAAGTCCAGCAAGACCTTCCAATGGACCGACCTAGCCTGAGAGGAGTTGCGCCATCTCGTTCTCAGGGTACACCGGATGAGTGAAGCGTACAGGATCCAAATACCCCAAGTTGCCTAGGGGCGGTCCCGCACGGTGCTCTATTTGGGACCAACACCATCAGCACTGGCCCCCCTGTATGTAGAAATCCTCGGGTTTCATGATGCCCTATGCCAATTAATTATTAGGTTCAAGTATTATTATGGAAAATGTTAAAACCAATGTTGGGCCTTGCTAGAAGAGTTTTATTCAAAGCGAACTGTCGAGAGGGGCCCATAAACCCACACCATATTAGGGACGCAAAATCAAGGAACATAACACCGGTATGACGGAAACTAGGCAACAAGAGTGGAACAAAACACCAGGCATAAGGCCGAGCCTTCCACCCTTTACCAAGTATATAGATGCATAAATTAAATAAGAGGTATTGTGATATCCCATGATATCCCTGTCCCAACATGGAACAACCTGCAACTGCACCTAGAACTAGCAACGCTATAAGAGGGGCTGAGCAAAGCGGTAACATAGCCAAACAACAGTTTGCTAGGAAGGGTGAAAAGGTTAGAGGTTATCATGGCAATTTGGGTGGTTTGATAAACAAGTGGTAGGTAGCACGGCATAGCGATAGCATCGAGACAACTAGCAAAGAAAAGATATTAGCAAGATCCAAGGTGACGGTCATCTTGCCTGAAATCCTGCTTGGAAGAAGAACGAGTCCATGAAGAAGACGAGCCAACATAGTCAAACAGATCCTCACAATCACAATGATAACCGGAACTATCGATAAGAAGCACAACCGAAACGAAGCAAACAACATGGTAAACCAACAATCATAAACATGGCATATGCACAATCAAGTATGATGCATGTCCGGTTTAATGAGGCATGGCATCGCAAAGTGCAACAAACAATACTACAAGTTAAGTGGAGCTCAGTATGCAACGAGTTGCATATTGGAGAAACACCACATTTAATTATTAAGTTAACTCTCGTTTATGTACCCAACAATATTAAATGTTCTTAAACATGGCAAGAGGTGAAGCATAACTAAACTAACTATATAAGCAAGTTTAAATGAGGCCGGACATAACAAACAACAATTCTGGTAAATCCCCACATGCATTTAGCAATTTAAAACAAACAACAATTTTAAACATTTAAATGTTGTTAACATGATGCGGATGACATATGCAAGTTTTATGCAATTTTTGTTAAAAGTTGACATGAACATGATTTGAAGCATTTGTTGCCATGACGGAATGAGAGGGTGCCACGGTGGCGATAAGGGGAATGGTGCAACGGCAACATTCCGATGATCCGGCAATTCGTGGAAATGCCGGTGCAAAAGAACAAGTGTGCGGAGCGAGTCATGCAAGGATGGTGGGGTGATCCCAGATTCCGGGTGTCCCACGGGTTCGTGGCATGGCTAATGAGGAACGTGCAAGGATCAATTTGGACATGGTGCAAGCAATTGGTGCATCTGATACAACACACATGCATTCATTCATGACGGTCGTCTCGGCGGTTATACCTTCGAAGTGTGCATTCGTAACAGGTCGAGTTTGATGCAATGTTGGGGTAGTAGGCATTCTCGGGACGGTCATAGTAGTAGTGGTGCTATCGGTCATCGGTAATGGAAGTAGAGGTACACATGTTGTCGAAAATCACGGCGGTGGTAGTTGTACACATGTTGTCGTCAAACTTGATGCAACCAATGTCCTTGAGGGTAGTCATGGTACTTGGGGTCTTCGGACTACCGGTCTCGGTTCTCGCGATGGTAGTGGTACAAGGTCGTCATGGGAACTAGTCGTACTCGTGGACTTGTCGGATCTACGGCGATGGTAGTCGTTCACGGCGCTTGTAACCCGCGGTTCTTCGGGCAACGGTAGTCATACACGTCCGTAGATGTTCGGGGTCGTTACCGTTCGTAGTCAATGTAGTTGAACTTGAAAAAACCCTCGACGACAATAGTGGTGGATGTCATCGGTAACTTGGTACTTGGCGATATCCGGGACGGTCTTGGCGTATTCGTGCATAGAGGTACTTTGCAGTTTCGTGTAGACGAACTTGAGGTGCTCCGAGGCAGAGGTCTCAACGTTGCAATGGTGGTCTTGGAGGTTTGCGACTGAAGCATGGAGGTGAAGGTGCACTGCCAAACTGACCACAGGGCATAGAAAGAGAAACTACTCGAGGTCAAGATCAGGAAGGGGAGGCGCAAGCGAAGCAGAGCTGCAGGAGGAGCTTCGCCACAAGCAGAGGCGAACGGGCATGGCGTGCAGATGGGGCCGGGGTAGGGGTCCGACGAGGTAGATTTGAGGAGGTGGTGATAACCCACAAGTATAGGGTATCAATTGTAGCCTCTTTCGATAAGCAAGAGTGTCAAACCCAACGAGGAGCTAAAGATAGAACAAATATTCCCTCAAGTTCTATCGACCACCGATACAACTCTACGCATGCTTAACGTTCGCTTTACCTAAAACAAGTATGAAACTAGAAGTACTTTGTTGGTGTTTTTGGACAGGTTTGCAAGATAATAAAGAGCACACAAATAAAATCTAGTGGTTGTTTAGATAAAGAAGCAATAAAGTTATTATAGCGAGTGTGGAAAAGTGGTGGTAGTAGTTGCGAAATTGCCCCTAAGCAATTGACTACTTTACTAGACCGATAGCAAGTTTTATGTGGGAGAGGCCACTGCTAGCATTTCATCCCTGACTTGGAATTCTATGCACTAATGATTGGAACTATTAGCAAGCATTCGCAACTACTAACGTTCATTAAGGTAAAACCCAACCATAGCATTAAGATATATTTGTCGGAGTAATGGGCCACGGGTAGGCTAACCCGAGTCCCAGAACCTTTCAAGACATCGGGGCAGGCTGCGCCCCTCAAGACCCCAGGACAAAGAGCCGCCTTCTGAGAAGTCGGCGGCAAGGCCACCAACTAGCCACTCACGGCCGAGTCCCAGGGACGACATCAGGACGAACCGACTCCTGACTGACGACTTCCCAAGAAGCCGGCCTTGGGGAGTCGGCCCATGACTCCAGCGAAACCCCATGTCCTCATCAAGAGGGACAGGATAGGGGAGTGGCTACAGTGAAGACTGCTCCCACCCCTTTCCAAAGGCAAGCATGGTCACAGTACGCCATACCTATGGAGATCTCCGTGCGGCATGGCATTGTTGCCATGCTGGCCCTGACATCAGCACCGGTGGACCGAATCCTGCGCCCACGATGGCTTGTCTGTACGACCTTTGGGCGGCGGGTCCCACCGGCCAGCGGGATCCCAGAAGACGGCAAGTGTGCCACAAGTCGGACCAGTCGGGAGTCGGCTCCCGAGAGTCGGCCGGCTCCTCCCCCGGGGCCCACGCGCCATTAACCAGATGTGACGGAGAGTGGCAATAGTGATTGCCCGCCAGGCGGCGGGGCTGTTGCCACGACTCCATGACGAAGCCCGCGTCATTAGAAGCACGACTACAGTAATCAGCAGCCGGCAAGACCCGCCCGTGGTGGACGCCGCCTGTCGGCTCCGTACCTAGCCAGTCGGCGGGCCCCAGCAGTCGGCGGAGAAGACGGAGGCCGGAGGCACTAACGGCTGGGCCCGCGTCCAACCGGATTACCATTGTACCCCTGGGGGTAGGCCTATATAAACCCCCCAGGGCACCCATGCAAAGGGTTGGAATCCCTTAGCTCTGGACCAGATCATATAGGAGGGAGAGAGCTAGCCTTGCCCTCTCCTACCTCCAGGAAACAGCTCAAGGAGCAATCGTGTAAACACTTTGCCATAGTGATCATGCGGAGACCCCTTAGAGCAGCAGTAGGGGTATTATCTCCCCGAAGAGCCCTGAAGCTGGGTAAGGTTCGCCGGCGTGCATGTCCACGCCTCATCCCGTTTCCAGGCATCGGTGACGTTCTACTCACCCCCACCATGATAAGCCATCCTTTGGCATATGTCGCACCCAACCCCCGACATTTGGCGCCCACCGTGGGGCCTGGTGCACCATCATACGGAGACCTGTTCTGGATGGGAACCCTTTTCCTCCCTGGCGAGCGCAGCCAGCCAGGCACGCCAGACGGAGTTTGCGCCGACGCGCTGCACGGCGTTGAGATCGCCTGCGCAGCTAGCCGCCTCGCCGAACTTGTTGGCGAGGTTCGCATCTCCGACGAACCTGCATCCGACGCAGGCACGGGTGGCTCTGAGAGCCTCCTCGCGGGCCTCCTCGATCAACTCCACGTCGCCGGCGAGCCTGCCATGGACTTGGAGTCTATAGGTTCCATCGACCCGATGCTGGTCGACTCCGACACCGCATTGCTCGGCGCGTTCCCCACTAATGTGGTGGTCTACGATGAGCCTCTCCCTCGTGCGGAGAGCGGTGGAAGCACCGTCACTGAGGTGCTCGTCACCAGTCATGACGAGCTCCCCGGCGGAGGAGCGCATGACCCACTTGGCACGGCGCTACAAGACCTGGCTGCGCCCATTCCGGAAGAAGCTGATGTGGAGACATTGGAGGCGCACCGCCTTCAGCTGGTCGAAGGGACGAAGAAGCTGGCTAGCATGAGACGCTTGTCAAAAGCCTACCAGCAAGAGATGGATCGCGCTGTTGGTGGCTCGCCAGCTCCAGCTGGGCCCAGCCGCCTTGGTACGGTCCAGCGGCGCGGCGTAGCCATCGCCAACCTGTTCGGGGCAAGTCGCCCTCTGTACTCTACACCTGCGGAGAACATTCGAGCCACCCAGGCGGCGGCGGACGAGCTGGACAATTTCGAGGGCGAAGAGCACCGCCTGATGATGGAGCGAGTCCAGCGGCTCCTCGACGCGGCTGTCGCGCAGAACGAGGCCGGCTGCCGCACGGAGGCGCCGCAGCGGCAAAACGACGACCTTCGCCGAGACCAAGGCGCGATGTCTCGGACGCTGACTGACGGCACCCGAGGAAGTAGAGACAAGGATCCGGCTGTCAGCCAAAGTCGGACTCACATTACCATAGAGCGCGACCGAGACGGCCGCCCGAGAGCAGTGGAACGACGGGACGACTGTCCGCCTCCTCCTCCTCGCAAGGAGAGGCGAGTCTCCCCGCCGCCTGTTGACCATCCGACTCTCGGCGATCGCCTTGGCCACCGAGAGGGAGTCAAAGAAAACAACGCCCGCCACCGGATCGACCGACTTCACCGATCCCTGGCGCTGGAAGAAGAAGACGAGTTGGGTCCGCCTTGTTTCGGGCCCCGCATTCGAGACAAGCCCTTTCCCAAAGGGTTCACGCTCCCAAGAGACACGCCCAAGTACACCGGCTCTGTGAAGCCGGAAGACTGGCAAGTCGACTACTCCACGGCTGTCAGCATAGCGAACGACAACAAGCGTGTCACCGTAAAATACGTTCCGCTCATGCTCCAGGGCACGGCCCAGACATGGCTGAGTAGCCTGAAGCCCTGCAGCATCAACAGCTGGGTCGACTTCACCGAAGCATTCGACCGCAACTTCACCAGCATGTACAAGCATCCTCCCAAGCCTTGTCAGCTCTCCTTGTCCATGCAAGGACCCGACGAGTCGACTCGCGACTACCTCACGCGTTGGGCCGAGCTTCGGAACTCCTGCGAGGGCGTGCATGAGGTGCAGGCTATCGAGTAATTCACCGTTGGGTGCAGAGAAGGCAACCTCCTCAAGCACAAGCTCCTCTGCGACGAGCCAGAAACCCTCGACGAGCTGCTGATCATAGCAGACAAGTACGCCACGGCCGACTCCTCCATGAAGGCGGAGATTCAAGTTAGCGCAACTGGCAAGGTGGCCCCTCAAGCTCCAAGAACTCCGGCGGGAGATGCCAGTCGGCGGCAACAGCAGAGCAACCACAAGGGCAAGGCCCCGTAGCTGGCTTCCAGTAGCCGGCAGGTTGCGACAGTCGAAGCCCAGCAGCCGGATGGGCAGCCTCCACCCAAGCGACAGAAAGGTGGCAAGCCCAACTGGTTGTCGGCCTTCTCATACGAGCAAACCCTGGATGGTCCTTGCAAGTTCCATAGCGGCGCGAAGCCGTCGAATCACACCACCCGGAAGTGCCACTGGCTCACCAGGATCACCAAAGGAGACGGCCTCCTACCTCCCCTGCCTGCTCGGCAGCCGCCGCCGCCTCCGCCCCAGTAGCTGGCTGTCAGGCCAGTCGGTGCAGTACAAGACGAATACCCCGAAGAACACGGAGCCTACGTGGTATTTACCAGTATGGCTGATGATCGACGCAGCAGGCGGCTGCAGCGACAAGAGGTGAATGAAGTAGCATGAAAGACGCCAGAGTTCATGCACTGGTCTGAGAAGCCTATCAGCTGGAGCAGGGCTGATCACCCAGAGGTGATGCCAAGTCCGGGCTCCTATGCCTTGGTCTTGGATGCCACCTTTGCCATGGATAGACGAGCCGCGCGTTTCTCGCGAGTTCTGATAGACGGAGGCAGCAGCATCAACATCCTATACAAAGACACCATGGAGAAATTAGGAATCAAGCAAAGACAGCTTCAGAACAA
Organism: Triticum urartu; assembly: GCF_003073215.2. Taxonomy (NCBI): domain Eukaryota; kingdom Viridiplantae; phylum Streptophyta; class Magnoliopsida; order Poales; family Poaceae; genus Triticum; species Triticum urartu. The sequence continues at coordinate 644,514,258 of NC_053024.1, forward strand.
TCAGACTGTGTTCCACGGCATTGTTCCTGGGCTTTCCTGCTCACCAATCGGCAAGATCCTGATGGACGTCCTCTTTGGAGACAAAGAGCACTGCCGTCGAGAGTCAGTTTGGTTTGAGGTGGTGGACCTCGAGAGCCCATACCACGCACTATTTGGCCGACCCGCCCTGGCCAAGTTTATGGCGGTCCCCCACTACGCCTACCTCAAAATGAAGATGCCCAGTTCTAGGGGGATTCTGACCATAGCCGGCGACTACCGGAAGTCATCTGCCTGTGCGGCTGAGAGCAGTCGTCTAGCCGAGTCCCTGGTAATCGCGGCCGAGAAGCGGCTCCTTGAGCGGGCTGTGGTGATGGCCGGCAAGCAGCCAGAGGTATCGCCCAACCCAAAGGAGTCGGAGGCTGAGGGTTCGTTCAAGCCGGCCAAGGAGACAAAGAAGATACCCTTGGATCCGGACCACCCAGAGAGGTACGCTGTCATAGCCGCAAACCTCGACAACAAATAGGAAGGCGAGCTCGTCGATTTCCTCCATGAGAATCGGGACATCTTTGCATGGTCCCCCAAAGACATGCCAGGTGTACCGACGGAGTTCACCGAGCACAAGTTACATGTCCCATCTGATGCAAAGCCGGTCAGGCAGCCCCTGCGCCGCCTATCAGAAGAGAAGAGAAGAGTTGTCGGAGAAGAAATAGCCCGGCTCCTAGCGGCCGGCTTCATTATGGAAGTATTCTTCCCATTGTGGCTAGCCAATCCGGTCCTAGTACTGAAGAAGAACAAGCAGTGGTGGATGTGTATTGACTACACGAGCCTCAACAAGGCCTGCCCCAAGGACCCATTTGCTCTGCCAAGAATTGATCAGGTGATAGACTCCACCGCCGGATGCGAGCTGTTGAGTTTTTTGGATGCATATTCAGGATATCACCAGATCAAGCTGAACCCAGCAGACAGACTAAAGACCGCCTTCATCACGCCGTTTGGAGCTTTCTGCTACCTCACCATGACGTTCGGCTTGAGGAATGCGGGCGCCACCTTCCAACGTTGCATGCAGAAGTGCCTCCTCAAGAAGCTCGGCAGGAACGCCCACGTCTACGTGGATGATGTGGTGGTGAAGATAGAAAAGCGTGGAACACTGATGGAAGACCTCAAGGAGACCTTTGAGAACCTGCGCCGATTCCAGATCAAGCTCAACCCCGAGAAGTGCATCTTCGGAGTACCAGCCGGCCAACTCCTTGGCTTCCTGGTCTCTAAACGCGGCATAGAATGCAGCCCTGTAAAGATCAAGGCCATTGAGAGGATGGAGGCACCCAGCCGACTGCTGGATGTGCAAAAGTTCACCGGCTGCTTGGCGTCCATCAACCGATTCATTAGTCGGCTGGGCGAGAAAGCTCTCCCCTTATACCAGCTCATGAAGAAGACCACTTTTTTCGAGTGGAACCACAAGGCGGACGAAGCTTTTCACCAGTTGAAGAAGATGCTGACTACTCCACCCGTTCTGACGGCTCCGACTCCTAAGGAACCTATGCTCCTGTACATCGCCGCCACCAGCCGGGTAGTCAGCACGGTCATTGTAGTGGAACGCAAGGAGGAAGGCAAGGCTCTACCTGTCCAGAGACCGGTATATTACCTGAGCGAAGTACTGTCGGCCTCCAAGCAGAACTACCCCCACTACCAGAAGATGTGCTATGGCGTACACTTTACCGCCAAGAAATTGAAGCCTTACTTTCAAGATCATCCAATCACTCTGGTCTGCATGGCTCCACTTGCCGAGATCATCGGAAGCTGAGATGCTTCTGGCCGAGTGGCCAAGTGGGCCATAGAGCTGGCTCCCTACACCATCTACTACCATACCCGCACCGCCATCAAGTCATAAGCACTAGCCGACTTTCTCGTCGACTGGGCCGAGACCCAATACCTACCTCCAGTGCCCGACTCCACCCATTGGCGGATGCATTTCGACGGCTCCAAGATGCGCACCGGCTTGGGAGCCGGCCTCGTCCTCACTTCCCCTAAAGGTGACAAGCTCAAATACGCACTGCAAATCCATTTTGCCGCCTCCAACAACGTCGCCAAGTACGAGGCGCTCATTCACGGGCTCCAGCTTGCCAAAGAACTTGGCATTCGCCGGATCCTGTGTTATGGCGACTCGGACTTAGTGGTCCAACAGTCATCTGGCGATTGGGACGCCAAAGATGCAAACATGGCGAGTTACCGTTTCCTCGTGCAGCAACTCAGTGGGTATTTCAAGGGGTGCGAGTTCCTCCATGTGCCAAGAAACGACAACGACCAAGCAGACGCCTTGGCACGAATCGGCTCTACCCGCCAAGCAATACCATCCGGCGTTGCCTTTCAATGCCTCCTCAAGCCGTCTGTCAAGCCTTCACCAGAATCAGACTCCATCTTCATGCCGGCTCGTCCCGAAGAAGTCGGATCCGACTCTAGAGCCCCGGCAGACGGTACGGGAATTTTGGCAGATGGCTCCAAAGCCGCCACAGTCGTGGCCGGCCCAGGGACTGCAGTACCCGGCCCGGGGACTACGGCGGCGGGCTCGAAGACTCCAGAACTCGGCCCAAGAGCCGCGCCAGTCAGCCTGGGGACTTCATTAACCCAGCAAGCGGTTGTTGACTCCAACCCGCCGCCTCCCAGCCCAGCCGCCCTCGTCCATGTCGTAGTTCTGGCAGTCGCAGAAATAGCAGCACCCTCATGGGCCCAGCCCATCCTCAAATTCCTAGTGAGCAAAGAGCTACCGACTGATGAGGCCTCAGCTCGGCAAGTACAACACCGAGAGGCAGCCTACACCATAGTCAACAGAGAGCTGGTCAGGCGCAGCGTCATTGGTGTCTACCAGCGCTGCGTAGAGCCAGAGCAAGGCCAAGCAATTCTCAAAGACATCCATTAAGGCGAGTGCGGCCACCATGCAGCTTCAAGAGAACTCGTTTCCAAAGCCTTTCGACATGGTTTCTTCTGGCCGACTACCTTAGAAGAGGCCAAGGAATTGGTCCAAAAATGCAAAGGGTGCCAGAAGTTCAGCTCCAAGCCGCACCAGCCGGCTTCTGCACTCAAGACCATCCCCATTGCCTGGCCTTTCATAGTTTGGGGTCTAGACATGGTGGGACCATTCAAGACGGTAGTCAGGCTGGGGGTGCTCTGTGCGGCGTGGCACTATTGCGATGCTGGCACTGACATCAGGACCGGTGGACCGAATCCTGCGCCCATGACGGCTTGTCTGTATGACCTTTGGGCGGTGGGTCCCATCGGCCAGCGGGATCCCAGAAGACGGTAAGTACGCCACAAGTCGGACCCGTCGGGATTCAGCCCCCGAGAGTCGGCCGGCTCCTCCCCCGGGGCCCACGCGCCATTAACCAGATGTGATGGAGAGTGGCAATAGTGATCGCCCGCCAGGCGGCGGGGCAGTTGCCACGACTCCATGACGAAGCCCGCATCATTAGAAGCACGGCTACAGTAATCAGCAGCCGGCAAGACCCGCCCGCAGCGGACGTGGCCTATCGGCTCCGTACCTAGCCAGTCGGCGGGGCCCAACAGTCGGCGGGCCCCAGCAGTCGGCGGAGAAGATGGAGGCCGGAGGCACTGACGGCTGGGCCCGCGTCCAGCCGGATTACCATTGTACCCCTGGGGGGTAGGCCTATATAAACCTCCCAGGGCACCCATGCAAAGGGTCGGAATCCCTTAGCTCTGGACCAGATCATATAGGAGGGAGAGAGCTAGCCTTGCCCTCTCCTACCTCCAGGAAACAACTCAAGGAGCAATCATGTAAACACTTTGCCATAGTGATCATGCGGAGACCCCATAGAGCAACAGTAGGGGTATTATCTCCCCGGAGAGCCCTGAAGCTGGGTAAGATTCGCCGGCGTGCATGTCTACGCCTCATCCCGTTTCCAGGCACCGACGACGTTCTACTCACCCCCACCATGATAAGCCATCCTTTGGCATATGTCGCACCCAACCCCCGACAATATTGGTCCCCCTTCAATCCCGTATGCATCAATTTCTATGCTAGGTTGAAGCTTCTGTCACTCTTGCCCTCCAATACATAGTCCTATCAACATACAACTAACCCTATGGTGTGGTCCACGCGCGCGCTCATATGATGGGCACCAAAGGACAACAACATAACCACAAGCAAATTAAATCAATCATAGTAATTCACCAATCACCGATAGGACAACGAAAATCTACTCAGACATCATAGGATGGCAACACATCATTGGATAATAATATGAAGCATAAAGCACTATGTTCAAGTAGAGGGTACAATGGGTTGCGGGAGAGTGGACCCCTGTAGATAGAGGGGGGAAGGTGATGAATATGTTGGTGAAGATGGCGGAGGTGTTGGTGTAGATTGCGGTGATGATCGTGGCCCCCGGTGGCGTTCCGGCGCCACCAGAAGCGAGGGGGAGAGAGCCCCCTTCTTCTTCTTCTTCTGCCCTGACCTTCTCCTTAGATGGGAGAAGGGTTTCCCCTCTAGTCCATGGCCTCCATGGAGGCGGAGGGGCGAGAGCCTCTCCGAGATTGGATATGTCTCCCCGTCTCTCTCTGTTTCTGCGTTCTCAGATTGTGCCCTTTCACCGTTTGTTAAATTCCCAGAGATCCCTAACTCTGATTGGGCTGAAATTTTAACACAATCTCTATCTGGATATTAGCTTTCTTGCGGCGAAAGAAGGGCATGAACCGCCTTACGGCGTGGCCACGAGGGCCCAGGGCGCGCCTCACCCCCTGGGGCGCAACCCCTGCCTCGTGGCCCCTCGGGCATCATCTCGCGTTGATTCTTCTTCCAAAAAATCACATATATTCCAAAAAAATCTCCATCAGTTTTTATCTCGTTTGGACTCCGTTTGATATGGATTTACTGCAAAACAAAAAACATGCAACAAACAGGAACTGGCACTGGGCACTGGATCAATATGTTAGTCCCAAAAAATAGTATAAAAAGTTGCCAAAATTAAATGAAAGTTGTATAATATTGGCATGGAACAATCAAAAAATTATAGATACGACGGAGACATATCAGCATCCCAAAGCTTAATTCCTGCTCGTCCTCGAGTAGGTAAATGATAAAAAAGATAATTCTTGATGTGGAATGCTACCTAGCATAATCTTGATCATGTAATCTAATAATGGCATGAATATTAAGACATGAGTGATTCAAAGCAATAGTCTATCATTTGACATTAAGACAATAATACTTCAAACATACTAACCAAGCAATTTATCTTATCAGAATAACATAGCCAAAGAAAGCTCATCCCTACAAAATCATATCGTCTGGTTATGCTCCATCTTCACCACACAAAGCATTCAAATCATGCACAACCCCGATGACAAGCTGAGCAATTGGTTCATACTTTTTAACGCGCTTCAGCCTTTTCAACCCTCACGCAATACATGAGCACAAGCCATGGAAATAGCACTATGCGTGGAATAGAATATGATGATGGAGGTTGTGTGGAGGAGACAAAAAGGAAGAAAGTCTCACATCGACCCGACTAATCGACGGGCTATGGAGATGCCCATCAATTGATGTCAATGCAAGGAGTAGGGATTGCCATGCAACGGGTGCACTATAGCTATAAGTGTATGAAATCTCAAACTAGAAACTAAGTAGGTGTGCATCCAACTTGCTTGCTCATGAAGACCTCGGGCATTTGAGGAAGCCCATCATCGGAATATACAAGCCAAGTTCTACAATGAAAATTCCCACTAGTATATGAAAGCGATAACTCAAGAGACTCTCTATATGAAGAACATGGTGCTACTCTGAAGCACAAGTGTGGTAAAAGGATAGTAACATTGTCCCTTCTCTCTTTTTCTCTCCTTTTTGGGCCTTCTCTTTTTTTGGCCTTTCTCTTTTTTTCCTTTTTTCGTCCGGAGTCTCATCCTGACTTGTGGGGGAATCATAGTCTCCATCATCCTTTCCTCACTGGGACAATGCTCTAATAATGATGATCATCACACTTTTATTTACTTACATCTCAATATTACAACTCGATGCTAGAACAAAGATATGACTCTATATGAATGGCTCCGACGGTGTACCGGGATGTGCAATGATCTAGCATAGCAATGACATCAAAAAACGGACAAGCCATGGAAACATCATGCTAGCTATCTTACTATCATGCAAAGCAATATGACAATAAATGCTCAAGTCATGTATATGATGATGATGGAAGTTGCATGGCAATATATCTCGGAATGGCTATGGAAATGCCATGATAGGTAGGTATGGTGGCTGTTTTGAGGAAGATATAAGGAGGCTTATGTGTGATAGAGCGTATCGTATCACGGGGTTTGGATGCACCGGCGAAGTTTGCACCAACTCTCGAGGTGAGAAAGGGCAATGCACGGTACTAAAGAGGCTAGCAATGATGGAAGGGTGAGAGTGCGTATAATCCATGGACTCAACATTAGTCATAAAGAACTCACATACTTATTGCAAAAATCTACAAGTCATCGAAACAAAGTACTACGCGCATGCACCTAGGGGGATAGATTGGTAGGAAAAGATCATCGCTCGTCCCCGACCACCACTCATAAGGAAGACAATCAATAAATAAATCATGCTCCGACTTCATCACATAACGGTTCACCATACATGCATGGTACGGGAATCACAAAATTCAACACAAGTATTTCTACAATCCACAACTACTGACTAGCATGACTCTAATATCACCATCTTTATATCGCAAAACTATTGCAAGGAATCAAACATATCATATTCAGTGATCTACAAGTTTTATATAGGATTTTATGACTAGCCATGTGAATGACCAGTTCCTGCTATCTCTCTAAATAGATATAAATGAAGCAAGAGAGTTTAATTCTTTCTACAAAAGATATGCCCATGCTCTAACAAATATAAGTGAAGAAAAAGAGCATTCTAAAAATGGCTGTTTTCTATGTGAAGAGAAACAGGCAATCCAAACTTCAAATGATATAAGTGAAGCACATGAAGCATTCTATAAAGCCATACTCAAAAGATATAAGTGAAGTGCAATGAGCATTCTATAAATCAACCAAGGGCTATTTCATATCAGCATGGTGCATAAAAGAAAAGTGGAAACTAAATGCAAAAGACACTCCAAGATTTACGCATATCATGTGACGAATAAAAATATAGCTCCAAGTGAAATTACCGATGATCGTTAGAAGAAAGAGGGGATGCTTTCCGGGGAGTCCCCATGCTTGGTTCATTGGGAGTCCTTGAATATTTCCTTGGGGTGCCTCGGGCATCCCCAAGCTTAGTCTCTTGCCACTCCTTATTCCTTCATCCATCATGATCTCTCCCAAAACTTGAAAACTTCAATCACACAAAACTCAACAGAAAGCTTGGTAAGATCCGTTAGTATAATAAAGGAAATTACTACTCTAAGTACTGTTGCAAACCAATTAATATTTTGTTTTTGCATTGTAGCTACTGTATAACTTTTCCATGGCTTAAGCCACTGATATAAATCGATAGTTTCATCAAAACAAGCAAACTATGGATCAAAAACAGAATCTGTCTAAAACAGAACAGTCTGTAATAATCTGAACATTCACCATACCTCTGTTACTCCAACAATTCTACCAAAATTAGGAAAAATGAACAATTTGTATATAAAGATGTTGCAAAAAGTTTCAGAACCGCTAGTAAAAAAATGTAAAATCGCGCACTACAGCCAAAGTCTCTGTCCTGCACCGTACAAACCAACAAGTAATCTAAAACATCATAATGGCATACCTTGCCACATTATTTTTATTTTTAAACTTTATAAAAGCACACAAAAGAAATACATGACTCTCTAAAACTTCTGGGTTGTCTCCTTGGCAGCGCTTTCTTTAAAGCCATTAAGCTAGGCATATAGTGCTCAAGTAATGAATCCACCCGGATCCCAAGGTATATCAAAGCCAATATTAATTAACAATGATTTGTGATTTAGTAGTGAGAACAAAGTAACATATATCATGCAACAACGAAGTCTAACTCTTTTCCTATGCATGGGCATGCCATAAAAGAACAATTCATGCACACAAAGTAAATGCCAATGCATAGTATAAACAGTTTCTTGCAATTTTTTCGTGTTGGAAACATAAAGAGGCGGAGATGTAGTTCCTCTCTCATAATAATTGCAAGTAGGAACAGCAAGCACATGCATATTGTATCTATCAAAATCATCATGTGTAATAGTAAAACTCAACCCATCAATATAATCCTTAATAAGGGTAAACTTCTTCGATATAGTGTAGTTGGGAGAATTCAAAAAGATAATAGGGCTATCATGCGTGCTTGCAATAGAAACAATTTCATGATTAACATAAGGAACTGTAGCAAGTTCATCTCCATAAGCATAATTCATATTGGCATCTTGGCCACAAGCATAGCAAGCATCATCAAAAAATGATATTTCAAGAGAATCAACGTGATCATAACAGTCATCATAGCAATCATCCTTCGGTAAGCACGAAGGGAAATTAAACAATGTATGAGTTGAAGAGTTAATATCATTAGAAGGTGGGCACGGGTGGTCAATCCGCTCGTCCTCCTTTTGTTCTTCGCTCTCCTCCTCATCTTTTTCATCCAATGAGCTCATAATTTCATTAATTTCTTCCTCCATAGACTCCTGCAAAATATTAGTCTCTTCTTGGACAACGGAGACTCTATCAATAAAATCATCAATATCGGAATTGAATTCACAATTCTAATAGCAATATTTAAGTATAGAAAAAAAAATTCAGGTCTGTAAACAGCATCATCAAGATTTTCACACTCTTTAAACAAAGATTCATTTTCATAAGCAGCCATAAAAGCAACAAATTCTTCTATTTGTTCCACATCATAGTAATCATATATATAATTAGCATAAGAAGCCAAGGTTTTATCATCATTAAATTTGCACGAAAAGGGAAGGTGTGGAGCCTTCATCCTAGAGCAACAAGTATAATCATATCTCAAGCATAGTTCCCGAGCATACCAATGCAACATATGAATTTGATCCCATAATAGTTTCCCTTTTTGAGTCAAGAGACAATACCTAAAGTATTCACGTTGATGCAATGTGTCTCCCATTACATAATTGAATGGGGTTTTCTCAGGATTATCAAAGTAGTACATAATATTTTTCACATAACCAACATCGAGGATTTTAGGAGGTTCCCCATCTCCATGAGTAGCAGGTACACCTATTTTTTTGGTATTTCGTGTTCCATATACATAACTAAAGATAGAGAACAACTTGGAACAGCAAATAAAAATTACTTAGTGAATAAGCAAACAAGCACACACAAGCATATTCACCCCACACTATTGCTCCCCGGCAATGGCGCCAGAAAAAGGTCTTGATAACCCACAAGTATAGGGGATCAATTGTAGCCTCTTTTTATAAGTAAGAGTGTCGAACCCAACGAGGAGCTAAAGGTAGAACAAATATTCCCTCTCAAGTCCTATCGACCACCGATACAACTCTACGCACGCTTGACGTTCGCTTTACCTAAAACAAGTATGAAACTAGAAGTACTTTGTAGGTGTTTTTGGATAGGTTTGCAAGAAAATAAAGAGAACATAAATAAAATATAGGGGCTGTTTAGATAAAGAAGCAATAAAGTTAGTATAGTGAGTGTGGAAAAGTGGTGGTAGGAGTTGCAAAATTGCCCCTAAGCAATTGACTACTTTACTAGACCGATAGAAAGTTTTATGTGGGAGAGGCCACTGCTAGCATGTCATCCCTGACTTGGAATTCTATGCACTAATGATTGGAACTATTAGCAAGCATCCTCAACTACTAATGTTCATTAAGGTAAAACCCAACCATAGCATTAAGATATATTGGCCCCCCTTCAATCCCGTATGAATCAATTTCTATGCTAGGTTAAAGCTTCTGTCACTCTTGCCCTCCAATACATAGTCCTATCAACATAAAACTAACCCTATGGTGTGATCCACACATGCGCTCATATGATGGGAACCAAAGGATAGCAACATAACCACAAGCAAATTAAATCAGTCATAGTAATTCACCAATCATAGATAGGACAAGGAAAATCTACTCAGACATCATAGGATGGCAGGACATCATTGGATAAAAATATGAAGCATAAAGCACCATGTTCAAGTAGAGGGTACAACGGGTTGTGGGAGAGTGGACCACTGTAGATAGAGGGGGGAAGGTGACGGAGATGTTGGTGAAGATGGCGGAGGTGTTGGTGTAGATTGCGGTGATGATGATGGCCCCTGGCGGCGTTCTGGCGCCACCGGAAGAGAGGGGGAGAGAGCCCCCTTCTTCTTCTTCTTCCTGGACCTTCTCCCTGGATGGGAGAAGGGTTTCCCCTCTAGTCCATGGCTTCCATGGAGGCGGAGGGGCGAGAGCCCCTCCGAGATTGGATATGTCTCTCTGTCTCTCTCTGTTTCTGCGTTCTCAGATTGTGCCTGAACCCCTGGGGCGCGCCCCCTGCCATTTTAACACGATATCTATCCAGATATTAGATTTATTGCAGAGAAAGAAGGGCATCAACTACCTTACGGGTTGGACACGAGGGCCTAGGGCGTGCCTGAACCCCTGGGGCCCGCCCCCCTGCCACGTGGCCCCCTCGGGCATCGTCTCGCGTTGATTCTTCTTCCAAAAAATAACATATATTCCAAAAAAATCTCCGTCAGGTTTTATCTCATTTGGACTCCGTTTGATATGGATTTACTGCGAAACAAAAAACATGCAACAAACAGGAACTGGCACTGGGCACTGGATCAATCTGTTAGTCCCAAAAAATAGTATAAAAACTTGCCAAAAGTATATGAAAGTTGTATCATATTGGCATGGAACAATCAAAAATTATAGATACGATGGATACGTATCAGGCGGGCACCGCAGCGTTGCAGCACGTGGACGGCAGCGTCGTCCTGCGGGCATCCATGATGACATGAGGAACCAGGGTGCAGCGGCGCGGTCGCGGGGCAAGGGAGGTCGAAGGAGAAGGAGGGAGCAGGCAGGCAAAGGGGGCGCGCGGCTGCACGGCGCAAGGGCCCTACTCTTCTGCGTGTGGTGGCACAGGAGGACGAAGGGGAGAGAGACGAGGCTGGCGGATCTGGCTGGGAACAGGCGCCGACGGCGGGGAGCCTCGTGGGCAGCCACGACGAGGTCCCTGGTAGGAAGGGGCTACAACTCTAGGAGGTAGGGACGACGCGACGGCGGAGGACTCGCGGTAGTGGCGGTGAGGGGATCGGGCGCAGGAGGGCTGCGGGGATGGAGGATCGGGATCCTCTCCTGTGCGTGGTGACGGCGCGTGGGTGGAGAAGTGGGAGAGATTGAGAGAGAGATGAGGACCGGTCGGGCTAGGGTTAGAGGGTTAGGTGGGCCTTAGGGGATGTTGGGCCTAGGGAGGCCTGGCTGCGAGTTTGCTGGACTGCAGGTGGCCTAGGGCGCGGCCGAGGTAAGTGGGCTCTGCCCAGTCTTTTCCTCATCTGTTAGATTTTTTAAAGAAAAATTGACAGGATCAGAGAGAAAAGAATCCGGGTCTTGGGAATAATATGGAAGATATAAAAAATGTCCCTGGGATCCTGGATTTAATTGGTATTTGAATAAAATGCCTTGGCAATTTTTAGAGGCTCCAATTTTATGCAAGTTTGAAAATAACTCAAACTCGAAGAAATCCTTAGCCCAACCAAAACACTTCCAAAAGACCTGAAAATTGGAGGAGGTGGTCTTGGCACGGTCTAGTATTTATAGGGAAAAGTTGAACATTTTATGGAAGAGGAGAACGTCACTTGCAATAAATGGGTGAGAATTGAAAGGAAGAAGCTAGTGATGGGGTGTTGCACTTGATGAGGGATTGGTGGAAAGAGAAAGATGCAAGTGTGTTTTGGTTGATTCCATAAGAATGGAATATTTATTATAGCTCCCTAATAATATTGGGAGTATATGTTCTAAAGAGAAATCACCATTGTGAATATCCCTCGATTTAAATGGATCGAAGATCCATACGGTTTATTTGGTTCAGTTTTTAAAACGGGTTGCATGATGACATGATGCAATGTGAATGACGACATGATGAAAGCAACAAGCAAAACAAATCACACGACGAAACTCGGAAAACATGGACGACATCTAGAGCGTCGGTCTTGGGGCATCACAACCGTTGCGGCGGAGGACTAGATTCGGCGGCTTGCCGTGGTTGGGGGGGTGGGGGAGGGGAAGGGGAGGGGCTCTGGGGAAGAATGTTGGGGGCAAAGAGGGGAAAACAATGGAGTTACCAATGCATCCCTTTTCCGTTCATGTGGCAGGGGTAAAACAGGAATATCCCAGGGCTAAACTTTCGGGCGCGAGATATTTCGATGTGAGCGGGAAGATTGAAAGCTTTTGGCGCCTGAAACTATAAGTGTTCTGCTCTTGTATGGCCGACTAGGATATCATGGCCGAAAATTTATTTTTTTTGCACGCAAAAAGGTGCAAGTTTTGAAAATCAGTGTCTCCCACTCGAAACTTAGATTGTCCATTCAATTCAAATATGGATCATTTTGCTAGTACAACCAAATACCATCATACGGTCCAATTCAAATGAAATTCCAAATGTGTTTATCCTAAATATGATGACAAAAACAAAAATGTGTATGTGTATGAATAAAGTGGATGATTATAAAGTTTGAACATGCCTGTATGTATATATCTCTAGGTTTGATATATGAATTTGAAATCATGAAATCCTGGCTTAAAAAATGTACCTCCGTTTAAATGAATTACAAAAGCTAATGATGGAGTCGAATTCCAAAATTCCAATCTTAGGTTTGTAATTCTGGTACATCAAGGTATATCACGCATGTTCAAAAGTACCGTTATCTCATAGTCCAAACTGTGAAACAAATTGATCAACCATGAGTGCACACACTATTGACCATATATATCTCAATTACGCCAAGTTCCCTCAAATATAGACACCTCACTCTTTATCTGAAGCCAACCCCCCCCCCCCCCCCCCCCACCCACACACACACAAGTTGTTCTCTCCCCTAAACACGAACACACAAACACATTAACACCCCCTCTCTTCCAAAGTTCGGACCCCAATATAGGTCTCTATCACTTTGTCTCTCGGGCATGCACACCTCTTCCCCCACTCTCTAGGTCTCCCGACATCTCTCTTTCCCAAGCACACACACTATGTAGAGTGTATCTTTCCCATACACACAAAACATCGCCCCCAGACGTCTATCTCCCTAGTTATGTGGTTCTCGCACACTCACCTCACACACCACCCACTGCAAACAAGCACACTTTGTCTCCTTGGGCACCACTCTCCTCTTTCTATCTCTCCCACATGCGTACCCGCCCCAGCTCCTTCCCTATATACATATATGCCATGACTCTTTCATAGCTCCCTAATGTATCATCGTTCTCAATCTCGCACGTTGTTCTCTACACCATCTATTCTAGATCTCTCATGAAGTCCCTATCACACACATGATGACTCGCTTCCCTTGCGTCTCTGTACATAGGCCAATTTCGCACAACATCAACATTGTCTCCCTATCTATACGCCACTTATGGACACAAACGGCCCCTCTCTCCCCCTCTCTTCCTCTCTCTCTCCTTCGCCAGCTATCTCTCTCTCTCTCTCGCTCGCTTGCTCGCTCTCGCACCCCTCTCCCATACACACTAGATGTATCTTTCCAAATAGTCTGCTCCCCGCCCGCACCCATGCTATCCCGCTTCTACACATGCCTTTTGTCTCTCTTTGACACACATGTCACACCATTCCCCCTTTCCTTATACTAGGTTTACGTCATTAGAGGTCTCTCTACTCCACATGCACACACACACTCCCTCTCACACACAAATGCATGCACAAACACACACAGACACACACACAACCTTTGCATATTCTCTCCAGCTCTAGGTATGTATATATCCCCCCACTCTAGCTCAGATGCGCACCAAAATTCTCCATCTCTCTAACTCACACATCTCTCCCCATGTCCGCATGTGTATCTCACACACTCACACTCTGATTATGTCTATGTGTCTCCATGATACACAACACAAAGCCCCATGTACATGTCTCTTTCTATCCTCCACACACATAGACACAAAGAATCTCTTATCATTGCCTCAGTCTCTAGACATATCGCACACGCACACTATCTCTCTCTCTCTCTCTCTCGTAAACACGCTCAACAAGGGTTTCGCCGTGAATAACTTACCGTCAATTCATCAACAGTCGTGGCGGTACGGCGAACACAAGACATGAAAAATAATAAATCTACACGTGCATAGACCACCTAGTATGACTACTAGGACAAGAACAAGCCGAAAGCGCGCTGCCGTCACCCCCTCCTTATTGGCGACGAAAAAACCTTTGTTTTACACAATCGAGAAGTCATTGTGCTAAGGCCCCACATGTTGAGCCGTTAAATAGAATGTAGATCCTAGTTTACGGAAACAAGTATCGGTAATGCGTTTGTATCTCCAAACTTATATTTCTGCTCTTATAAAAAATTGGGTTGGTGATGATGGTACGCGTGCCATCTTGCAATATAGACCGTCCGATCTATATCTGACAGATGGAAATTAAACTAAAATATACCAACACCTCTCTCCACGTTTGCAGACAAGGACTTTCCCTCGTTCATCCTTATCTCCAACAACCTCATTTTTGAGCAATTAAAAAAGGAAGCCTCTGGAACAAACTGGCCTGGTGGCTGCTGCCGGCATCGTCCATCCCCATGCATTTGCTCAGTCCGACCACCAATCACCACCACGCCCACTCCTCTTCACCTTATCTCCTCTTTCTCGAGATATCATTAGTTTTTACACATGGGGTTACCCCTACATGGGTCAATCACAACAAAGTGTTTTATAAAAAATGCATCTTGATATTCCGTGCAATGCACAGACATCTTGGTAGTACCCCTATAGAAGACTAAGTTGGTGATGATGGTGTGTCTACCATCTGTCATTTCTGACCATTAGATCTACATCTAACGACTGTGAGGTAAGTTGTTGCCTTTTCTCAACAACATCCCACTTCTCTATCAATTTGCAAAAAAACCCATAATTAGTATCTTAAAACCAACCACACCCCTCCCCCACCTCACCAAAATAGCCCAAGGAATATATTCTGATTGAAACATAATATATCTCTAGTGATAAATGTATATCAAATTTAGAGTGTTTTGTATCAAGTTTGTGAAATAAGTATTATTCTCATTATGATCCATTGCAACGCACGTGAACATTTCTAGTATTTCCAACTAGGCAAAAAATGCTAGTATTTCCATAGTTTCGAGTTTCCCATCAAGATATTAGTCACTCATGGTTGATATTTACTTTCAATCACATACACATAGGCACTATGTAACTAGCCTTGCTTATTGGCTTCCAAAGCTTAACTTTCACTCCTACTTACAATATGTAGAGTATTTAACAAAAATCTACCACTTTCAACCAGCCCTAGGAAGAAACTATTGTACAAAAAATAACAAAAACATACCCAAAATTTCTTAACCCGCGCCAAAAACTACTACCTAGTGCCGATTAGGCTCGTTTAAACCCGTTTATGACAGGGTTGGCCCATACGTCCGTGCTGACGAGGCAGCTTAAACCAACACATTTTGTTTGACCGTTGACATGAGGGACCCACATCTGACCTTCTATCCTGTTATTCCCCCTCAAATCATTACTTTTCCTGAACATTACTTCAAACAGTACTGATGCATGTTCGTCAGTGGCGCCGGTGATGAGCGAGTTGGCCGCCGCTCCACCGGACGGGCCGGACGCCGCCACGGTGGCCTTCGCTCGAGCCAGATGGCTGGCCTTAGCGCGGCGCGCGCGAGCAAGCCGCCATGCCGTCGTGCCAATGTAGTTAGCAAACCTTGCAGACAAGCAGCTGGACGGAGCTATCTTGGCTAGCTAGCGGCTGCGAGCACCGGACGGAGCTGGCATCCGGGCTGCCGCAAGATGGGCTCCGCACCGCCGGCGGTTTTGACCTTGCTTTCTGCCGGTGGCGATAGCTGCGTCCCATGGCCAAGGATGACTAGGTGGATGGGCCGAAGGTAGGAGGACACTCGGGGATTTTTGTGCAGACTGACATGTAGGTCCGACAAGTCATAACGCCTAACTTGCCGGTCGAATAGAGGGCGTTGACTTAAGGGGCTACATGGGTTGAAACGTGCCTATAACGGCACTCTGTAGAGTAGTCGTTTCTTGGTAGGGCTGGTTGGTAAGGGCATGTACAATGGTTGATAAGGTAGTCTTATCTTAAGTCTACCACGTATGCAAGTGGAAGTAGTTTCTTGGCATTATTAGTGGTTTCTTGTAAGGAACAATGTATTACTAGAAACAAAAGGTGATTCTAGGTTGCGTTGAGCACTCCAACGAGTACTACTAGTGGTCGCGGGAGTGTATACCTCATTTTGTGGGTTCGATCCCAGCCGAACGCACGACGACCTTTTTTTTAAATAGTAACTTTGCTGCGAGCCAATATTGTACACGGGTAGTTTGAGTTTTGAAGTCGAACGGATGTGTCGCACCACAATCTAGGTGCACTGGATAGCCCAGCCATGTGAATGGGTTTTCCTTCCCATCCTCTCGTGGCTCGCGGGCTCGCCCTAGCCGCACCTCGCTTGCAGCTTCCTCATCAGGTAGTAGCACATTTAAACTAGCGCCTCCCAATTAAGCCCGAGGAGCCGGAAAAGCCTCGCACGACATTGAGAACTATGCAATATGGCTCTGTACGTAAAGTGCTAGTACTCTACCACTCTGTAGCTTGTGGCGTTGCACGCATGGACTTCACTCCATTATCGGCTCTATAAAAGAAATTCCTCTTGACGTGATTTTTTTTGTTTTGAAACAGAGGCAAAAGCTTTGCCTCATCTCATTCATAAAGAAGGAACTACGAACAAAGAGATCCATTACACCTCCACAAATGGAAGCAAAAGCCTAGTCTCGCTATATCGAATAACTCAAATGTTCTACCCCCGCAGTAACCATCGCTGATAAACATGCTGCTAGTGTGTGCGTGAGAGGAGCGGCTGAGTATGCCAGCTACGCGCTTCAATAGAGCACTGAGAGTACCAACTACGCAGGTTTACTTTCCCTGCGTTGATAGTACATCGATGGTTCTAGAGAACAGTACTACCCTCCACTTACAACTGTAGCTCCTTGGCCCTAAGATTCAAGAGTTCAAAACTGGTGCACTATACTAGAAGTACAGTACATCACACTACTAGTTGAGAAAGTAGTACTCTACTAGTACTGCTACAGTATGAGTACGTAGTAAATAATAGCCTCACCCCTTCCCTTAGGAAGGATCGAGGAGCTACAGTTGGAAGGGACAAGGCCCTGCGGTTACTACGCTCTTATCTCCTCCTCGTCAGTTCCCCTCCCCCCGAAGAGAAGGTAGTTCATCGCTGCTCCTATGGATTCGCTAGGCGGTTCTCCTCCTCGTCGGGGCTGGGAGACCTTTGACGATGATCCTCTAGGAGAAATCGCATGCTGCTCCGATGTCCTCACTGACAGAAGACTCGGTGCTTCCTGCACCAACTTTTTCAAGTCGGTGCTTAAACATGCTTGGGAAAAGGCCATGCTTGTTGGTCTTCCATGCGTCCTCAAGGAGAAGGTTCTTCTATGGGACAATCCTTTGAACAGTCCACCGCTCCCTAGCCATGGTTGCACGTTGACTCCGCTTGAGTTGCCTACGTTGAGAGGTAGTCGAATTTTGTCCAATGAGTAGGTCAGTCATGGAGTTTGATCATGTAGTACTTAGTTATTCCATTTCCATCCCGTAATTTCTCTGCTGCCCACCGTCTTATATATAGGTCTGGGTCGGTGCCAACGAAGATTGGCTTGCATACCTCCGGCCGGATACCACCATCATTTTGCCCAACATCCATAGCAGTGCGGCCATTCCCATAGACCCCTTCTACACCATATGGATCGGCCTTCCGGACTAGCTGGGCTTGAATATGTATGACGTGCCTACATGAGAATGAAGAAGATAGCAATTGCGGACCCGTCGACAAAACGATGCGGCTACGACGATTAATATCTCATCACAGTGTTTGACATAAGGATTGCCATCAATGCAAGAGGCAGTAACAGCAGAGGCTGGCGCATGTTGATCGCGACAGATTTGTACCCCTACATGTTCGAAGACGTCGTGCGCCATCTAGGCTGCATCTTCGCGGTGACTGATACGTCTCCAACGTATCTATAATTTTTGATTGCTCCATGCTGTATTATCTTCTGTTTTGGACATGGTTGGGATTTATTATTCACTTTTATATTATTTTTGAAACTAACCTATTAACCGGAGGCCCAGCCCAGAATTGTTGTTTTTTGCCTATTTCAGAGTTTCGCAAAAAAAGAATATCAAAAGGAGTCCAAATGGAATGAAACCTTCGGGAATACGATTTTCGGAATGAACATGATCCTGGATACTTGGACCCTACGCCAAGCAACCAACAGGGAAGCCACGAGGTAGGGGGCGCGCCTACCCCCCCAGGCGCGCCCTCCACCCTTGTGGGCCCCCTGTTGCTCTACCGACGTACTCCTTCCTCCTATATATAACTACATACCCCCAAACGATCAAACAAGGAGCCAAAACCCTAATTACACCGCCGTAACTTTCTGTATCCACGAGATCCCATCTTGGGGCCTGTTCCGGAGCTCCGCCAGAGGGGGCATCGATCACGGAGGGCTTCTACATCAACACCATAGCCTCTCCGATGATGTGTGAGTAGTTTACCTCAGACCTTCGGGTCCATAGTTATTAGCTAGATGGCTTCTTCTCTCTTTTTGGATCTCAATACAATGTTCTCCCCCTCTCTCGTGGAGATCTATTCGATGTAATCCACTTTTGCGGTGTGTCTGTTGAGACCGATGAATTGTGGGTTTATGATCAAGTTTATCTATGAACAATTTCAATCTTCTCTGGATTCTTTTATGTATGATTGGTTATCTTTGCAAGTTTCTTTGAATTATCAGTTTGGTTTGGCCTACTAGATTGATCTTTCTTGCAATGGGAGAAGTGCTTAGCTTCGGGTTCAATCTTGCGGTGTCCTTTCCCAGTGATAGTAGGGGCAGCAAGGCACGTATTTTATTGTTGCCATCGAGGATAACAAGATGGGGTTTTTTTTATCATATTGCCTGAATTTATCCCTCTACATCATGGCATCTTGCTTAAAGCGTTACTTGATAACCCACAAGTATAGGGGATCGCAACAGTTTTCGAGGGTAGAGTATTCAACCCAAATTTATTGATTCGACAGAAGGGGAGCCAAAGAATATTCTCAAGTATTAGCAGCTGAGTTGTCAATTGAACCACACCTGGAAACTTAGTATCTGCAGCAAAGTATTTAGTAGCAAAGTAATATGATAGTAGTGGTAACGGTAGCAAAAGGTAACGCTAGCAAAAGTAATGTTTTTGGTATTTTGTAGTGATGATAACAATAGCAACGGAAAAGTAAATAAGCAAAGAACAACATATGGAAAGCTCGTAGGCAATGCATCGGTGATGGAGAATTATGCCGGTTGCGGTTCATCACGTAACAATCATAACCTAGGGTGACACGGAACTAGCTCCAGTTCATCAATGTAATGTCGGCATGTATTCCAAATATAGTCATACGTGCTTATGGAAAAGAACTTGCATGACATCTTTTGTCCTACCCTCCCGTGGCAGCGGGGTCCTAACGGAAACTAAGGGATATTAAGGCCTCCTTTTAATAGAGTACCGGAACAAAGCATTAACACATAGTGAATACACGAACTCCTCAAACTACGGTCATCACCGGTAAGTATCCCGACTATTGTCACTTCAGGGTTAACAGATCATAACACATAATAGGTGACTATAGACTTGCAAGATAGGATCAAGAACTCTCATATATTGATGAAAACATAATAGGTTCAGATCTGAAATCATGGCAGTCGGGCCCTAGTGACAAGCATTAAGCATAGCAAAGTCATAGCAACATCAATCTTAGAACATAGTGGATACTAGGGATCAAACCCTAACAAAAATAACTCGATTACATGATAGATCCCATCCAACCCATCACCGTCTAGCTAGCCTATGATGGAATTACTCACGCACGGCGGTGATCATCATGAAATCGGTGATGGGGGATGGTTGATGATGACGATGGCGACGGATTCCCCTCTCCGGAGCCCCGAACGGACTACAGATCAGCACTCCCGAGAGGTTTTAGGGCTTGGCAGTGGCTCCGTATCGTAAAACGCGATGAATTCTTCTCTCTGATTTTTTTCTCTCCGAAACCAAATATATAGAGTTGGAGTTGAGGTCGGAGGAGCTCTAGGGGGCACACGAGTTAGGGAGGCGCGCCCCCCACCCTCGTGGACAAGTGGTGGGCCCCCTGGCCTTCTTCTTTTTCAAGGATTTTTTATTATTTCCGAAAAGTTGTTCCGTGAAGTTTCAGGTCATTCCAAGAACTTTTGTTTCTGCACATCAATAACACCATGGTAATTCTGCTAAAAACAATGTCAGTCCGGGTTAGTTCCATTCAAATCATGCAAGTTAGAGTCCAAAACAAGGGCAAAAGTGTTTGGAAAAGTAGATACGATGGAGACATATCAACTCCCCCAAGCTTAAACCTTTGCTTGTCCTCAAGCAATTCAGTTGATAAACTGAAAGTGATAAAGAAAAACTTTTACAAACTCTGTTTGCTCTTGTTGTTGTAAATATGTAAAGCTAGCATTCAAGTTTTCAGCAAATATTATGACTAACCACATTCACAATAACGCTTAGGTCTCAAGTTTACTCGTATCAATGGCATAATCAACTAGCGAGCAATAATAATAAATCTCGGATGACAACACTTTCTCAAAACAATCATAATATGATATAACAAGATGGTATTTCGCTAGCCCTTTCTGAGACCGCAAAACATAAATGTAGAGCACCTTTAAAGATCAAGGACTGACTAGACATTGTAATTGATGGTAAAAGAGATCCAGTCAAGACATACTCAATGTAAACTAACAGTAACGAATGCAAATGACAGTGGTGCTCTCCAACTGGTGCTTTTTAATAAGAGGATGATGAGTCAGCATGAAAGTAAATAGATAGGCCCTTCGTAGAGGGAAGCAGGGATTTGTAGAGGTGCCAAAGCTCGGGTTTTGAAATAGATGTGAATAATATTTTGAGCGGTATACTTTCATTGTCAACATAACAACCAAGAGATGGCAATATCTTCCATGCTACACACATTACAGGCGGTTCCCAAACAGAATGGTAAAGTTTATACTCCCCCTTCCACCAATAAGTATCAATCCATGGCTTGCTCAAAACAACGAGTGCCTCCAACTAACAAGAGTCCCAGGGGGAGTTTTGTTTGCAATTATTTTGATTTGATTTGCATAAAGCATGGGACTGGGCATCCCGTGACCAGCCACTTTCTCGTGAGTGAGGAGCGGAGTCCACTCCTCTTGAGAATAACCCACCTAACATGGAAGATACGGGCAGCCCTAGTTGATACATGAGCTATTCGAGCATACAAAACAGGATAATTATTTGAAGGTTTAGAGTTTGGCACATACAAATTTACTCGGAACGGCAGGTAGATACAATATATAGGTAGGTATGGTGGACTCATATGGAATAACTTTGGGGTTTATGGAGTTGGATGCACAATCAGTATTCCCGCTTAGTACAGGTGAAGGCTAGCAAGAGACTGGGAAGCAACCAGCTAGAGAGAGACAACAGTCATGAACATGCATTAAAATTAATCAACACCGAATGCAAGCATGAGTAGGATATAATCCACTGTGAACATAAATGTCGTGAAGGCTATGTTGATTTTGTTTCAACTACATGCGTGAACATGCGCCAAGTCAAGTCACTTAAATCATTCAGAGGAGCATACCACCCTATCATACCACATCACAACCATTTTAATAGCATGTTGGCACACAAGGTAAACCATTATAAGCTCCTAGCTAATCAAGCATGGCACAAGAACTATGATCTCTAGTTGTCATTGCAAACATGTTTATTCATAATAGGTTGAATTAGGAATGATGAACTAATCATATTTAGAAAAACAAGAGAGTTCGAGTTCATACCAGCTTTTCTCATCTCAATAAGTTCATATAATCATCATTATTTCCTTTCACTTGCACGACCGAACGATGTGGATAATAATAATAGTGCACGTGCACTGGACTAAGCTGGAATATGCAAGGATTCAATAAATAGGAGAAGACAAGGCAATATGGGCTCTTTTCTCAGATCAACAATAATGCATATAAGAGCCATTTCAACAATTTAATTATGGTCTTCTCCTATCAACCCCCAAAGAAAAGAAAAGAAATAAAACTATTTACACGGGAAAGCTCCCAACAAGTAAAAGAAGAGCAGGAAATCTTTTTGGGTTTTCTTTTTAATTACTACTACAAGCATGGAAAGTAAACTAAGTAAAAGCTACAACTAAATTTTTTTGGTTTTTTTTCTTAAGGTTTATCAAACACACAAGAAGAAAGCATAAAAAGGGCAATAAACTAGCATGGATGATACAATGAAAAGGTATGAGCACCGACATCTAGCAATGAGTGTGTGAACATAAATGTAATGTCAGTGAGAAATACGTACTCCCCCAAGCTTAGGCTTTTGGCCTAAGTTGGTCTATGGCCATGGCTGGCCTGGCGGATATCCATAGTAAAAGTTGGGGTCGTACTGAGATGCAGCGGCTATCGCCTCCTGAGCTACAGCGTGGTGACGAGCGGCCTCCGCCCTCCTCTCGTACTCATCTGCCTCCTCTCTGGTAATAACATATCTTCCTTTTGCCTGATAATCAAAGAAGGCAGGAGCGGGGAGAGTAATATGGATAGCACGGCGTATGTCAAAGATTAAACGATACTAGAGAGGTGATTCATTCCTCTCGACAAACTGGTGGTGAACCATGGCATTAAAGTCTAGGTAAGCAGGAGCTAGTTCAATATGATCTTCACGTATGGCTATACCAAGAAAATTAGCTATGCGGGTTGCATAAATTCCACCAAAGAAATCTCCTTTAAATCTATTAAGATGCAACCTACGTGCAACAATGGCTCCCAAATTATAAGATTTGTCTCCTAACACAGCACTCCTAAGAATACTGAGGTCAGGGACACACATGTGACATGCCTCATCTTTACCATTAATGCATCTACCTATGAAGAGAGCAAAATAATGTATAGAAGGAAAGTGAATGCTCCCTATGGGTAGCTTCTGTTATATCTCTAGATTCTCCCACAATTATACTAGCAAGAAAATCTCTAAATTCAGATTTGCAAGGATCCCTGATACTACCCCATTGTGGAAGTTTGCAGGCAGTGGTAAAATCCTCTAAGTCCATAGTGTAAGAATTTTCGTAAAGATCAAACAGGATAGTTAGAGAATTACGTGAAGATGAAAATTCAAACCTCCTCACAAAGGAACTAGTGAGATAGTGATACTGGCTGCACTTTTCTTCCTCGAAGCTCACAAGATCAGCGTTATGCAAATATGCGTTAAATTCTTCCTTAATTCCCGCTCGATCCATAAAGTTTTCAGAAGGCCACTCACAAGGACGCACTGGAGCATCTCTTGGTGGCTCTTCATCAGCATCACGCATTGCAAGCCTGGGTCCTTGCTTCCTTGAAGAACCACCTTGGAACATTTTCCTAACCATATTTCTTCCTCTAAAAAATTTCTGAAATTTTTAGTAACTTCAAAATAAAAGTAAACAAAACTCAATAATATTGATAGCAACTACTCCTACAAGTGCCTAGGGCCTATATCATGCATCAAAACTACTTTTGACCATATAAATTTGACATGCAAGCTCAAGAACAGGGTCACCTAAGCAGCAAAAATTTGCAATGAATAAAGCACTAGAACAAAAACTAATTGGACCAATGGAGGAGTCACATACCAAGGAACAATCTCCCCAAGCAGTTTTATGAGAGGTGCTTTGAGCAAGGAGATCGAAAATGGCAGCAAAATGAGCTTGGACTCGGGTTTGAGCTGGATATTCGTGTTTGGGGGAGGAAGAAGGAGTGTGTGGGTGAAAGGATAAGTGGAGGAGGGCCACCATGGGCCCACGAGGCAGGGGGCGTGCCTAGGGGGTAGGGCGCGCCCTCCACCCTTGTGGCCAGGTGGATGACCCCCCTGCTGTGTTCTCAGTGCCAAATATTCTCAATATTCCAGAAAAA
This sequence comes from Triticum urartu, assembly GCF_003073215.2. Taxonomy (NCBI): domain Eukaryota; kingdom Viridiplantae; phylum Streptophyta; class Magnoliopsida; order Poales; family Poaceae; genus Triticum; species Triticum urartu. Next base: position 644,538,431 of record NC_053024.1, read on the forward strand.
ATCATATTTAAATTTCAGGGCATTTGGAGAACTTTTATTTTCGGGGTATTTTTATATTGCACGGATAATCAGATAACAGACAGAAAAATACTATTTTTATTTTATTTAATATAAATAATAGAAAGTAAAAAAGGGTACAGAAGGTTGTGCCTTCTAGTTTCATCCATCTCATGATCATCAAAAGGAATCCACTAACAAGGTTGATCAAGTCTTGTTAACGAACTCATTCCGAATAACATGGAACCGGAGAAATTTCGAATAACACTATGTTACCTCAATGGGGATACGCACATCCCCAATAATAAGTTCTTCTTGACAGTAGGAAGAGGAAATTCAAAACCTCCAAATATAATCGATGGGATTTTTCCAATAGAGATGATATTATGAACTTGAGGTTGTTTCCTCAGAAAGTGTACCGTATGCTCATGACCATTAACATGAGAAGTGACATTGCCTTTAGTGCAATCAATAACAGCCCCTGCGGTATTCAAAAAGGGTCTTCCAAGAATAATAGACATACTATCATCCTCCGGAATATCAAGAATAACAAAGTCCGTTAAAATAGTAACGTTTGCAACTACAACAGGCACATCCTCACAAATACCGACAGGTATAGCAGTTGATTTATCAGCCATTTGCGAAGATATTTCAGTAGGTGTCAACTTATTCAAATCAAGTCTATGATATAAAGAGAGAGGCATAACACTAACACCGGCTCCAAGATCACATAAAGTAGTTTTAACATAGTTTCTTTTAATGGAGCATGGTCTAGTGGGTACTCCTGGATCTCCAAGTTTCTTTGGTATTCCACCCTTAAAAGTATAATTAGGAAGCATGGTGGAAATTTCAGCTTCCGGTATCTTTATTTTATTAGTAACAATTTCTTTCATGTACTTAGCATAAGGATTCATTTTAAGCATATCAGTCAATCGCATACGCAAAAAGATAGGTCTAATCATTTCAGCAAAGCGCTCAAAATCCTCATCATCCTTTTTCTTGGATGGTTTGGGAGGAAAAGGCATAGGTTTCTGAACCCAAGGCTCTCTTTCCTTACCATGTTTCCTAGCAACAAAGTCTTTCTTATCATAACATTGATTCTTTGATTGTGGGTTATCAAGATCAACAACAGGTTCAATTTCTATATCATTATCATTACTAGGTTGAGCATCATCATGAACATTATCATTAACATTATCACTAGACTCAGGTTCATTACCAGATTGTGTTTCAGCATCAGAAATAGAAATATCATTTGGATTCTCAGGTGTTTCAATAACAGGTTCACTAGAAGCATGCAAAGTCCTATCATTTTTCTTTTTCTTCCTTTTGGAGGGACTAGCTGCATCCACATTATTTCTCTGAGAATCTTGCTCAATTCTCTTAGGGTGGCCTTCAGGATACAAAGGTTCCTGAGTCATTCTACCACCTCTAGTCATAACTCTAATAGCATTATCGTTATCCTTACTATTCAATTCATTGAGAAAATCATTTTGTGCTTTAAGTACTTGTTCTACTAGAGTGGTAACCATAGAAGCATGTTTACTAATAAGTTTAAGTTCACCTTTGACATTAGCCATATAATCACCCAAGTGTTCTAGCATATTTGAATTGTATTTCAATTGTCTACCAAAATAAGCATTAAAATCTTCTTGCTTAACCATAAATTTATTAAACTCATCTAAGCATGGGCTAGCAAACTTAGTAAATGGAATTTCAGCTTTATCATATCTATAGAGAGAATTTAATTTTACTACTTGTGTCGGGTTATCAAGTCCACGAGTTTCTTCAATAGGTAAAGGATTAAGATCATATGTTTCTTCAACAGGCGGTAAATTAAGACCATGTATTTCTTCAATATGAGGTAAATTCTTAATATCTTCAGCTTTAATACCTTTTTCTTTCATAGATTTCTTTGCCTCTTGCATATCTTCAAGACTGAGAAATAGAATAGCCCTCTTCTTCGGAGTTGGTTTAGGAATAGGCTCGGGAATTGGCTTCGTAGTTGGCTCAGGAAGTGTCCAATTATTTTCATTTGTCAACATATTATTCAATAGAATTTCAGCTTCATCCGGTGTTCTTTCCCTGAAAACAGAACCAGCATAACTATCCAGGTAATCTTTGGAGGCATTGGTTAGTCCATTATAAAAGATATCAAGTATTTCATTTTTCTTAAGAGGATGATCAGGCAAAGCATTAAGTAACTTGAGAAGCCTCCCCCAAGCTTGTGGGAGACTCTCTTCTTCAATTTGCACAAAATTATATATATCCCTTAAAGCAGCTTGTTTCTTATGAGCAGGGAAATATTTAGCAGAGAAGTAATAAATCATATCCTGGTGACTACGCACACAACCAGGATCAAGAGAATTAAACCATATCTTAGCATCACCCTTTAATGAGAACGGAAATATTTTAAGGATATAAAAGTAACGAGTTCTCTCATCAGCAGTGAATAGGGTGGCTATATCATTTAATTTAGTAAGATGTGCCACAACAGTTTCAGATTCATAGCCATGAAAAGGATTAGATTCAACCAAAGTAATTATATCAGGATCAACAGAGAATTCATAATCCTTATCAGTAACAAAGATAGGTGAAGTAGCAAAAGCAGGGTCAGGTTTCATTCTAGCATTAAGAGATTGCTGCTTCCATTTAGCTAATAACCTCTTGAGCTCGTATCTATCTTTGCAAGCTAAAATAGCTAAAGAAGCTTCTTTATCAAAAACATAACCCTCAGGAATAACAGGCGAGTCTTGATCATCACTTTCATCAATATTATCAGATTCAATATTTTCATTCTCTCTAGCCCTAGAAAGTTGTTCATCAAGAAATTCACCAAGTGGCACAGTAGTATCAAGCATAGAAGTAGTTTCATCATAAGTATCATGTATAGTAGAAGTGGCATCATCAATAACATGCGACATATCAGAATGAATAGCAGAAGCAGGTTTAGGTGTCGCAATCTTACTCAAAACATAAGGTGAATCAAGTACAGAGCTAGATGGAAGTTCCTTACCTCCCCTCGTAGTTGAGGGATAAATCTTAGTTCTTGGGTCTTTCAAGTTCTTCATAATGATATGCAGATATATAGCCCGAGTGACTCAAAGAATAGAGCTATGCTCCCCAGCAACGGCGCCAAAAAATAGTCTTGATAACCCACAAGTATAGGGGATCACAACAGTTTTCGAGGGTAGAGTATTCAACCCAAATTTATTGATTCGACACAAGGGGAGACAAAGAATATTCTCAAGTACTAGCAGCTGAGTTGTCAATTCAACCACACCTGGAAACTTAGTATCTACAGCAAAGTATTTAGTAGCAAAGTAATATGATAGTAGCGGTAACGGTAGCAAAAGGTAATTGTAGCAAAAGTAATGTTTTTGGTATTTTGTAGTGATGATAGCAATAGCAACAGAAAGGTAAATAAGCGAAGAACAATATATGGAAAGCTCGTAGGCAATGGATCCGTGATGGAGAATTATGCCGGATGCGGTTCATCATGTAACAATCATAACCTAGGGTGACACAGAACTAGCTCCAGTTCATCAATGTAATGTAGGCATGTATTCCAAATATAGTCATACGTGCTTATGGAAAAGAACTTGCATGACATCTTTTGTCCTACCCTCCCGTGGCAGCGGGGTCCTAACAGAAACTAACGGATATTAAGGCCTCCTTTTAATAGAGTACCGGAACAAAGCATTAATACATAGTGAATACACGAACTCCTCAAACTACGGTCATCACCGGTAAGCATCCCGATTATTGTCACTTCGGGGTTAACGGATCATAACACATAATAGGTAACTATAGACTTGCAAGATAGGATCAAGAACTCTCATATATTGATGAAAACATAATAGGTTCAGATCTGAAATCATGGCACTCGGGCCCTAGTGACAAGCATTAAGCATAGCAAAGTCATAGCAACATCAATCTTAGAACATAGTGGATAGTACGGATCAAACCCTAACAAAACCAACTCGATTACATGATAGATCCCATCCAACCCATCACCATACAGCAAGCCTACGATGGAATTAGTCATGCACGGCGGTGAGCATCATGAAATAGGTGATGGAGGATGGTTGATGATGACGATGGCGACGAATTCCCCTCTCCGGAGCCCCGAACGGACTCCAGATCAGCCCTCCCGAGAGGTTTTAGGGCTTGGCGGTGGCTCCGTATCGTAAAAGGCGATGAATTCTTCTCTCTGATTTTTTTTCTCTCCGAAACCAAATATATAGAGTTGGAGTTGAGGTCGGAGGAGATCCAGGGGGCCCACGAGGTAGGGGGCGCGCCCTAGGGGGCAGGCACGCCCCCACCCTTGTGGGCAGCTGGTGGGCCCCCTGGCCTTCATCTTTTGCAAGGATTTTTTATTATTTCCGAAAAGTTGTTCTGTGAAGTTTCAGGTCATTTCGAGAACTTTTATTTCTACACATAAATAACACCACGGTAATTCTGCTGAAAACAGCGTTAGTCCGGGTTAGTTCCATTCAAATCATGCAAGTTAGAGTCCAAAACAAGGGCAAAAGTGTTTGGAAAATTAATGCTGCCTTGCTGAATCTTGTCATGAAAGATCCGTTTTCCGGCCTTCCTAGTGAAGATGCCGCTACCCATCTAAATAGCTTCGTTGATTTGTGTGATATGCAAAAGAAGAAAGATGTTTACAATGATATTGTTAAATTGAAGCTATTTCCTTTTTCTATTGGAGATTGTGCTAAAGCTTGGTTTTCATCTTTGCCTAAAAATAGTATTGATTCTTGGAATAAGTGCAAAGATGCTTTTATCTCTAAGTATTTTCCTCCCGGTAAGATCATCTCTCTTAGAAACGATATTATGAATTTTAAGCAACTTGATCATGAACATGTTGCACAAGCTTGGGAGAGGATGAAATTAATGATACGTAATTGCCCAACACATGGTTTGAATTTGTGGATGATTATACAAATTTTTTATGCCGGATTGAATTTTGCTTCTAGAAATCTTTAAGATTCGTCCACAGGAGGCACTTTTATGGAAATCACTTTAGGAGAAGCTACTAAACTCCTAGATAATATTATGGTTAATTATTCTCAATGGCACACTGAAAGATCTACTAATAAAAAAGTGCATGCGATAGAAGAAATTAATGTTTTGAGTGGAAAGTTGGATGAACTTATGAAATTATTTGCCACTAAGTGTGTTCCTTTTGATCCTAATGATATGCCTTTGTCTACTTTGATTGAGAATAATAACGAATCTATGGATGTGAATCTTGTTGCTAGGAATAATTTAGGTAGCAACGCATATAGAGGAAACTTTAATCATAGGCCTTATCCTAGTAATTCCTCTAATAATTATGGTAATTCCTACAATAATTCTTATGGAAATTTTAATAAGATTCCCTCTGAATTTGAGACTATTGTTAAGGAATTTATGAATTCACAAAAGAATTTTAATGCTTTGCTTGAAGAGAAATTGCTTAAAGTTGATGATTTGGCTAGGAACGTTGATAGAATTTCTCTTGATGTTGATTCTCTAAAACTTAGATCTATTCCTCCTAAGCATGATATCAATGAGTCTCTAAAATCCATGAGAATTTCCATTGATGAGTGCAAAGAAAGAACCGCTAGGATGCGTGCTAAGAAAGATTCCTTTATAAGAGTGTGTTCTTCTAGTTTCCATGATAATAAAGATGAAGATCTAAAAGTTATTGATGTGTCCCCTATTAAATTTTTTTTTTGCAATATGAATCTTGATAATGATGGGACTGAATATGATTCACCTTTACCTAGAAGGCGTTCCAAAAATTCAGTGTTTTTAGATCTTGATGCTAAAATTGATAAAAGTGGGATTGAAGAGATCAAAACTCTAGATGTTAATGAACCTACTATTTTGGATTTCAAGGAATTTAATTATGATAGCTGCTCTTTGATAGATTGTATTTCCTTGTTGCAATCCGTGCTAAATTCTCCCCATGCTTATAGTTAAAATAAAGCTTTTACCAAACATATCTTTGATGCTTTGATGCAATCTTATGAAGAAAAACTTGAGTTGGAAGTTTCTATCCCTAGAAAACTTTATGATGAGTGGGAACCAACTATTAAAATTAAAATTAAAGATCATGAATTCTATGCTTTGTGTGATTTGGGTGCTAGTGTTTCCACGATTCCAAAGACTTTGTGTGATTTGTTAGGTTTCCGTGATTTTGATGATTGTTCTTTAAACTTGCACCTTGTGGATTCCACTATTAAGAAACCTATGGAAATAATTAATGATGTTCTTATTTTTGCAAATAGGAACTATGTGCCCGTAGATTTTTTTGTTCTTGACATAGATTGCAATCCTTCATGTCCTATTATTCTTGGTAGACCTTTCCTTAGAACGATTGGTGCAATTATTGATATGAAGGAAGGAAATATTAGATTCCAATTTCCATTAAGGAAAGGCATGGAACACTTTCCTAGAAATAAAATTAAATTACCTTATGAATCTATTATGAGAGCCACTTATGGATTGCCTACCAAAGATGGCAATACCTAGATCTATCCTTGCTTTTTATGCCTAGCTAGGGGCGTTAAACGATAGCGCTTGTTGGGAGGCAACCCAATTTTATTTTTATTAATTGAATTTTGCTCCTGTTTAGTAATAAATAATTTATCTAGCCTATGTATTGTTTGTGTTTAATTAGTGTGTGTGCCAAGTAGAACCGTTGGGAAGACTTGGGGAAAAGTCTTGTTAATCTTGCTGTAAAAAACAGAAACTTTAGCGCTCATGAGAACTTCTGACATTTTTATTTGGAAAGTGATATTTAGTTAATTCTTTTTGAATATGATTAATAGATATATTTCTCACGTCCAGAAATTTATTTTAGAATTTTTGGGGTTCCAGATCTTGCGCTAGCTACAGATTACTACAGACTGTTCTGTTTTTCACAGATTCTGTTTTTCGTGTGTTGTTTGCTTATTTTGATGAATCTATGGCTTGTAAAATAGTTTATAAACCATAGACAAGTTGGAATACAGTAGGTTTAACACCAATATAAATAAATAATGAGTTCATTACAGTACCTTGAAGTGGTCTTTTGTTTTCTTTAGCTAACAGTGCTCACGAGATTTTCCACTTTAAGTTTTGTGTTGTGAAGTTTTCATGTTTTGGGTAAGGATTTGATGGATTATGGAACAAGGAGTGGAAAGAGCCTAAGCTTGGGGATGCCCATGGCACCCCCAAGATAATATAAGGACACCAAAAAGCCAAAGCTTGGGGATGCCCCGGAAGGCATCTCCTCTATCGTCTACTTCCATCGGTAACCTTACTTGGAGCTATATTTTTATTCACCACATGATATGTGTTTTGCTTGGAGCGTCTTGTATGATTTGAGTCTTTACTTTTTAGTTTACCATAATCATCTTTGCTTTACAAACCTTTTGAGAGAGACACACATGATTCAAAAATTATTAGAATACTCTATGTGCTTCACTTATATCTTTTGAGTTATATAGTTTTGCTCTAGTACTTCACTTATATCTTTTAGAGCACGGTGGAGGATTAGTTTTATAGAAACTATTGATCTCTCATGATTCACTTATATTATTTTGAGAGTCTTAAATAGCATGATAATTTGCTTAAATAATCCTAATATGCTAGGTATTCAAGATTAGTAAAAACTTTCTTATGAGTGTTTTGAATACTAAGAGAAGTTTGATGCTTGATGATTGTTTTGAGATATGGAGGTAGTGATATTAAAGTTGTGCTAGTTGTGTAGTTGTGATTTTGAGAAATACTTGTGTAGAAGTTTCCAAGTCCCGTAGTATGCATGTATGGTAAACGTTATGTAACAAATTTGAAACATGAGGTGTTTTTTGTTTATCCTCCTTATGAGTGGCGGTCGGGGACGAGCGATGGTCCTTTCCTACCAATCTATCCCCCTAGGAGCATGCGCATAGTGCTTGGTTTTTGATGACTTGTAGATTTTTGCAATAAGTATGTGAGTTCTTTATGACTAACGTTGAGTCGATGGATTATACGCACTCTCACCTTTCCATCATTGCTAGCCTCTTCGGCACCGTGCATTGCCCTTTCTCACATTGAGAGTTGGTGCAAACTTCGCCGGAGCATCCAAACCCCGAGGTTGAACAAATTTAAAGAAAGAATACCACGAAGATGAACAAAGTTGAAAACACTCCGTTAGAAAAGAGAAACAAGGAAGAACAAATTCAGACGGCACTCCGGTTGAAAAGAGATACGAGACTTGATAAGATGAAAAGAACTTGAGCAGCGGGCACAACACTCCGGTTAAATGGATGAGCATGAAAAGAACACGATCCTCACCATTCGAGATGATGAGAGAAAAGAGCAACATCACAATGCCTCCGGAAGAAAGAGAGAAAGGAATGAAATGAACGGAGCGAAACAAGATCTTGAGAGAGCATGCTTATGAAGTGTTGAACGGAGTTGTTGGAAAACCAACAACGAAAAGAACAAGGTTGTAGTGGGCTTATGGAGCACATCTCAAAACTATGAGGTGAAATTCCACCACTAACGGAAATAATAAATTGGATTGATATCAACAAGGAGACGAGAAACTTATTTCATCGGGAGGATAAATGAATAACTTGGGTCATTTATGAGCACCATTAATAGCAAAATCCTTAGGGAAAGCTTTAGGTGAAATATAACCCAAGACAACTCCAATGAAGAGATTGATGGGTTTAAATATCTCATTCTTGACAACTTTTGAATCATGAAACATGAAGGGAAATTGTCAAGAAAGACATAACACCATCTCAAAAGATAACTTAGAAAGAATTGCACTTCGAAATGCAAGATGAAGAATACTTGAGCTCCTCTAAAAAGAATCTCGATGAACACTTCGAGAAGGAATTACGTCCTTGATGAACCAACATGTAGAGCCTCCATGAAGAACTCCGGTAATAAAAGAATGATCAAACAAAAGGAAAGAGAAGTTGAAAACACAAGGTGAATCCTTGGAATGATTTAGATGAATCTCCATGGTGATATAATTGCGAGAGCTTGGAACTCTGGGGAACAAAAGATGAAACAATTGAAACCGAGAATTTGATGAACCTCCGAAATAAGGAATATAATCGCTTGGATGAAACATGAATAAGAATTACATTACGCTTATCCTTCACCAATTTAATTTGGTGACAATCAATGGATTTGGAAAACTACTTATTCTCGTGGAAAGGATTAAAGAGAGGTATAGCTTAAACTTGAGAAGGTCTTCAACGAACCACCGGTAGGAATGGAAATGAACGAAGTAAAGGGATGAATCACCGGTAAGAATTTTAAAACGAACAAAGATACTTGGAGAAATTTAGATACAAGAGAATGAAGAGATCAAGAGTTGATTAGATAATACTGGCATGATGCACCAGTATGATTTGGAGGATGAGAGTTGAAAGCTGAAAATGAATAAACCCGAAATGATGGCCTTCGGATAATCAAACTGGAAAGAATCTTGAATAGTTCCGGATGGGTGAAAAGAATTCTCACAATTGAAAACAATTATGAGAGGAGGGCCTCAAACTAGAACCACGAATCTTTGAAGAGAATGGGGGCAAGATTTAAGAGAAACTCTTCTTCGGTCATCAAATGCAGAGAATGACGATGAGAAAGGCCACCATGAGTTGTTGAGGCACTCCGGAATGAAAAATTAGAAAGGTTGAACCAACGATGAAAAGAATTTGAAAGATCTTGGACAAAGACATTTGACTAATGAAAAACTCATCCTTACGTCAAACTTGGAAAAGAATTTGAGAGTAACTCCGAGAAAATAGAGGAGTCAGGTAAGATCCTGGGAAAAGACCTGTGGGTTAGGGCCCACTCAAAAGATACATCGTTGAACGATTACTTGAAAGGGAGATTGCACCGGTTGAATTAAATGGCTTGAATGAGATAACAAACTCGAAATAAGTTGAACGGATCTTGAATGAAATGACGAGCCTTCTGAGATATCTTCAGCACTCCAGAACAAATGAATAGCGAGAAGTGAAAGATTAAGAGGTGCACCGGCATGAGAAAGCATTTTAAATGAGGAGAGGATATGCTCGACAAAGCTTGAATTGAATCCACCGGAGAAGAAAGAGAACAAATAATGATGAACTGGAGGCTCCGTTAGGATCTTCATGAAAAACACCGGGTAGAACATTGAAAGAAAAGACTGAAGAGACTTCACATCAATAAGATGGATACTTGATTAAGAAATCTGAGTCCTTTAAGAAAAAGAGTGGGAGGGCGGGAAAACAAAGGCAATTTGGGACGGATGAAACAAACAACGTTGAGAAGACCTGAGTTGATCTTGCGGATGTTGAAATGATCGGATCCACTTGAAGAAAGACACACCGGTTGAAATGGATTGACATGACAATCTCGATTATCATGAAGGATTGGTATTCACATAGGAGTATGAGAACACCACTTAGGGAAGGTATGGAATCAACACTTGACATTGAAGCAACTCGAATACCACAATCAAAACAAAAAAAACAAAGGATTGGCTTGCAAAATAAGCCGGAAACAAACATATGATAGCCATATCGTATCATGTGTCTGTCGGGAAGATATTCTGGGAGCTACTTGAATTCCCACTTATAAAGTCCCAAAACTTTATGGTTATGCAATCAGGTGTTGGGGATACAGGGGAAGCATAATATCTCACCCAAACTAACAATTCCTACATCCAGCTGTATCCATCCTTCAACACATAACCAAGAAACCTTTGGAAATCGTGTACCTCAACCTTCGAAAAGCATCCGTTATACAAGTTATGGAAATACTACCGAACTCCCGCCCTAGTACTGGGTGGCGTCGAGGTTATCTCACCAACAACTACATAAAAGAGATTTTCGATGTCGGTGAACTCAGGTATTCCAGAAGTGCAACGATAAAATTGTGACGACAACACCTTGGAGCTCAACTCCTCGGGACACTACCACAACCCCTAAATGTCAGGAGGCACCAAGAACAATGTTCTTGTCACAAAACCATTGAAACGATTCCAAGATACCCGCGTGATCCTAAAAAAAATTCATGAAATTTTAGGAGAGAAGAGTCAAAATTCTACGTTAGGAGGCCTCACCAGAGCGACGAAGGGACTGAGGAGTAAAAAGCAACCTACTCTCCGATATATATAATCCTATAAGACTCAAAACATTTTTCTAGACTCAACAACGCTAGCGATTCGATTAAGCAGGAGCCTCCTAAGTCGGGGAAGGCTCTGATACTAACTTGTAACACCCATGATGCGGCTATATCTCCCACGTGTCGGGGCACGACTTAGAGGCATAGCCGCATGGTAGGCATGTCGCAAGAGGGTTAATCTTTACGCATCCCATGTACTCAATAAGAAAGGGATAAAGAGTTGGCTTACAATCGCCACTTCACACAATACATAATTATAGCATTACATCATCCAGAAAACAATCAATGTCTAACTACGGAACCAAATAAAGAAAGACAACCCCAATTGCATAGATCCCCGATCGCCCCAACTGGGCTCCTCTACTGATCATCCGGAAAAGAAAACAACACAACGAACACGATCTTCAACGAGCTCCCACTTGAGCTCAGTTGCGTCACCTGCACGGGTATCATCATCACCTGCAAACTATTTTTTGGAAGTAATCTGTGAGTCACGGGGACTCAGCAATCTCACACCCTTGCGATCAAGACTATTTAAGCTTATGGGTAGGAAAAGGTGGTGAGGTGGAGCTGCAGCAAGCACTAGCATATCTGGTGGCTAACTTACGCAAATGAGAGCGAGAAGAGGAGCAAAGCACGGTCGTGAACTAGAAGTGATCAAGAAGTGATCCTGAAACTACTTACATTCAAGCATAACACGAGAACCGTGTTCACTTCCCAGACTCCGTCGAAAAGAGACCATCACGGCTACACACGCGGTTGATGCATTTTAATTAAGTTAAGTGTCAAGTTCTCTACAACCGGATATTAACAAATTCCCATCTGCCCATAACCGCGGGCACGGCTTTCGAAAGTTCAAAACCCTGCAGGGGTGTCCCAACTTATCCCATCACAAGCTCTCATGGTCAACGAAGGATATTCTTTCTCCCAGGAAGACCCGATCAGACTCGGAATCCCGGATACAAGACATTTCGACAATGGTAAAACAAGATCGGCAAAGCCGCCCGATGTGCCGACAAATCCCGATAGGAGCTGCACATATCTCGTTCTCAGGGCACACCAGATGAACACTACGTAGAACTAAAACCAACCCTCAAGTTTCCCGGAGGTGGCGCTGCAAGTGGCTCTGTTTTGGATCAATACTCAGAGGAGCACTGGCCCGGGGGGTTTAAAATAAAGATGACCCTTGAGTCTTCAGAACCCAAGGGAAAAAAGGCTTAGGTGGCAAATGGTAAAACCAAGGTTGGGCCTTGCTGGAGGAGTTTTATTCAAGGCGAACTGTCAAGGGGTTCCCATAACACCCAACCGTGTAAGGAACGCAAAATCAAGGAACATAACACCGGTATGACGGAAACTAGGGCGGCAAGAGTAGAACAAAACACCAGGCATAAGGCCGAGCCTTCCACCCTTTACCAAGTATATAGATGCATTAAAGTAAACAAGATATAATAATGATATCCCAAAAATATCCATGTTCCAACATGGAACAAACTTCAACTTCACCTGCAACTAGCAACGCTATAAGAGGGGCTGAGCAAAGCGGTAACATAGCCAAACAACGGTTTCTTAGGACAAGGTGGGTTAGAGGCTTGACATGGTAATATGGGAGGCATGATATAGCAAGCGGTAGGTGTCGCGACATAGCAATAGAGCGAGCAGCTAGCAAGCAAAGATAGAAGTGATTTTGAGGGTATGGTCATCTTGCCTGCAAAGTTCTCCGAGTTGACAAAAGCTTGATCCTCGTAAGTGTACTCAACGGGTTTCTCGATCACGTAATCATCTCCCGTCTCTACCCAAAGCAAGAACAAAAGCAAAGGAAACGACAATCAACCACGGTGCAATGTGCAAGCAACATGATGCAAAACATGGCATGATATGCGGGATGTGATATGCAATGCATATGCGTGCTCTCGAAGGAAAAGAATGAACCAGGCCTCAACTTGGAAAACCAAGTGTGCCGCTGGAAAGATGAGTTGATTTCGGTAGAAATCGATATAAAGATCACCGGAATCGGATGCACGGTTTGCAAATGGCAAGCAAAACAATAATGGCACAATGCTGCGATTAATAGCACGATGCCATCTAGAATGCAACAAGAAACTAAGCTACTGCACTCCAACATAGCAACAAAGCACATGCCACTGATCTACTCAAGATTCTTGACAAAAGATGAACACTGAGCTACGGCTAAATCACATAATAGCAGGTTCAAACAAGCATGGCAAAAGTGCAAAAGATATCAGCTTCACAGACTTAGTGAAAATACTAACATGCCAGGAATTAACATCAGGAAGCAATGTTTAGAGCAAGCTAATAACATGCTACAGGAACAGATCATAGCAAGACAAGGCATGGCATGGGTCTACTCAAAGAATATAACAAAAGTCCCTTACTGACCATAAGCCAAAAGGGCACAGAAAATATGATGGCACCCATGTAAACATAGCAAGTTTTGCTAACAAATTCAGACTTAGCAGAAAACTAGACATGGCAAAAACAGAGTTATGAAGACATGTTTGCGAGCTCGATTCACTCAACACAAGGCATTGCATGATAAACTAAGCATACTACCAGCAAGAAGACATGTACATGAAGCTAACCAAAGCAAGAACAAACTCATAGCATGCATGGATCAACTACAACAACCATGGAAAAATTGATTAACATGTAAACAATCTGCCAGGAACATTTTATAGCAAAAGTAGAGCAAGATTAAGTCATGCTAGGGCACTCCATAATTGCAAACAGGGGCATGGATGGATAGATCATAACAATATGTCCAAATCATCCTTACTGAACATACTCAAAAGAAGCATGGATCTCTCTGTAGCATCATGGATACATGGCATAAAAATAACAGCAGGGAAATGACAGTGAAATTCTAAGTCTCTGAAATCAACAATATTACGAGAGCTACTTTGCATGCTTGTGCTAGTCACCACATTGATCACAAAAATACATGGCATACACCCCTGTAAAGATGGCATGGCATAGCACGAAACACATGTAGAGCTCATGCTCATATGCAGCACACAATAATTGTAGCAAAAATGACAAATGCTCATAAACTGCTAAGAATCAGAACCTAAAATTTTATAGCACTCTTGCATCAAGATGGATTCAAACAAGCATGGCATAATGGAACAAAATGAAGAGCACATCCTGATGAACATTTTGATATATCATGCATGCAAAAACGGAGCTACGAATGAGGAGTTATGGCATGTAGAACAAGGCTTGAAAATGTTGCACGGAAAAGACTTGGAGGAAAAATGGACCTCCAGATCTAGGGTTCCTCGGCACGAAAAATGAGGATCGCCGGAGATCCTGGCCGGAGCTGACGGGGAGGACGAAGGAGAACTCCGGCGAGGTCGGTCGGAGCAGATCCGGCCGGACCCCGCCTGGATTCGGGGCAGGCGTTGGCGAAGGGGCAGGGGCCGGCGAGGGGCGGCGCCGGATTAGGTGGCGATGCGGCGCACGGTGGAGCGGCAGGGTGCCGCGCGCGCGCCGGCGTGGGGTAGAGCCAAGGTGGGGCAGCGAGCTCGAGTTGGCGGCGGGGCGAAGGCGGCAGGGCGCACGGGCGAGCGGCATGGGCGGTTCGGGCGGCCGTGGGTGACGCGCGGGTCGGCTGCGGGACCCGCGTGCCGGCGGCTGTCGCGGAGGAAAGAGAGGGCAGCGCCGCGCTGATGTGGCGGCGGGGGATTGGGCGCGGGGCGGCGGAGGCTGAGGTGGCGGCTTCGGATTGGCCGAAGGGACGTGTCCGGCGGCGCGAGGAAGAAGACAGTTAGGGTTTGTACTGCGCGAAAAATGGAGGGGGAGGTGTTTATATAGGCAGAGGGAGGTAGGAGAGTCCAAATCCAAATGAGGTGCGGTTTTCGGCCACGCGATCATGATCGAACGGCCGATAGGATGGAGGGGGTTTGGATGGGTTATTGGGCCACTTAGAAGGGGTGTTGGGGTGCAACACACACGAGGCCTTTACAGTTCCCCGGTTAACCATTGGAGTATCAAACGGACTCCAAATGACTCGAAACTTGACAGGCGGTCTACCGGTGGTGTACCAAGGCCGCTTGGCATATCTCGGTCCATTCCGAGGATGTTTAACACCCGCTCACGAAAAGAGACAAAAGGGGGACGCCGGTGGACATAGGAGTGTCAGATTGAGAAACGGACAACGGGGAAAATGCTCGGATGCATGAGACAAACATGTATGCAAATGCGATGCACATGACGACATGATATGAAATGCATGACATGAACAAAAATGCAAAACGAAGACAAAGCCCAACCACGAGGGAAAACATATCGCATCTCCGGAAAAGGCAACAGTCGGAGTACGAATATGGAAAGTTGTATCCGGGGCATTACAACACTCCACCACTACGAGAGGATGTCGTCCCGAGATCTAGGATGGCACCGGAGGGAAAATGGAAGAGAAAGAGAAGACGTAAAACTAAGTTGCTTCTTCGAAAAATGAGTGAAACCAAAGAACCTTGCGAGGTTGAACAAATTTAAAGAAAGAATACCACGAAGATGAACAAAGTTGAAAACACTCCGTTAGAAAAGAGAAACAAGGAAGAACAAATTCAGACGTCACTCCAGTTGAGAAGAGATACGAGACTTGATAAGATGAAAAGAACTTGAGCAGCGGGCACAACACTCCGGTTAAATGGATAAGAATGAAAAGAACACGATCCTCACCATTAGAGATGATGAGAGAAAAGAGCAACATCACAATGCCTCCGGAAGAAAGAGAGAATGGAATGAAATGAACGGATGGAAAAAAGATCTTAGAGAGCATGCTTATGAAGTGTTGAACGGAGTTGTTGGAAAACCAACAACGAAAAGAACAAGGTTGTAGTGGGCTTATGGAGCACATCTCAAAACTATGAGGTGAAATTCCGCCACTAACGGAAAAAATAAATTGGATTGATATCAACAAGTAGACAAGAAACTTATTTTATCGGGAGGATAAATGAATAACTTGGGTCATTTATGAGCACCATTAATAGCAAAATCCTTGGGTAAAGCTTTCGGTGAAATATAACCCAAGATAACTCCAATGAAGAGATTGATGGGTTTAAATATCTCCTTCCTGACAACTTTTGAATCATGAAACATGAAGGGAAATTGTCAAGAAAGACATAACACCATCTCAAAAGATAAGTTAGAAAGAATTGCACTTCAGAATGCAAGATGAAGAATACTTGAGCTCCTTTGAAAAGAATCTCGATGAACACTTCGAGAAGGAATTACGTCCTTGATGAACCAACATGTAGAGCCTCCATGAAGAACTCCGGTAATAAAAGAATGATTAAACGAAAGGAAAGAGAAGTTGAAAACACAAGGTGAATTCTTGCAATGATTTAGATGAATCTCCATGGTGATATAATTGCGAGAGGTTGGAACTCTAGGGAAGAAAAGATGAAACAATTGAAACCGAGAATTTGATGAACCTCCGGAATAAGGAATTAATCACTTGGATGAAACAAGAATAAGAATTACATTATGCTTATCCTTCACCAATTTAAATTGATGACAATCAATAGATTTGGCATACTACTTATTCTCGTGGAAAGGATTAAAGAAAGGTATAGCTTAAACTTGAGAAGGTCTTCAACGAACCACCAATAGGATTGGAAACCAACGAAGTAAAGGGATGAATCGCCGGTAAGAATTTTAAAACGAACAAAGATACTTGGAGAAATTTAGATACAAGAGAATGAAGAGATCAAGAGTTGATTAGATAATACTTGCATGATGCACCGATATGATTTTGAGGATGAGAGTTGAAAGCTGAGAATGAATAAACCTGAAATGATGGCCTTCAGATAATCAAACTGGAAAGAATCTTGAATAGTTCCGGATGGGTGAAAAGAATTCTCACAATTGAAAACAATTATGAGAGGATGGCCTCAAACTATAACCATGAATCTTTTAAGAGAATGGGGGCAAGATTTAAGAGAAACTCTTCTTCGGTCTTCAAATGCAGAGAATGACGATGAGAAAGGCCAGCATGAGTTGTTGAGGCACTCCAAAATGAAAAATTAGAAAGGTTGAATCAATGATGAAAAAAATTTGAAAGATCTTGGAGAAAGACATTTGACTAATGACAAACTCATCCTTACGTCAAACTTGGAAAAGAATTTGAGAGTAACTCCGAGAAAATAGAGGAGTCAGGTAAGATCCTGGGAAAGGACCTGTGGGTTAGGGCCCACTCAAAAGATACACCGTTGAACGATTACTTGAAAGGGAGATTGCACCGGTTGAATTAAATGGCTTGAATGAGATAACAACCTCGAAATAAGTTGAACGGATCTTGAATGAAAAGATGAGCCTTCTGAGATATCTTCAGCACTCCAGAACAAATGAATAGCGAGAAGTGAAAGATTAAGTGGTGCACTGGCATGAGAAAGCATTTGAAACGAGGAGAGGATATACTCGACAAAGCTTGAATTGAATCCACCAGAGAAGAAAGAGAACGAATAATGATGAACTTGAGGCTACGTTAGGATCTTCATGAAAAACACCGGGTAAAACATTGAAAGAAAAGACTGAAGAGACTTCACATCAATAAGATGGATACTTGATTAAGAAATCTGAGTCCTTGAAAAAAAAGGGTGGGAGGGCGGGAAAACATAGGAAATTTGGGACGGATGAAACAAACAACGTTGAGAAGACTTGAGTTGCTCTTGCGGATGTTGAAATGATCGGATCCACTTGAAGAGAGACACACCGGTTGAAAAGGATTGACATGACAATCTCGATTATCATGAAGGATTGGTATTCACATAGGAGTATGAGAACACCACTTAGGGAAGGTATGGAATCAACACTTGACATTGAAGCAACTTGAATACCACAATCGAAACAAAAAAACAAAGGATTGCCTTGCAAAAAAAGCCGGAAACAAACATATGATAGCCATATCGTATCATGTGTCTGTTGGAAAGATATTCTAGGAGCTTCTTGAATTCCCACATATAAAGTCCCGAAACTTTCTGGTTATGCAATGAGGTGTTGGGGATATAGGGGAAGCATAATATCTCACCCAAAATAACAATTCCTACATCCAGTTGTATCCATCCTTCAACACATAACCAAGAAACCTTCGGAAATCGTGTACCTCAACCTTCGAAAAGCATCCGTTATACAAGTTATGGCAATACTCCCGAACTCCTGCCCAAGTACTGGGTGGCGTTGAGGTTATCTCACTAACAACTGCATAAAAGAGATTTTCGATGTCGGTGAACTCAGGTATTCCAGAACTGCAATGATAAAATTGTGACGAGAACACCTTGGAGCTCAACTCCTCGGGACACTACCACAACCCCTAAATGTCAGGAGGCACCAAGAACAATGTTCTCGTCACAAAACCATCGAAACGATTCCAAGATACCCGCGTGATCCTAAAAAAAATTCATGAAATTTTAGGAGAGAAGAGTCGAAATTCTACGTCAGGAGGCCTCACCAGAGCGACGAAGGGACTGAGGAGTAAAAAGAAACTTACTCTCCGATATATATAATCCTATAAGACTCAAAACATTTTTCTAGACTCAACAACGCCAGCGATTCGATCAAGCAGGGGGATCCTAAGTCGGGGAAGGCTATGATACCAACTTGTAACACCCACGATGCGGCTATATCTATACCTACTATTAAAGGGAATAAGTATTCTTGGTTTGGTTCTGCTTTGTTTCGTCCTATTTTGAATATTTTTACATACATTATTGTATTTAGTTTTGTCTGTAAGGGAAACTTAAATAAAAGAAAGCGAAGCGGCCGGCCGACTAGCCCCACATCGTACCTAACCCAAAAAATTATACATGGAAGGTGGACAGTGGACACGCTTATTACAAAGAGTTCAAGCTCGAGTCCAAAACCTATTTACATACCTACAGGATATTGATCCATTACGCCGGCATCTCTGGTTGGAGAAACTTCGTGGTGTTGTGGAGGAGCTGGAGCTCCAATCCGTGGTGGCGGTGACAGTCTAGACGGCCGGGTTGGCAGGCTCTTACCGTGTTACTTGATCAATTCTTCATGTCACATCAAGAGGATCTTTTGCTACCTTAACAAAGTGTGCCAAGACGTGCAGGTCACTATTTCTCAATCGTGCCGCTACCATCATGATCATCCTCCTCGCAAAACATATTAGAAGTTCTCTATGGTGCTTTCGGCCAACATACACATGTACAACATATACTTGATTACTCCAAGTCGATGGACGTTACGAAGACACAATACATGGCGACGCAGCGCACAAACCTAAGGAAGCAGCTGGATCAATTCTTTCCTAGCTAACCATATGTACGCAGCAAACTAGCCATGAGCTGCCGGGTGCTAGCTAGCTTGTTTTTTTCCCTAGCTAAACACATGAGTACATGTTAAGCAGGCTGTGGTGGATCGATCTGGCGGCGGTTACTCGGGTCGATTAATTGCTCCCAGAGAACTTGCACGTGAGTCAACTAATAGATACACAACCTTAACTTCAATGAGTCAAGTTAGTCTTTTATTAATAACTTCTTGATTTTATTTTATTTTCTGCTCTTCCTAGCCGAGCGTTCATACATCAGTTTTCCATAGCTAAACTGGCTACACAATAAGTTACTGTTCTACAAGGGAGGGGAAACGAGGTATTTTCGTATTCCTACAATTTTGTTTTTTCGTCGGCTCATGTATTTCTATCTGACTTGATGTGGGTTTTGCGTAACTCAAAGCATGCTCGAGAAATGTTTTGCAAGAATTGGGATCCTCTCAGCGCTATGCAAATCAGCATGCATGTTACCTTTCTTTGTTCATTTTCAAGGAGAATTACCTTTCTTTGTTCATCTTCAAGGCCAAATTCATCATATTATTTTCATCATGCTTTCAGAAAAACTGATACTTACTTATGTTAATTAGCATATCTTGGTATATGCAAAGGAGTAACTGGACAACTACCCATGCAAGCTCGCATTGATCAATCAAGGTTAGCTTTTCTATAGTATTAGCTGTTGAATAGTCATGCAGAGTAGCCTTTTGCAAAGATGGTGAAAGCACACGAGTTTTATCCATGTGGGAATAATTGATGTGTATCATAAATCAAATCATTGCTTATGTTTTAAGTTGTGTTTTGGCTTAAATCATCACATCCTTGCTGGCATAGGAGAGTGAGGTGAGTTTCTCTCTCGTTGCAACGCACTAACATATTTAGGTGGCACCGTTTGGATGTTATTATGCCATGATGATGGTCGTTTCGATGGACAATGGGCATAATAATTTCTCTCCCGTTGCAACGCACGGGCTTATGCGCTACTCCACTACAAAAAAAGACACATCCGTGACATTTTGGGCCAAACGAAATTTTTTTTCTATCATACATATGACACTTCTATGATGATAATTGTGACAAAACCCGGTATCATCATAGATGTGGTGGGCTCCTACTCCTATGACAAAAAATCATGACAGAAAATGGGCTTTTCGTCCTGGGCGGGCCAGAGACGCAGGTGCATGACATTATTTGGGCCGTCCATGATGGAAAAAACCATGGTAGAAGCGAGGGGGAGGAAAATTTTGGGGAGTTCCCGGTTACGGTGGGAGGTCAGGGGCCGAGCGATGCGCGTTTCTCTCGTACACGTACGCGCGTGTGTGCGAGGCGTTGGCTCTAACTGAACCCAAGCAAGGTGTTGGGCTCTAACTGAACCCGAGCGATTGCACTGCAGGCTACGCGTTACTGAACCCGAGCAATCGATCGATGGCTGTTAACTGAACCCGATCGAGCGATTCCTTCGCTACTGCTGCTAACTGAAGCCGATCGATGGGATGAACAGTGAGCGTTGCGGGGGGGGGGGGGGTTGGATGAACAGTGAGCGGCGGCGTTGCCTCTGGATGAGCAAGACCCCATGGTGTGGTGGAGGGCTGGATAAACAGTAGGTGGTGGAGGGGTGGATGAACAGGACCCCGTGGTGTGGAGGGCTGGATGAACAGTAAACGGTGGAGGGGTGGTTGAACAGGACCCCGTGGTGTGGAGGGCTGGATGAACAGTAGACGATGGAGGGGTGCCCGTGGAGGGGTGGTTGAACAGGACCCCGTGGTGTGGAGGGCTGGATGAACAGTAGACGGTGGAGGGGTGGTTGAACAGTAGCCGGTGGAGTAGCGCGCGGTGGAGGCTGGATGAACAGGAGCCCGTGGAGGCTGGATGAACAGGAGGCCGTGGAGGCTGGAGGAGGTCGACGGTGGAGATGAACAGTATCCCGTGGAGTCCCGTTATGCGGTACGCCGCACCCCTCGCGATGAACAGGACCCCCGTTTCGACCGTAGCGCTCCAACACAAGTCCGTTTCCTCCGTTTTGCGGTACGCCACACCCCTCCCGATCAACAGGACCCCCGTTTCGACCGTAGGAGGTCCGTTTCCTCCGTTTTGTGGTACGCCAGACCCCTCCCGATGAACAGGATCCTGTTTCGAACGTGGTCGATCGAACAGAAGGCCATTTCCCCCGTTCTGCGGTACGCCAGGCCTCGTTTCCATCGCCTGTTCCGTCCAAGCCCTCCCGATGAACACGACGCATTCCGTTGCCTCCCCATGAACACGACGCATTCCGTTGCCTCCCCATGAACACGACGTATTCCGTTGCCTCCCCATGAACACGAAGACGACGCTGTTTCTCTGTTCCGACCCAGCCATGTACACGACCCCTGGCCGTACGTATGCGCGAGTAGGCATTCGAGACCCCGCCCGTATGTACACATACGTGGCCGTATTTTCTTTCTTGTACCCTGGCCGTTGTACATACGTGTAAATGCTACGTGCGCGCCTCTACTACGACACGTGCGCGCCTCTACTATGACACCTGCGCACCTCTACTACGACACGTGCGCGCCTCTACATTGACCAGTATGTACGTACACGTTCGCGACCAGAATGACAACGCTACGTACGCTTCGACCAGGTGGGTCCCGATTGTCAGGCACTTCCTTGCCTGCGAAGATGTAGCTCGTCAATCCCAGCAGTCAGGGGGCGAATGGTTTTTTTTGCCCGGACGCACTTCCTTGCGTGCGAAGATGTAGCTGGTGGGTCCCAGCAATCAGGGGGAAACGTTTTTTTCGCGAAATACAGTGGCCCGTCCGGTGGGTCCTAGCTGTCAGGTGGAGTGAGGGAGTCCTGGATTAGGGGGTATCCGGACATCTGGATTATATCCTTTGGCCGGACTGTTGGACTATGAAGATACAAGATTGAAGACTTCCTCATGTCCGGATGGGACTCTACTTGGCGTGGAAGGCAAGCTAGGCGATACGGATATGTATATCTCCTCCTTTGTAACCGACCTTGTGTAACCCTAGCCCCCTCCGGTGTCTATATAAACCGGAGGGTTTTAGTCCGTAGGACACAATAACATACAATCATACCATAGGCTAGCTTCTAGGGTTTAGCTTCTCTGATCTCGTGGTAGATCTACTCTTGTACTACCCATATCATCAATATTAATCAAGCAGGACGTAGGGTTTTACCTCCATCAAGAGAGCCCGAACCTGGGTAAAACATCATGTCCCCTGCATCCTGTTACCATCCGCCTTAGACGCACAGTTCGGGACCCCCTACCCAAGATCCGCCAGTTTTGACACTGACATTGGTGCTTTCATTGAGAGTTCCTCTGTGACGTTGCCATAAGGAAGGATGCCTCGTCTCGTTGTTAAAAGCAACATTACCGCCGGGGGAGCTCTGGCTGTCGGCCAAACTCTCCGACTAGGAAGTTTCGTCATGACTGCCCGTTCGGCCGCTGCACTGATGATGACTTCTCGGGTCATCAAAAACAACCTCCACGTCGGCTCGGAAGTATCCGAGCAGATGGATCCAATGGAGTTCTCTTCCCTAAATGAACTCTTGGATCGCATCGCTGCCTTGGGAGTCGCTACGGACTATGATCGGATTGGGCTTAAACCCGATCAAAGGGAGATTAACTCTCCACCAGTCACCCATCATGTTGCGGTGGTGGAGGAACAAAGCGGCAACTCTTCCTCTATTTTGAGGACTAACTATGTCCGGATTCCTGAGCTCTCCGAGCTGGATACCCGCTTACGGGAGGACATCACCCAAGCCCTCAACCTAGAATCAGGCAGCGGGCCAAATTCATCGAGTAACACTCTGGAAACCGAACTTCCAAGATTGGAAACTCCTCAGCCCCTGGGTCTCAGATCGTGTAGGGATTCGGACTCAAATCCACCCACCCACCCAGAGATAAACGATCTTTCCCACATCAGGCAAGAGCCCCATGAAACAATACATCATTATCGGGCCAGATTCCTCCTTGTATTAAACAAGGTTAAGGACTGTCGCGAGGAATATGGAGTCTAACTTTTCTGCAATAATTGCACGGACAAGGGAATCCTTAATGCCTTAAGTCGCCATGACATATCACGCTTTGCTGACTTGGCGTCCATCGTACGAAAGTACTGTGCGATGGAAAGCGCCTGGAAAACTGAAACGAAATTTTGGGATAATCCGGCTCTGAATATATACCCAGTCCGAAGTAAAAGGGTGCACTATAATAAGACACCCGAGCTAGTTGCAAAGAAACAAAAACCATCTACAGGGCATGGAACCATACTGGAGCGATGGCTCAACGGACCTTGCAAAATTGATAGTATAGCGAATACAATACCAACGCACAGTCTTAGAGCATGTTGGATACTCCGGCAGGTGGCCAAAAGTGGTCAGGATCTTCTTACCCCAAATTCCACAGAGCACCATCCCGTGGATAACAATACGGTGTCAACAGTCTTTGAGACCTTCGCGTCAAATAATAGGCGCAAGTGAACACCCCGCAACATGGCCGAAATCTGCCACGTAGCACTAATAAATCCATGGAGTGACACGGCTATTACCTTCAATGCCAGTGACGAACCTAAATTCCGAACATCCCGAGCACCAGCCGCACTGGTCCTCAGTCCAATCGTGGACGACTTTCGACTCACCAAAGTACTCATGGATGGCGGCAGCGGATTAAACCTCATCTATGAGGAAACTCTTCAAAAGATGGAAATAGACTGGAACCGCATCGAGCAAAGTAGCACAACCTTTAAAGGAATTATCCCCAGTTGGGAAGCACGCTGTGCTGGGAAAATTACACTAGATGTGGTATTCGGCACGCCGGATAATTATAGGTCCGAAGAAATTACATTCCAAGTGGCCCCGTTCAGCAGTGGTTATCACGCTCTTTTAGGACGGGAGGCATTCACAATCTTTTAAGCAGTACCCCATTACGGGTACATGAAGCTCAAAATGCCCGGGCCCAACGGAATCATCACTCTCGCTAGTGATCCGGACACAGCACTCCGCGCCAAAAACAAAATAGCCGCATTGGCCCTTGAGGCATTATCCGAAGCCCTCTCGGCCGAGGAATTAACCATGCTACGCTCTACAGTGGACAGGGACGACGTGATACTCGACAAGAGATCCAAGTCCACCTCTTTTAAACCAGCGGATGAAATAGTCAAATTCCAAGTCCAACCAACGGACCCTACAAAAACAGCCTCCATCGGGGCGCAGTTAAACACCGCCGTGGACGCCACGCTATGAGAGTTCCTGCGCGAGAATTGGGACATATTCGCCTGGCATCCCTCAGACATGCCAGGAATCCCACGCAGGCTGGCCGAGCATAGCCTCAATGTCCTAAAGGGATTCAAGCCGGTCAAGCAAGCTCTTCGGCGTTTCTCCGAACCTAAGAGACAGGCCATGGGAGAGGAACTAGCCAAGTTATTGGAGGCCGGATTCAGCAGAGAAATAAAACACCCGGACTGGCTAGCAAACCTGGTGATGGTACCAAAGAAGGATAAATCCTGGCGCCTTTGTGTCGATTTCAAGGACCTCAATAAAGCTTGCCCAAAGGATCCCTTCCCCCTCCCCCGCATCGATCAAATTATTGATGCTACCACAGGACACGAGTCATTGTGTTTCCTCGACGCATACTCCGGTTACCACCAAATCAAGATGGCGGAATCCGACCAAGCCGCAACGGCATTCATCACACCATACGGTCCCTTCTGTTTTAACACAATGCCTTTTGGGCTCAAAAATGCCGGCGCAACATATCAGCGCATGATTCAGACATGTTTGGAGAAACAAATTGGTAAAACAGTAGAGGCATACGTAGATGATGTGGTTGACAAAACCAAACACGTCTACTCTTTGATAGACAACTTGAGTCTCACGTTCGACAACCTCCGAACATACGACATCAAGCTCAATCCGACAAATGCGTTTTCGGCGTACCAGCTGGAAAGCACTTGGGTTTCATTGTCTTCAGTAGAGGTATTGAAGCTAATCCGGCCAAAATCCAATCTTTGTCACAGTTGGCTACCCCAACAAACCTCAAACAAATCCTGAAGTTAACTGGATGCGTGGCGGCTCTAAGCCGCTTTATCTCCCGCTTAGGAGAAAAGGCTTTACCCCTTTATCGCCTCCTTCGGCGCACCGACCACTTCGAGTGGACGGACGCAACCACAGCCGGATTGGAAGAAATAAAGGCCATCTTGGCAACCAACCCAATCCTGGCCGCACCAAACATCGGCGAACCAATGATGTTGTACATTGCGGCAACTCATCAAGTCATAAGTGCGGTGCTCGTTGTCGAACGAGAAGCGGATGGACATAAATTCCCCCTTCAAAAGCCGGTATACTATGTATCCACTGTCCTCACTCCATGCAAATCACGGTACCCACATTATCAGAAGATAGCATATGCGGTATTCATGGCATCGCGGAAGATGCGACCCTACTTTCAATAGTGTTTGATTACAGCAGCCTCGGAAGTGCCACTTAATGATATTATAAACAACCGCGACGCTACGGGCCGGATTGCCAAATGGGCCATTGAGCTCCTCCCGTTCAACATAACATACAAACCTCGACGAGCCATCAAATCGCAAGTATTGGCCGACTTCGTCGCCGAATGGACGGAGGCCGAACTCCCTAAAGAGTACGACGCATACTCCAACTGGATCATGCACTTCGACGGTTCTAAAATGCTGGCCGGTCTAGGGGCTGGCATAGTCCTGACGTCCCCAACCGGAGATACCATTCAGTACGTACTGCAAATATTGTATACAGACTCCAAGAATGCAGCCGAATACGAAGCTCTGTTGCATGGTCTTTGGATGGCAGTCTCCATGGGCATTCAACGCCTAGAGGTGCGTGGGGATTCAAACCTCGCAATATCCCAAATAAATGGAGACTTTGATGCCAAGGATCCGAAAATGGTGGCCTATCAAAACGCCGTCCTAAAAATGTCAGCTCGGTTTGAGGGGCTCGAATTTCACCATGTGGCTCGGGAAAACAATCAGGCGGCGGATATCCTCACTCGCATCGGCGCAAAACGCGATGCGGTCCCCCCAACATATTTTTGGAGAAGCTGTTCAAACCATCCATAGTATGGGAAGGGGACACCGGTAACAACAGTCCGGACCCGGCCAAAATACCCGATACCGAACTCTCTAACACAATTGGAGGCTCCGCCACCGAAACAACACGTTCAACCCACGAAATAATGGCCATTATTGCCCCGTGGACAGAACCATTCCTGGCCTACCTAACTAGACAGGAACTTCCGGAGGACCAAAATGAGGCACGCTGCATAGTGTGGCGATCCAAGGCCTACAGGGTCCATGAGGGAGAATTGTACAAAAAAGCACTACCGGAGTCCTTCAAAGGTGCATCTCCGAAGAGGAAGGGCGGAATCTTTTGGCAGAAATTCACGCCAGACTCGGCGGTCATCACGCCGCAGCCCGGGCCCTTGTAAGCAAGGCCTTCGGTACAAGATTCTATTGGCCAACGACCCGGGCAGATGCACATGACTTGGTCCAACGTTGCGCCGGTTGCCAGATCTTTGCAAATCAAAGCCACATGCCACCCACCGCCCTTCAAACAATCCCCATTACATGGCCTTTTGCGATCTGGGGGCTTGACATGGTTGGACCCCTTAAAGGTGGAACCCACAAGAAAAAATACTTACTGGTCATGGTGGATAAATTCACCAAATGGATAGAGGCCAAACCTGTTAAAACAGCCGAATCCGGACCGGTGATAGACTTCATATCCGGGGTCGTACACCGTTATGGCGTCCCCCACAGCATCATCACTAACAACATCACGAACTTCACGGCCGATGAGGTAAAACTATGGTGCAGCAAAATGGGCATCAAGCTCGATTATGCTTCAGTCTATCACCCACAAACCAACGGTCAAGTCGAGCGAGCAAACGGTCTTATAATGAGTGGCATTAAACCCGGATTAGTGCGCTCCTTAACAGAGACTGACACGCACTGGGTAGAGGAGCTCGACTCCGTACTCTGGGGGCTACGGACCATGCCGACTCGTAGTACTGGATATACACCCTTAATTATGGTGTACGGCACAGAGGCGGTCTTGCCCTGTGACATAATTCATGACTCACCTCGAGTGCGCATGTACGAAGAAAGAGAAGCCGAGCTCGATCGACAGGACAGTCTGGATACCCTGGAGGAGGAATGTGACGTAGCCAAAGCCCGTTCCACATTTTATCAGCAACAGGCTCGCAGATACCAAAGCAGAGAAGTACGGGCCAAAACTTATAATGTTGGCGAACTAGTTCTACGCCTGCCGGATAAGAAAAAGAACAAGCTCGAGCCCAAGTGGGAAGGTCCCTTCATTATTGACCAAGTTCTGACCAGTGGAGCGTACCGACTGCGGGATGCATAGACTAGTCGACTCGAGCCGAACCCATGGAACGCGGCCAGGCTCCGAAGATTCTATGCCTAGCTTCGGACTCTATGTTCGTCCCCTCCCTTTGTCCATTTTGCATATACATTATCTGTCTTGTTTTTCATTCTTCCTTTCTTGTATACTTTCTCTAGGCCTTCAAAGGCCAACTTGTGCCTCGCTTGCACATTATAGATGCACTAGCCGCGCTCATCATGCCTGGGGGCTTCTTTCACAGAAGCTTAATTATTTATCTGGGCCTCAGGCCCAGCAGATGTGTCATGCTTCCACATGTACCTTTTTTCGCCATTATATGCATCGATATGACTTAAGTGTTGGCCAAGCTGGGTTGCCTGGCTCTTGTATTTATGCCCTACGTTCCCGTTAATTCGGCTAGGGCATAAGGGGAGAACCTCTACGATTGTTACTGCCGGGTCAGCCGGATGTGTACCTCAGACTGGGTGAAGCCGAAAGCTAGCGTTCTTAAGGGAATATTAGGTCGGCGAACAAAAGATGATTTTTTATTTCTTTTCCATATCTGCACCCAGATGTTTTTTTCCTGCGTTTCCTATCGCAGTACGGACATGCACTTTAGGGCATGCTTACCCAGGGAAAGGAACCCTTAACGGAACTATTCTCCCTGGAAGATGTTTCTTACTACCCATGTAATATAACATAACTAGATGGGCACTTGTCTGTTCAAGCACCAATGACCCCTACGCCTGGTCTCCACACATACCCCGGTTCTTATATAACTGAGCGGGTATTCAGATACACTCCGGACTATCGGGTCCCGAGGTTGAAGCGAAAAGGTCCGCCATGACAAATGATCTACAATCCGGCTAGAAGGAATTATACATGTCACTTTAATTACATAGTCATGCAGACTGACTAAATTCCTCCTCTATACCATCCAACAGGCGGTCTAGCCTACAATCCTGTTGGGAATACTTTGTGGCCAATTCTACTTGCGCATAAACTAAGCTAACGGGGATCTCTTTCCTGTCGGGCCCCACAGGTCTGACCTCGGCCATGTGATTTGGGTCTGCCTTGGTATACCGCGTCTTCACCATGGCCCAGGCTTCTCTGGCACCCTGTCGGCAGGCTGATATCTTCCATAATCGGAAGCACCGCCGTGCTCCCTTGAGCTTCTCCACAAGCTCTTCAACGCTCTCTGGCAGGGAGATGGACGGCCACAAGGTCTGGGCAACACCCTGCATCACCTGTCGAACTTGTTCGTGCAGATGTGACAGCTCGGATAGAAGATCACCCGCAGACCCGGGCATTTCCTCCATGGGACGACCCATCAGCATATCTATAGACATAACACTGTTAGTTGGCTTCTTCGCCGAACTCCTTTAAAAGGATTCATTCAAGCACTTACTGAAAATGCTGCACCGAAGCCGCTTATTCTCCTTCTCGGAGTCTGCAAGCTGGCCCCGAACGTCCTTTAGTTCCATGCTCAGCTTAATATTGGCATTTTGGAGATTGTTTTTCTCCCGCCTAACCTCAGTCAGCGCGTGTTTGCCAGCCTCTAGCTATCGTATAACATGCTGGTCCTCCGGATTTTCTCCGGATTCATTTGCAACATCTATTGTTAGATCTGCAGCCACACCGCACACTATATGGTAGCCATCATTCTTTAAAAGTAAATGTTACCAGCGGGAGGCTTTTTCAATTCCCGCAATGCGGCAACAGCGGCCCTTAGTTGGGTCTTGCACTCCTCCAGCTCCTGGGACAGCCTCGTATTCTTCTTTGTAAGAACCTGCACAATAAAGATGATCCTTAAATCAATTCTACTAACTGTTTCAAGTCTCAGGGGCTACTGATACATATAAATCGCCAGATTTACTTACCCGTACATCCTTTACATACTGATCCATGGCTCTGGCTAGACCATCTTGAGCAGCATGGAGGTACGCCTCTCCGGAATTAAAGGCATCAAATGCCTCTGGTGAGAAACAAGCGTCCCGAAATACGGCCCGGTGGCGCCTATGATTCATGGTGCTTTCCACTTCTGAGTTAGTAGCAGATAATCTATTTGCATCCTCTGTAGGGGGGTTATCCGGCGCCTGCCCAATATCGGCTTCCGCCTCTATGTCCGGTCCTGGCGCCCGGCTGGTGGAAGCATGATTAGTAACATCGCCGGACATATTCCGGCGAGCGTTTTTTTTGTTAAAGAAACACGGGCTCCATTATATTTCGAGAAAGACGATGACCACGGAGCGGAGTTAGTTATACCTTTGTGCCGGCATCTCCGTACTGACCTCCTTCCTTTTTGACCTACCCGACCTCGGTGCCTCCTGTTGGCGCGTTGCTGCGGGTTCGGCAGGGCGTCCCGAATGTCTTCCCTGTAAAATGCCATGTGTATATGGTGGGTGAAGTGTCTAAAAGGGGATCCTAGTTTTGGAGTTGGGATTTTTGGGTTTTCTTACGTGCGATGCAGGGAGCAGTCTGGGATAGTCGGCCGTAATGGCCACCATGGCATCGTCGCAGCTTAACTGATAGAACTGCTGGTCTATCAGCTCCACGGATATAACCGGATCTTATTCGAGCCCGGAGTCGAGGGCCCGGTTAGGCTCCTCTAGTTGTGGAGAAGGGCTCCTGACCTCCTTTATGGCTTTTCGCAGTTCCTGCCGCAAAGTGGCAAGGTGAATACTTAGGACAAAGAATGCGGGACAAATGGGAGCAGGGACATATAACTTACCCAGCTTGGAGGATTGAACATGGAGAATCCATCCCGTGGCTTGATGCAGGTGAACTCCTCTTCCTCACCCTTGAACAATTCAGACAGAATTTTCGCTACAGCGGCGGCATTGTCCGGACCCTTACGCCCGCAGCGGGTGGCGTCATCCGCCCCGTTATAACACCACAAGGGGTGCCCACGATATTGAAGTGGTTGCACTCCCCGCATTATGCAAATCGACATAACTTCGATTATTGCCAATCCTGATTGAGCCAGAGCTTTGATCCGGTTCTTCAGATAGAGGACTTCTCTGTTGTCTTCCACCTGGGGGCTCCGTGGGCGCGAACTTCGGCGTTTCTTCAGAGGAGCATTGTTGAACTCGGGAAGACCCCGCCGAATAGGGTCCGGAAGGGGAACATCCTCCATATAAAACCATTCTGAAGGCTAGTCTTCGGGCGACTTCTTCGGAGTACCGGATAGGTATCCGGTATCGGCGATGCGCCATATTTCGGCTCCGCCCATTTGATAGCCTTTTCCATAGCTCGAAGTGAGCCTCGCAGCCCAGGAACAACTCGCAGAGAGCCACATAGCCGGCGATATGTAGGATGGAGGCGGGGGTGAAATTGTGTAATTGGAGGCCGTAGAACTCCAGGAGCCCGCGGAGGAACGGATGAATTGGAAATCCGAGTCCCCTTAATAGATAGGGAACAAGGCAGACCCGTTCCCCCATAGAGGGACAGGGAAAGCTCTCCGCTTGCTCCCCGCCATTATAGGTGGCAAGCCCGACTCGAACGGGCACCATGTACGCCGGGGGGAGAAATCCCTTAGTCTGCAGTTCGACTAAACAACTATGCGGGACTGAACACCTTTCCCAATCACTGGGCTTAGGGCTTCCGGGGCGGGAGGAGGAGTTGCGGAGGTCGGCCATGTTGGAATGGATCTTTCCGGAACGCGCTCTGGTGGACTCTCGCTGGGGGAGGATGGTATGGATCGGATCTAAGGATCCCCATCCCTTTAATAGAAAGTTTATTTATCTGGCTAGGGGCGAATGTAAAAACGCCCTGGTGCCTCGTATTCATTCAACATGTGGGAGAAAGCCCTTATTGGGCATAGAAGCCAAGAGGTCCGAACATTTATGGGACCGGACACTACTTTATAGACGTTCGAAAGATGGAGAAGAACCCGCCTTGCAATGCCGAAGACAATACTGCGCGCCGGACTAGTCGTCATTGAAGCCTGGTTCGGCGCCTACTGAGGGAGTCCTGGATTAGGGGGGATCCAGACAGCCGGATTATATCCTTTGGCCAGACTGTTGGACTATGAAGATACAAGATTGAAGACTTCGTCTCGTGTCCGGATGGGACTCTACTTGGCGTGGAAGGCAAGCTAGGCAATACGGATATGTATATCTCCTCCTTTGTAACCGACCTTGTGTAACCCTAGCCCCCTCCGGTGTCTATATAAACCGGAGGGTTTTAGTCCGTAGGACGCAATAACATACAATCATACCATAGGCTAGCTTCTAGGGTTTAGCCTCCCTGATCTCGTGGTAGATCTACTCTTGTACTACCCATATCATCAATATTAATCAAGCAGGACGTAGGGTTTTACCTCCATCAAGAGGGCCCGAACCTGGGTAAAATATCGTGTCCCCTGCCACCTGTTACCATCCGCCTTAGAGGCACAGTTCGGGACCCCCTACCCGAGATCCGCCGGTTTTGACACCGACATGGAGGAATCATTATTTTTCGCGTAATAAGGAGGCACTTCCTTGCTGCGGCCGTGGACCCATCTGTCAGCCTCTCCACATACATTCCACGTCCGATGGAAATCGTTCCTTGACCACGTTGACCATGCCGCGCCGAGAGCACCAGGGCGGTGGACGACGGCGAGGCCTAGGAAGGGGACAACACGGAGGCACGGTAGACTCGGCAGTTGTTTCCCACGCGGAGGGGAGTACGACTGTACGAGGGTTTACTTGTTCGTCTACTGTCGCCGGAGAATAACAGCAGGTGTGGGTGAGTAGAGGGAAGGCTAGGCCAGCGATGGGAGTACGTTCAGACGGTGAGGCCTGCACGGCAGCACAGCCGGCCGCGTGGAGGAGGGAGCAGGCAGTCCCAACAGCGCTTGTTTGAGCGGCTGGAGCAGGAAGAGCAGAGATTGAAGAAGCACGACGGCCGTTGGATGGACATCCAACAGTCTGTGCTTGTGCGTCAACCTTTTTTTTAGGAAAGCCTCAAATCTGTTGAAAACAGCATACAACCCATCTGCCATTATTTCTAATAATTTACAGCCCATTTGCTAATCTTAAGGTTTATTTGGAGCCCATATTCTTTTTGTTAGCATTACAGCCCATATTGTGGCAATGGTTAAAAATTATACAAAATTTTGCGTATTTCGGTGCGGTCCGAACTGTTTTTAATCCCGAAATTTCGACACACATTCAAACTGATTTTAAAAATAAATGTATATCAATATAAAATCCAACAAATTCTCCACGCATAAAAATTAATGTAATTTAAAATCTTGAAATGAAAAAAAAATATTTGAAACTAATTGCCGGTTTGGTGTGTTTTAAAAATGTACAACCCATTTCACATTACTGATGGGCCATTTTCTCGGCCAGCGGAATGAAAGCTCTCCTCGTCTTGAAAGATTTGCATCCCAACAGGCCTGAAAAGGTGACTTACTTGGCAAATTGCAAAAAAACTGGGCTGTGGCCGTGGACCCAGCTGTCAGCCTCTCCACGTACAGTACTCTTCCGATGGAAGTTGTTCCTTGACCATGTTGACCATGCCGCGCGGAGAGCACCACGGCGGTGGACGACGGCGAGGCCTAGGAAGGGTACGATGCGGCAGCGGAAGCCCGCGCGGAGAGGACTATGAGGGTCCACTGGTTCGGCTGCGGTGTGAGGCTGCCGTCGCCACAGGGCCTGGCCAGCGCTGGGAATAGTAGGGGGCGGTGAGGCCTCTGCGACAGCGTAGCCGGACACGGGAGGCAGGAGCATGCGGCACGATCGGCGCTGCTTTGGGCTGCTGGAGCAAGAAGACCAGAGGTTGAAGAAGCACTACGACCGTTGGATGCACATCGTACGGTCACTGGAGCTAGAACCGTTCATATTGACTAAGTTGACAAAGCCCTTCATCCCCGTCAACTTAGTAGGCCCACAAGTCAGCCTCCCAGCAAGGTGGGTCCCAGCTAGCTGGGGGAGTATTCATTTTTTTGTGCATAATAAGGAGGCACTTCCGGTGGGTACGAGCTGACAGCGGGGGGAATGTTTTTTTCCCGAAATACGGTGGCCCATCTGATGGGTCCCAGCAGTCAGGGGGAAATGATTTTTTTCGCAAAATACTGGTGGCCCATCCGGTGGGTCCCTGCTGTCAGGTGGAGGAATAATTATTTTCCACGTAATAAGGAGGCACTTCCTTGCGGCTGCCGTGGACCCAGCTATCATCCTCTCCACGTACAGTACTCTTCTGATGGAAGTCGGTCGTTGACCACGTTGACCACGCCGCGCCGAGAGCACCAGGGCGGTGGAAGACGGCGAGGACTAGGAAGGGGATGACTTGGAGCCGGGGAAGACGCAGCAGTGGATGCCCACGCGAAGAGGAGTACGAGGGTTCACTGGTTCGGCTGTGGTGTGAGGCTGCTGTCGCCGCAGAATAACAGGGTGCGTGGGTGAGTAGAGGGATGGCCTGGCCAGCGGTGGGAGTAGTAGGGGGCGATGAGGCCTCCGCGGCATCATAGCTGGCCACGGGAGGCAGGAGCACGTGGCACGACCGGCGCTGGTTTGGGCGGCTGGAGCAAGAAGACTAGAGGTTGAAGAAGCACTACGGCCGTTGGATGAACATCGTACGGTAACATGAGCTAGAATCGTTCATATTGACTAAGTTGACAAAGCCCTCCGTCCCCGTCAACTTGGTAGGCCCACAAGTCAGCCTCCCACTATGCTGGGTTCCAGCTGGCAGGGGGAATATTCATTTTTTTTGTGCGAAATAAGGAGGCACTTCCTTGCGTGCGAAGATAGCTGGTGGGTCCGACATGTCAGCGGGTGACACTTTATTTCGTGAACTACAGAGGCCCTTCTGGTGGGTCCCAGATGTCAGGTGGAGGAATCATTATTTTGCACGTAATAAGGAGGCATTTCCTTGTGTGCGGCCGTGGACCCAACTGTCAGCCTCTCCACGCACAGTCTACTTCCGATGGTGTCATTCGTTGACCACGTTGACCATGCCGCGCCGAGCGCATCCAAGGTGGTGGACGACGGCGAGGCCTCGGACAACAACGAGCCGGAGATGGGAAGACGCGAGAGTAGAGTCGCAGACAGAGAGGTGTACGAGTGTTAACTGGTTCTAGTGCGGTGTGGTTCGGCAGTCGGTGGAGAAGAACAGGAGGTGTGGGGGGTGGAGGGATGGCCTGGCCAACGGTGGAGTACGCTTCATAGAGAAGCGTGCTAAGCAGAGCTGCTAGCAGCAAGAGGCGGGAGGTGGTCCTGGCGGCGTTGGGGGAAGAAGACGAGAGATTGAAGATGGATGCCGGTCGTTGGATGTATCCAACGGCTAACATGTCAGAATCATTTGTTGACTAAATTGACAACGACTTGCATTGGCTTCGACCTATTGGCCCACATTTCATCCTCAAGAAATGTGGCACGTATTCAACCCATTTTTTCAGAATTTACAGTATTTTTTTTCACGGTAGAATTTAAAGTCACACTAGTGCAGAATCGGGCAATAGCACCGGTTCGTAAGGCCCTTTAGTGCCGGTTCGGTAACCGGCACTAAATTGTGGGCACTAAAGGCCCCCCCCCCTTTAGTACCGGTTCAGCATGAACCGGTGCTAAAGGGCAACCACGTGGCACGAGCCAGCTTCGGGGGCAGGGAGCCCTTTAGTACCGGTTGGTGTCACCAATCGGTATTAAAAGGTTGGGGGGGTTGGGTTTATGATTTCTTTTTCATTTAATTTTGTGTTTTCCATTTAATTCTTTTTCGTTTGCTAGTATTTTACGATACTACATGTTGTACATGTTATGCATATATATAAATAGAATTTCTAGTAGAACCGATCATAATATATATATATGTATATCATCGAATGTCTCACAACCACCATTAATGAATTCACAGATATATACACACATGTATATATATATATATACAATTAGCTAGCTATCTACAATTTCTCCTAATTGGTGCCTTCGGAGCCAGTGACATTAGCCTAATTGGTGCCTTCGGAGCACGATAACAATTGGAAGTGGTTCATGGGGGCCGTAGCGGGTAATAGTATTCTCCTTTGGGATCTATGACCTGGTCGAGCAAAAGTCCCGCTATTTCCTCTTGAATTGCTTCTATGCGGTCCTCTGTTAGGAGCTTCTCCCGCACCTCTTTGAACTGTTAAGAAGGAGATCAATATGCATGTGTATTAGTTATGTGACTAGATATCGATAATGGTGTAAAAATTGTGAATAGTGTTTTGACAAACGTACCCACTCCTGTCTTTGAGATCTGCTCCTTTCGGACGCCATCATACGAATGTTCTCGCAAACGTAGTATGCACACAAATTATTCCCCGATGCCTCCTTCAGGGCCTTTACGAGAATGGAATTTGATCAGATAATAATTAATCAAGCATGATAATTAAAGAGATGGCAGCTAGCTAGTACTACTTAATTACTTACCTGGGGTCAATACCATTTCAGATTTTGTTTCCATGGGCCTGGAGTGGCCCTGATGAACTTTGCCCAAGCCCTGCCCGCCGACAAAGAAAATGAATAAATGGGTTATTAAATAGTTATTATCAGGAAATGACGAACTAATTAAATAGGCCGAGATATAGTTAATAATGATTGAAATTACCTGTTGACTATCCCCTTCACGATGGTGTAGTCACTTGCTTTCTAAAGTAGTGAGTCTAGTACTTCAACTGTTTCTTCATCAACTTTAGTGATTAACAAGATCCAGTGAAATCTGCATGCACACACGTTTGCATGTCTTAATTAAGCGGGCATATGTAAGCAAAAACATGTAGCTAGCTAGTAGGCAAAAACAAAATTTGTACTACAAGAAAGTGTGACTCACTCGAAGTTGTAAGGAAGTAGTCTATCTTCATTGTATTTGAGGCGCTTGAAGAACTCTAGCATGCTTTCCTCTACACTTTTTCGTAATATGGATCTAATTTCCATGTGTATTCATTAATGGTATTTGGGTCAACGAACCCAATGCCATAGCGTCCACCTTTTTTTCATTTCATAAATCTTCATCCTGCATAATACCACAGAAAAGAATATAGTGAGGATAATTACAGGTAATGATTGATCAAAATGATCACTACAGCTAGCTTGAGACTTAAATTACAGAAAGAAATCACTTACAGACAATAGCAACTGACGATAGATTTGTCGAGTGCGTCTTGATTGTATAGCTGAAATAGATCTGAATACTCAACGGTCATAGCTTTCTCATGGTAGTAATGATCCTTCTTGACATTCACCATGAGGGACTCTCGATTGGAAATCTTGGTAATGTCCATGTACCATTGATGCAATTCATACATTCTCATTGGGAGCTTCTTGACCTCGTCTGGCTCGACCAAAGGTTGGCCCCGGACATATTTCTCTTTTATTTCCTCCTCTCTAGTCGGAGACATGGGCTCGATATGGAGGAGTTGTCCAACAGTGACCATGAGCGTTTTAGCCTGCTCAATATGCTCCTCGGTTATTATTACATCGCCCAGCCCGGGAACGTAAACGGTTTGTCCACAATAATATTGTGCGCGCCTACTCTCATGTGTTGTTGGCACAACAAGCGGGGGGGTGGGGGGTTGATTGCGCCGCCTGTTCTCCCAGCTGGGGAACGGTTTTACCACTCCTTTTGCCAGCTGATTTGCTCGAGCTCGAGCTCGCCTCTTTCTGTAGACGTGCTTGATTTAACTTATTGATGTGGCGCTCATAGTCTATGTCAATAGGCTTGGGAGCTAGTGCTCTAGCCATATGAATGAAGTGGTCAATCTTTTCTACAGGCACTTTCTCCCTTGGCGGCGGTGACGATTTCGGTGAAAAATTGCTTCCACCTTGGCCTTCGATATGGCTACGTTTCCTCCTCGGACCTGTCGTAAGGCCTCTGTGGAAGAGGCGCGAGGCTTGGACCATATTGAAATCGCTTGCCTCCGCCTGTACCTCTAGTACTACCTCGACTTGTACCGCTAGGCACCATAGCTGAGGCGGCGAAGACGGCTGACGTGGCTGAGTTGGAGGAGGAGGAGTGGCCTGAAGCTGTGCCGAACTTGGAGGAGGAGTGTCCTGAAGCTGTGCCGAACTTGGAGGAGGAGTGGCCTGACGCTTTGCCGGACTTGGAGGACGGGGAGTGGCCTGAAGCTGTGCCAGACTTGGAGGAGGAGTGGCCTGATGCGTTGGTGGACTTGGAGGAGCAGGAGTCTGCTGACTCGGTGGCGGACTTCGACGAGGAGTCGGATGACGAGGTGTCGGTGGCCTTCGAAAGATGATGCAATCCTTTCTCCATTGGATGATACGATGGTTGGTCTCTCCCAGTGTGTGCTCATCGTCACCTCAAGGAATGTCAAGCTCTAGCCCCGAATATTGGTCCACCACCTCATCAACCAAGACACGAGCATAGCCCGCTGGAATCGGGTTGCAATGGAAGGTTGCCTCGGGGGGATTTCTAAAAGCAAGGGCGTCTGCCACCTTCATGGATATGTTCTTCATTTTGAAGTGTAGCTCCCAGTTAGTGTTCTCCATGATGTCATGCACTGGATAGCTATCTAGCAATGTGTCGCCCGGGGCGGAACCCACGCAGCTTCTTGGCATGGATGGGACAGTGCTATCCAATGGTGGATCATCTGCTAGCTGCTGAGACCCCCTTTGCTGGCTAAGTGAGTCGATCTGCTCCTGCTGCTGCTGGAATTTGACTGCCAAGTCAGCATGCGCTGATTCTAGGCCTTGAAGGCGTTCATAGTCTAGCTTCCTCTGCTCCTCCTCCATCTTCCTCTTCTTCTCCTCCGCAATCTTCTTTCTCGCACGGGTTCTGTAGTCAGTGTTCCAGTGTGAAAACCCCTCATACCACGGAATAGTGCCCATGCCTTGTGTTCTTCCCGGGTGTTCAGGATTTCCCAGGGCACGCGTAAGCTCGTCGTTCTCTCTGTTGGGCTGGAACACCCCCGATCGAGCCTCTTCTATTGCAACAAGTAGCTTATCTTCGGCTCCGTCCAGACATGCCTTCTTCGAAACTTTGCCTGTCTTCGGGTCCAACTCCCCCCATGCGCATAGAACCAAGTCCTGCACCTAGGGGGCCAGCTCAATGTTTCTGGAGTGACACCTGCATCCTCCATCTCTTTCTCAGACCTATCCCACTTAGGCATTCCCACCGCATAGCCACCTGGCCCCAGCTTATGGAACTTATCCTTTTTTGCGGCATTGGCCTTGTTTATTCTCGACCGTTCCTTAGATAATTCCAAATCCTTGAATTTCACGAAATCGTCCCAATGAGCACTTTGCTTCTCTAGTGTTCCCTCGAATACTGGAGTCTACCTTCCTCCCTTGATGTACTTGGCCCATTCACAATTCTTGTGGTTCTTGAATGCAACCGCCATCTTCCTAAGAGCAGCGTCCTTCACTTTCTCCACATCTGCATCTGTGAAATGATCTGGTAGGGTGAAATGTTCTGTGAGCATTTCCCAAAGCAAAAGTTTTTGTTTGTCATCGACAAAAGTAACTCCTGGACGTGGCTTTGCTGGCTCTCTCCATTCTTGAAGGGAGATCAGGAGTTGGTCCTTCACAAGAACTCCGCACTGATGAATGAACTTGTCCGCAATCTTCTTAGGCGCTAATGGTTCGCCATTAGGTTTGGTGGCCTCGATATTGTACTTTACGCCCTCCTTCAACTTTTTGCTCAGGTCTCGTTTCCTGTTGCCTGAAGATTTGCTCGATCCGAATGGCTGAAAGAAGAAAGATTGATTCGTTAATATATCTTCAAGTCATTTAAAACATGTGATGATCACCAGATGCCTGCTTACATAAATATATATACCTCGCCGGTCTTTGTTGTTTCAAGATCAACATTTTCTTCGTCATGTTCATAGTTCATGACTTCATCAATTCGGTCGTCGCGATCGAATATCATATCACCCTCCCCAGTGTTGTTTAGATATTCGGAGCCGTCATAATCTTCTTCATTCTGATCATCATCTGGCCCACGAGGATTGCGTGTGATATTGAACAGGGCCTCTTCTCCCTCTCTGCCGGTATTGTCCGCCATAGGTTTTGTTTAACTAATCCAAAAGAAATATATTCAATTTGCAATGCATGGATGCAATCAATTAATAAGGAAAAACTGAATCAATCATAGTACATAATAAGCATCATTGAATATAATCTCGAATACGTCGTCTCAAATAATAGACATAATCTCGAATACATCGTCTTGAATAATATATATAATCTCGAATAAATCATCTCGAATATTATATATCGAATACATCACTAGCTAGCTAGCTATCTAATAAAGATCAAATACTAGAGAGTAATCTAGGCGGTGGACAACCAAAGTGAAGGAACCATCACTGGATCATAGCTCGGGTGATCTCCCCAAAGAACCTGCCAGGTATTGGAGAACCTGACATCCATAGCAGCCATGTAGCGATGGACGTGCTCGTCCTCCACCCTGACACGGCGACGTACCACCTCCGTCGGGACCGGCTCCCTCCGCATCGAAAGTGGCCCACGCGAATGCCACCAAAGGAGATGAGGGTCGATGACGGGACCCGGGGCCAGGTTCCTCACCAAGCGTCACACCCCTGAAGGTAGCACCTCCGAGTGCCAGCCTGGCGGAGCCCAGTACCTGACATGGGTCCTCTGAAGCAGCACGTCGTCGCGAACGGGTCGACGGCGAGGATGTGGGCCGGGCATCGTTGACAACAAATACTATATGCCGCAAAAGTAAAGTAACATTTTTTAAATGATGGATCGTGATTTCATATATGCAAATTCTAAATTTTATAACAAAAAATATAAGAAACTAAAAAAACATCGATCATCGTCTAACAATTTGAAATTAATCAAATTCATCTAGCTAAAACTAACATTTCCAAAATTTCTAACATTTCTATAACATTTGTATAAAAACAGAAAAAACCTTTGAAATTATATATATTATACATAACATTTCTATATACTATTTGACATTAATCTAATCTAATTAATTAATTCATAAAACTTTGTATGAAATACAAAAAAACAGAAAAAACTAAAAACTAAAAACAGAAAATTGTGTGTGTGCGTGTGTAGTGTGTGTGTGTGCATATAATGTGTGTGTGTGCGCGCGCGCGTGTGTGTGCGCTACGGATGGTGTCGGCGCGCGGTGGCTTTGATCGATTGGAGCGAGGAGAGGGGCCGGGGGAGGGGCTCACAGCACGCGTGGGCGAGGTCGAGGCGACGGCGACGGCGAGCCGAGGTCCGGATCCAAGGTGACGGCGGCGAGGCAAGGGGACGGCGACGGGCCGGTGCGGCGACGGGGACAGGCCGACGACGGGGGCATCGCGGAGTCGACGGGGACGGCGCGACAGGGGCGGCGGCAGAGAGAAGTGGGAGATGAGAAACTGAAACTAAAGGTCTGTTTTGGCCAGGCCAAG
Source organism: Triticum urartu (assembly GCF_003073215.2). Lineage (NCBI taxonomy): Eukaryota > Viridiplantae > Streptophyta > Magnoliopsida > Poales > Poaceae > Triticum > Triticum urartu. Next base: position 644,579,620 of record NC_053024.1, read on the forward strand.
CGGCGGGAAGCGCACCGCTTTAGTACAGGTTGGTGGCACCAACCGGTACTAAAGAACGCCCCTTTAGTACCGATTGGAGCCACCAACCGGTACTAAAGGTGGTGCGCTGGCGCAGGTGCGGTGCGGCAAGTTTAGTCCCACCTCGCTAGCCGAGGGGCGCCCGCACTGGTTTATAAGCCCCAGTGTGGTAGCTCTCTCGAGCTCCTCCCTTAAGCAGGCCTTCCGGGCCTACGTCTGCTGCTATGCCCTGATGGGCCTATTGGGCCAGCGGGCTGCATCCTGGCCCAATTACAATTTGGGTTTCTAGTCGTATGCAGGGCGCTGTGGCCCAGTAGGTGGGCTTTTTTCATTTAGTTTTTTTCTTTTTTCTTTTATTTATTTTTAGTTGTTTTTGCTGTATTTAGAGTTTCTTTGTGAATATTTTTGCTTTAGGTACAAAAATTAGAAACTTTCTGTTCGTGCCGGTAGTTTTCAAATTTCAATAGTTTAAATTTTGAATTATTTGAAATTTGTGTGAATCACTAGTTTATGAATAACTTAACTTTAAAAATACATTTTTTAGTGATTCTTTTTTATTATGTTTAATATTAGTGTGTTTTATCATTATATTCAATTTAGCTGAAAAAATCAGTAAAGGCATGAAAGAATTTGTTTGCACATAAAATTTCTTCGCGTTTCAAATGTCAAAACACATAACTACCCTAACTATTATAGAGATTCCCTCCTGGGTGTGAAACACAGAAGAAAGTGATGATAGTGAAGCCGATCACATCCCAGATCTTTGGGTGTGAAACTTTTTCTTCGCGTGTGTCCCTTTGCACCGTAACCATGGAAAATCTTCATCATTTAACGGGATGCTCGGGTCAATATTCACTGTGAATGGAGCAATTTCATCAAACTTTTCATAATCTCCTGACATGTCTGTCTTGTCATCCGCTCCCACGATGTTTCTCCTCCCAGAAAGAACTATGTGCCGCTTTGGCTCATCGTACGATGCATTTGCTTCCTTATCTTTTTGTTTTCTCGGCTTGGTAGACATGTCCTTCACATAGAAAACCTGTGCCACATCATTGGCTAGGACGAACGGTTCGCCTGCATATGCAAGATTGTTGAGATCCACTGTTGTCATTCTGTACTGCGGGTCTTCCGTTACCCCGCCTCATGTCATATTGACCCATTTGCACTGAAACAAAGGGACCTTCAAACCACGTCGATAGTCAAGTTCCCATATGTCCTGTATATAACCATAATATGTTTCCTTTCCTGTCTTGGTTTCTGCATCAAAGTGGACACCACTATTTTGGTCGGTGCTCTTCTTATCTTGGGCGATTGTGTAAAATGTATTACCATTTATCTCGTACCCTTTGAAAGTCATTATATTCGAAGATGGTAACTGGGACAGCAAGTACATGTCATCTTCAATAGAGGCGTCATGCATGGTACGTGTCTGCAACCAGCTGGCGAAACTCCTGGTTTGTTCACGTGTAATCCAGTCATCAGACCGCTCCGGGTGTTTGGAGCGTAGCAAATTCTTGTGTTCATCCATATATGGAGCCACCAAGGCGGAATTCTGCAGAACTGTGTAGTGTGCTTCAGTGAGAGAATGTCCGTCCATACATATTATTTGTTCCCCTCCTAGCGTGCCTTTTCCATCCAGGCTACCCTTATGCCGCGATTCAGGAACACCAATCGGCTTAAGCTCAGGAATAAAGTCAATACAAAACTCAATGGCCTCCTCATTTTCATGGCCCTTGGAGATTCTTCCTTCTGGCCTAGCACAGTTATGAACATATTTCTTTAAGAATCCCTTGAACCTCTCAAAGGGGAACATATTGTGTAGAAATACAGGACCCAAAACGTTAATCTCTTCACATAGGTGAACTAGGACGTGCGTCATGATGTTGAAGAAGGATGGTGGGAACACCAACTCGAAACTGACAAGACATTGCACCAAATCATTCTCTAACCTTGGTATGATTTATGGATCGATTACCTTTTGAGAGATTGCATTGAGGAATGCACATAGCTTCACAATGGCTAATCGAACGTTTTCGGTAGAAGCCCCCTCAATGCAACCGGAAGCAGTTGCATCATAATCACGTGGCAGTCATGAGACATTAGGTTCTGGAAATTTTTCTCTACCATATTTATTATTCCCTTTATATTTGACGAGAAGCCAGACGGTACCTTAATACTGAGCAGGCATTCAAAGAAGATTTCCTTCTCTTCTTTGGTAAGAGCATATCTTGCATGACCCTGATGTATGCCGTCTTTTCCGTGCATACGTTGCTGGTCCTCCCATGCCTCAGGTGTATCTTTTGTCTTCCCATACACGCCCAAGAAGCCAAGCAGGGTCACACAAAGATTCTTCATCACGTGCAACACGTCGATTGCGGAGCGGACCTCTAGGTCTTTCCAATAGGGCAGGTCCCAAAATATAGATTTCTTCTTCCACATGGGTGCGCGTCCGTCAGCATCATTCGGAACAGGTTGTCCACCAGGACCCTTTCCAAAGACCACCTTCAAATCCTTGACCATATCATGTACATCAGCACCAGTACGGTGGCGAGGCTTCGTCCGGTGATCCGCCTCACCTTTGAAATTCTTGCCTTTCTTTCTTACGGGATGCCTGCTCGGAAGAAATCGACGATGTCCCAGGTGCACATTCTTCTTACAATTAGCCAAATATATATTGTCGTATCGTCCAAACAGTGCGTGCATGCGCGGTATCCCTTGTTTGTCTGTCCTGAAAGGTTACTGAGAGTAGGCCAATCATTGATGGTCACGAACAGCAACGCCTTTAGGTCAAATTCTTCCCCCGTGTGCTCATCCCACGCACGTACACCTGTTCCATTCCACAGTTGTAAGAGTTCTTCAACTAATGGCCTTAGGTACACATCAATGTCATTGCTGGGTTGCTTAGGGCCTTGGATGAGCACTGGCATCATAATGAACTTTTGCTTCATGCACAACCAAGGAGGAAGGTTATACAAACATAGAGTCACAGGCCAGGTGCTATGGTTGCTGCTCTGCTCCCCAAAAGGATTAATGCCATCTATGCTTACACCAAACCATACGTTCCTTGCGTCATCTGCAAACTCCTTCCCGTACTTTCTTTCAATTTTTCTCCACTGCGACCCGTCAGCGGGTACTCTCAACTTTCTGTCTTTCTTACGGTCTTCTCTATGCCATCGCATCGCCTTGGCATGCTCTTTGTTTTGGAACAAACATTTCAACCGCGGTATTATAGGAGCATACCACATCACCTTGGCAGGAATCTTCTTCCTGGGGCGCTCGCCCTCGACATCACCAGGGTCATCGCGGCTGATCTTATAGTGCAATGCACCGCATACTGGGCAAGCGTTCAAATCCTCGTACTCACCGCGGTAGAGGATGCAATCATTAGGGCATGCATGTATCTTCTGCACCTCTAACCCTATAGGGCAGACAGCCTTCTTTGCTTCGTACGTACTCTCGGGCAATTCATTGTCCTTTGGAAGCATATTCTTTATCATTACCAGCAACTTTCCAAATCCCTTGTCAGAGACACCATTCTCTACCTTCCATTATAGCAATTCCAGTGTGGTGCCTAGCTTTTTCTTGTCACCTACGCAATTCGGGTACAATAATTTTTTGTGATCCTCTAACATGTGATGCAACTTCTTCTTCTCCAAATCACTTGCGCAGTTTCTCTTTGCATCGACAATGGCCCGACCTAGATCATCAACGGGCTCATCTGATGCCTCTTCTTCAGCTTCTTCCTGCATTGTCGGCTCAGCTTCTTCCCGCATTACCGGCTCAGCTTCTTCCCGCATTGTTGTATCATTGTATTCAGGGAACCCATGGCCAGGATAGCTGTCGTCGTCCTCTTCTTCTTCATTGTCTTCCATCATAACCCCTCTTTCTCCATGTTAGGTCCAAACATTATAGTGGGGCATGAAACCGGACTCAAACAGGTGGACGTGAATGGTTCTTGACATAGAGTAATTGTGACCATTCTTACAGCCATCACATGGACAAGGCATAAAACCATCCGCCCGCTTGTTTGCCTCACCCGCAAGTAGAAAAGTACGCATGCCATTAATGAGCTCAGGAGAGCATCGGTCATCGTACATCCATTTGCGGCTCATCTTCAATACATAGCACCGAAAACACCAAATTAATACAATACATAAAGTTCATACATAAAGATCATACAACACTTAAATGCAACAAACAAATAACTCTCTAGCTAAAGAATTTAAATGCAACAACAAATGCGATCAAGATCGCAACTAAGGTAACAATTGATCCAACAGCATAATGATACCAAGCCTCACTATGAATGGCATATTTTCTAATCTTTCTAATCTTCAAACGCATTTTCTCCATCTTAATCTTGTGATCATCGATGACATCGGCAACATGCAACTCCAATTCCATCTTCTCCCCCTCAATTCTTTTCAATTTTTCCTTCAAATCCTCGTTTTCTCTTTCAACTAAATTTAACCTCTCGACAATAGGGTCTGTCGGATTTCGGGTTCCGACAGACCCTTGAGGTTCGAACACTGGGGTGCGCGTGGAGATTTCGCTTCCTACCTACATGCACCCCTCCGCCTCGCTAAGATCTAAGCTATGGAAAGAACAACACAAAAGACACAGGGTTTATACTGGTTCGGGCCACCGGTGTGGTGTAATACCCTACTCCAGTTTGTGGTGTGGTGGATTGCCTCTTGGGCTGATGATGATGAATGATACAAGGAAGAACAGCCTCGCGAGGGTCTGTTCTTGGCTGGGGTGATGAACTGCTGGGAGGTGTTCAGCCACCCTTCTCTCTCTCTGATTGTCTTTCTCCGATTCAACCTCCTATCGAACCTCTCCTCTTAACCCTTCCGAACCCCTCTCTTCTGTGGGTGGCTGGTCCTATTTATAGAGGCCCTGGTCGTCTTCCCAAATATCGAGCGGGAAGGGAGCCAACAATGGCGGGCTAATTTGAAGGGGGACAACTAGTACTCGCTACCCTGACAAAAGTAGTCTTCGCCTACACAAAGCTCTGGTGGTGACGCCGTCTTGGGCTCCATGATGACCTCCGTCTTGCAGTCCTTCTGGTCTTGGTCTTGTTGCATCGAAATGGCAACCTTTGCCTGACGCCTCGGTACTCCGCGGCTGCGCTTGCCCCCTTTGCACCAAAGAGGAAAGGAGGACACTGCGCGGGCTGGCACCCGCCTGGCGCCCTTCGTCGTCATGGCTTGCGTCATGGGCACCTCGTGAGGTACCCCGCCTTGATCCCTCCGCCTCCTCGCGAGCCAGCCTGATGAGGCCGTGCCTAAGGAAGCTCTGTGTCGTCCGCCCCGCGAGGCTTGGCCCCTCGCGAGGCTCTTGGGTCTGTGTTGATGAAGATGGGCCATGCTGGGCCCCCCCATGAGCCACGCCGCAGGCCGCAGGCAGGCAAGTCTAGGGACCCCCGTTCCCAGAACGCCAACAGTAGCCCCCGGGCCCAAGGCGCGCCCGGACTTGGCCGTGTAGGGAGGCGGAAGGGCTTGAGCGAAGCGCCGCAGGCCCTAACAGCCTGCGGCCTTGGGCGCCGCGTGGCGGTTTCCTGGACGTGGGCACCTCACCAACCGTGCGAGTCGATAAGGGAGCGGCATCTGCCCAGCCTTCGCTTTTTGCTTTCTCCGGTTGCTGCTCAGATCCCCTTTCTTACGCCTCTCCATCCTTCCTCCAAAATCTCAAGATCTACTCCGACCGCGTGACCTAGGCAGCCATGGCGCCTCGGCAACTGCACGGATTGGACAAGTCCCTGCATGCAAAGCAGGCCATGATTAATCACGATCGTGGAGGTCGGCGGTTGGCCTTCGCGGGCTATAAGTACAGAACGGTGCGCGCCCTTCCAGTCCATCCCTTCTTGCTTCTCCTTCTTCCCGATCCTTGCTCCGTCTTGCTGCGATGGCTCCAATCCGCCGGTTCTCGATGGCACAGAAGGGAAAGGCTCCCCGAGAGGAACCAGACCCACTCCCGCCGAAGAAACGTCTCGTCCCCCGTGGCCCAGACGAGGGGGCCCTTCAGGTGGTGTCGAGGCCTTGGTGCGAGCGGGCGCCGCCGGGGTTCAGGGCCCTAAAGGAGCTGATGCTGACCGCCACGGGCGGCCCCGCCGTCGGCGCCGACGGGTCACGAAGGTGTGGGTCGTCCCCCCTGGGGTCCACACCGAGGGCTCCTCCCGAGAGTTCGTGCTCCACTTCGCCATTCCTCTTTAGTCTTGGATTCGCCTTCCTCCCTTCTTCGCCTCCATCATCCCGCAGGGGGAGCCCCTGGAGCTCTGGCTGCAGCACACCGGCTGCAGCACCCTCGCGACCGAGGCAGAGGTCGCGGTCATTGCCCCGGGCGAGGTCTTCATGACTCGGGGCTGGAGAGAGATCGCCCGGGTTTGCAGGACAAGGGGCGTCTTCACGACCCACTTGGATTACGACGGTGCTTCGGTGATGCTCTTCAAGGTCTTCGATGCGAGCGGGCGCCGGCTGGAGTGCTGCCCTGGGAGAGGTGGCCGGGGCCCTGCTGCGGCGAGGACTGGGCCCGCCGACCGCTCCCTTGGTGGCTCCTCAGGCGGAGGAGGCGTCGGAGGTTCCAGCGACTCTGGCGAGCTCTTTGCAACTCCGGAGACGAGCGACGACAGCTACGAGCCCCCGAGCAGGATCCGCTCCTGGAGCAACGCGGGCTCGTCAGGCCGCCGCCGACTCTGATCTGGATGGGGTTGGCGCCGGTGCTTGACGGCCCACTGTTGATGATGGCGTCTTCTGCTGAGGCGCGCGTAGTTAGTGTCCCTTTAGGATCTGTTCCCTGTGAGGAATCAAAAACGCGTCCCGTGGGGGCTTGTAAGGTGCCTGTGATCCTGTTTTGTTAATATAACCCTTGTCGTAGAATTGTGCGAGTTGCTCATTCCGTCTTAGCTCAGTCCTCCCTTTTGAACCTCACGAGGGCTTGGTGCTCTGCGCCGACAGGTCCCAGTCCCAAGGCGGCTTCAGCCGTCGCTGGTATGCCAGGTCGCGATGCCGTGGTCAAGGCCAGGAGGTGAGCGACCCGGAGTTCGGTAAGAGCCCTTGAGTTGTGATGCTCCGGAGGTCCCCTTTGGCACCCAAGCAGCCATCGTTTGGTGAGAAAGGAGAGTGGCGTCGCTAACACGGGATAGCATTAGGTGCGGGGATGGTACCACGGTAGCTGGCGCTTCCGGGTGATGACTTATCTCGAGAATCAGGGGCCGCTCTCTGGCGTGTCACCGGGTCCGTGCATTGGCAGGCGCGAGGGTGCTCGGCGAGGTCCTCGTGTGTCTCTCCCCTCTCGCCTTTGTTCCCCTTTCTGCTCTACGTCCTCGGGTCCCGGCCCTCGAGCGAGTCTCAGCCGTCGCTAGTATGCCAGGTCGCGATGCCGTGGACAAGGCCAGAGGGTGAGGGCTGGAGAGCCAGTAGGAGCCCTGAGTCGCGATGCTCAGGCACCCCCCCCCTTTAACGTGCAAGCGGTTCACGCGGACAAGAGTGGAGGAGACACCGCAAGGGCCTCTCCTGACGCAGCTCCTTTAAGAGATCCTGTAGACCCATCATAGAAAAGAAAAAGGAGGGGTTGCCATGACAATTGACAGTCAGCCATTGGTTGCTTCTGAGGGGTAATGAGGCACTGAAGGCTTGATGAGGTGACGCTATGCGGGGCTGCCGCGGCCAGAGCTCAGCCATTCAGGTTTGTCGACGTTGCAGGGACGGACCCATGCGTAAGCGTTGTGCCGTTTGGGAGCAGCTCCGTTAGTTGGCATCAGCTGAGCAGGCAACTAGGTAAAACACATTAGCCGCGAAGGAGTGGATTCGTTCAAATAGATGCTGGGAAGGCGGACATCACTGGGTCAGGCCCGAGCGACGTGGGGATCATGCAGCCCGAGGGGCGCCCCCAATAAGGTAAGCTAACAACATGAAATAAAAGGGGTACATGCCGCAGCGGCGGACCCACGCGGCCTGGGAATAATGCAGCCCTGGGGGCGCTCCCAGCTGGAAGTGAAACTTGAAAGATGTCACCTGATGACGTTGAGGACAAAGGGGTGTTGGTGTAGCAGACTCGGTGGGCTGCGGAAGCCAATCCTCACGAGCCCCCAGGCCCGGGGGCCTCGGGGGGCTCCGGAGGTGCTGGCGGCTCCCCGCGGACCATCTCCATCTCCGCCAGGGCTGTGGAACACCTGGCCTCTTGTGCCTCCATGATGCCCCTCATGAGGCGCTGGTACGTGGCAGCCGCGTTCAGCAAGCCGTAAGGCATGCGAACGTAGCTGTGGGGTGGACCTCCGCAGCGCCCCACTCGCGAGGGTCAGAGGCGCTCCAGAGAGGCGACTCGGTTAAGCCCTGGTATGTTGATGCAGACGCGCAGCCCACCATCCTCGCCTGGATGGGGAGCCACTTCTGGTAGACGGCGGCTGCCTTTCATGACTCTTGACTCATGTAGCTCCTGAATGGCCTTGCTGACGAACTCCTGAGGGTCTGGCTCTCCTTGCCTTACTCCTTGAGGGAAACATGCTTCGAAACACGCCTCCATGTGGTGCCCAAGCGCCTCCCCCGTGATCCTAGCCAGGTCGGTGGCCCTCCAGGGGAGAGCCCCCGAGCCCTGCCTGAGGAGGGCGCCGGGCGCGCTTTCCTATGCGATGGAAGGAGGTTCCCCCTGGGCAGGCACGGGCCCAGAGGGGCCTGCCTCCTGAGGAGCCGGGCCGGACGATGTCTTCTTTTCTTGGGGGCGGTCTCTGGAAGCCTCCTGCTTCCGCGATCCGGGTCTTCTAGTGACGCGGCCTGAAAGGCTCGTTCCAGGGAACACACCGCATCCTTCTCTTCACAGGGCACCGTGATGACTCCGCCACTTCCTGGCATCTTGAGGATGTTGTAGCCATGGTGAGTTACGGCCATGAACTTGGCCAGCGCTGGGTACCCGAGGATGGCGTTGTACGGCAGGAGAATGTGAGCGACGTCGAAGTCGATGAGCTCGGTGCGGTAGTTGTCGCGTGCCCCGAAGGTGACAGGGAGGCGGACCTGCCCAATCGGGACCGTGGAGCCATCGGTGACTCCGGAGAAAGGCTTGGTTGGCTGAAGCTGGCTGTAGGGCACTTGGAGATTGTTGAATGTTTCCACGGACAGGATGTTGAGCCCTGCCCCGCCATCGATGAGGGTCCTGGTGACCACCACATTGCTGATGATTGGGGAACAGAGCATCGGGAGGACTCCGGCTGTACACTTGAGCTGATCTGCCGAGCTGAACGTGATGGCGCACGCCGACCACCTGAGAGGGCGCGTGGCTTCGAGCTTGGGGAGGACTGCATTCACTTCGTGGGCGAACTTCTTGAAGATGCGTTGAGAGGCTGGGGCTTGAGCCCCGCCCAGGATGCAGGCGATCGCGCGCGGCTGTTGGAAGCCCCCAGCCTCCTCGTCCTGGTGGCGGTCCTCGTTTCTCCTTGGTTGCGGCGGTAGCGGAGGGAGGCCTGCGTTGCCTTGCGGGCGATCCTCGCGAGGCCGACCCCTCCAGTCTCCCTCGCGAGGCAGGCCTTGCCAGCGATCCTCGTGAGGTTGATCGCGCCACCCTTGGTGCGGGCCATGGTCTTCCCAGCGTCCTGCGTTCCTTCCTCCTCCTCGACCGTAGCCCCGGTCACCGCGGTCGGGGCGACGGCCGATCCTTCCTTCTCGCACGGCTCGGAGCTCTTGACATTCGTTGGTGTTGTGGGTGTGGAGGTCGTGGTACACGCAGTACCGGCTGCCCTTGGAAGGCTCGGGCTGATCTCTGCCCCGCTTGGTGTCTGGTTCTGCTGCGAGCACGACAGCCCCCTTGCGCTTCACATCCTTGGCATTGGGCTTCTTCTCTTCCGGGTCCGCGGCAGGCAGCTCGAGGAGGGAGAGACGCCCTTCCTCAGCCCTGGCGCACTTGGTTGCCAAGTTGAACAGCTCCAAAGAAGTGCACAGGTCTTCATGCATCGCCAGCTCCTCCTTCATCTTGACATCGCGCACGCCGTCGGAGAAAGCTGAGATGATGGCCTCTTCAGTAACCCTAGAAATCTTGAGGCGTGCGTTGTTGAAGCGCTGGATGTACTTCTGCAGGGTCTCCCCGGGTTGTTGCTTGATGCGGCGCATGTCGCTCGCGGCGGGTGGCCGGTCACGAGTACCTTGGAAGTTGGCGATGAAGCGGGTGCGCATCTCGTCCCAGGAGGAGATCGTGCCTGGAGCCAGGTTCAGGAGCCAGGTGCGTGCCCCGTCCTTGAGAGCCATGGGAAACCAGTTCGCCATGACCTTCTCGTCTCCGTTGGCAGCTTTGATGCCTAGCTTGTAGAGCTGGAGGAACTCCGCAGGGTCAGCCGTGCCGTCGTAGCGAGGAGGCAGGTCTGGCTTGAACTTGCCGGGCCACGCGACACCTCTTAGCTCGGCGGTGAAGGCACGGCAGCCTGCACAAAGCTCTGGGTGACGGAGAGCTTGGTCTTGCATGTCCCCACGCGCCACAGCTGGGTCATGACATGTGGGAGCAGGAGCATGGTCGCGACGTGCTGGAGCAGGGAGCGCCCGGGCAGTTTCTTGCGGGCGAGGGACTTCCTGGCAGCTCTACTCTTGCTGCGCTGGCACCTGACGGAGCGGGTTCCGCCCAGGGGCCACGCGCCTTGGAGCCATGGCACCTTCTTGAGGAGTAGGCGGCCGGGGCACCGTCGGAGCTTCGTCGCCCGCGCGGGGCAGGGTGCGGTGCAGCGGAACGGACGGCGCAGGAGAGCCCCCTGCGGCGCAGACGAGCTCGGCGACGAGGTCGAGCCATTCTTCATAGATGTCATCAACGGGGCGGTAGCGCAGGAGCTCGTTCGCCGTGATGAGTGCAGCTCGAGCCTCCATGGGTGCGCGGAGCGCGCGGGACGAAGAACCAGCCGGGGGGAGCGAGGGAGTTGCGGTGCGGTCGTCTTGCCGCACGGACGGATGCTGAGACGATGCTTGCTGCTCGTCCCCCGCCGGGCCGGTGGCGGCGTTGACGGCAGGTGACAAGGAATGGTGAGGACGCCCGCCGACAGGAGCCGTCTGGGCGACGCGGGAAGCGAGAGCGGCCCGGCGCTCGGCGCGGGCCCAACAAGCGTCAGACATGGGTGCGATGGTCGGAGGAGAACTGGGTGGTGGAAGACGAATTCCGGCGCACCCCTACCTGGCATGCCAAATGTCGGATTTCGGGTTCCGGGAGACCCTTGAGGTTCGAACACTGGGGTGCGCGCGGAGATTTCACTTCCTACCTACCCGCACCCCTCCGCCTCGCTAAGATCTAAGCTATGGAAAGAACAACACAAGAGACACAGGGTTTATACTGGTTCGGGCCACCGTTGTGGTGTAATACCCTACTCCAGTTTGTGGTGTGGTGGATTGCCTCTTGGGCTGATGATGATGAATGATACAAGGAAGAACACCCTCGCGAGGGTCTGTTCTTGGCTGGGGCGATGAACTGCTGGGAGGAGTTCAGCCACCCTTCTCTCTCTCTCTGATTGTCTTTCTCCGATTCAACCTCCTATCGAACCTCTCCTCTTAACCCTTCGAACCCCTCTCTTCTATGGGTGGCTGGTCCTATTTATAGAGGCCCTGGTCCTCTTCCCAAATATCGAGCGGGAAGGGAGCCAATAATGGCGGGCTAATTTGAAGGGGGACAGCTAGTACTCGCTACCCTGACCAAAGTAGTCTTCGCCTGCACAAAGCTCTGGTGGTGACGCCGTCTTGGGCTCCACGATGTCCTCCGTCTTGCAGTCCTTCTGGTCTTGGTCTTGTTGCACCGAAATGGCAACCTTTGCCTGACGCCTCGGTACTCCACGGCTGCGCTTGCCCCCTTTGCACCAAAGAGGAAAGGAGGACACTGCGCGGGCTGGCACCCGCCTGGCGCCCTTGGTCGTCATGGCTTGCGTCATGGGCACCTCATGAGGTACCCCGCCTTGATCCCTCTGCCTCCTCGCGAGCCTGCCAGATGAGGCCGTGCCTGAGGAAGCTCTGTGTTGTCCGCCCCGCGAGGCTTGGCCCCTCGCGAGGGTCTTGGGTCTCTGTTGATGAAGATGGGCCATGCTGGGCCCCCCCTTGAGCCACGCCATAGGCCGCAGGCAGGCAAGTCTGGGGACCCCCGTGCCCAGAACGCCGACAGGGTCAGTTGGAATTTCCGGTTCAACTACCTCCTACATACAAATATCTATGTCAACTTGATGGGCATAATTTGTCATAAACACGAAATGCAATGAATAGTTTTAAAAGAGAATATACCACATCCGAATCATAACCCGGACGAGGGCCGACAGGGACGGATATCAGAACCATGGCACTATGTATAACAAACAACGTATGGGTATGATAATTATACGAGTAACTATATATCCAAATCACACAAACATCAATTTTTATATAAAACTTCATGAACAAGAGGCTCACCACAAGGTGGTGCCGGTGACGGGACGTTGCGAGCGACCGACGGTGGTTACGATGGAGATTTAGAAGGTACTAAGTAAACCACACCTACATATGCAAAATAAGTGTTATTTTTGACCTCAGATTGCACATAAATCAAATACTAGCACATATATATAATTCCTCCCAAATTACTAAACTCAAAAATCAATCACTATATAAAGCATTGCACGAGCTAATCTAGCAATGAGAGATGAAAGGACAAAGTTGCTAACCTTCGTGATCATTTGAATGGATGGGAGCCTTCAAATCTTGACAAATTTTCGGCAAAATGTGTGATGAGCTTGAGAGGAAGAGGGAAAAGAACAGACAGGAGAGGGGAAAGGGGAAGAACAGAGCGAGCTCGTGTGGACGAAGGGTCTATGTAGGACGACCTTTAGTACCGGTTCATGATACGACCCGGTACTAAAGGTGCTCGAGGGGCCCCGGACAGACAACATCCTGCCACCACTCACTTTAGTACCGGTTCGTGGCACGAACCGGTGCTAAAGGTTCAACACGAACCGGTACTAATGAGAGCGGCCGGCTAGCCGTTGGAATCGGCACTAATGCACACATTAGTGCTGGCTCAAATTCAAACCGGCACTAATGTGCTTCACATTTGACCCTTTTTCTACTAGTGTCAAATTGATCTTTTTTTTGAATTACAGCCATTAGCTGGGCTGGGTGAACAAATAATGTAGCGTCCAAGCGGCCCGTTTATTTTATTTCCTAAAAAATTACAGGCCATTTGCACTTTCTCGAAATACACGATTTTGCTGGGCTGATTCTAATCATAATGTTGGGTTGGGCCAGCAATGTTATCAAAAAATAAAAAGGGGCTGAGCATTTTGTTATAAATATATTTAAATAATAAGTGATATTATTACATTCGTCCTTAAATCTTACCAAGCTTTTGTACACAATCACTAGGATTTTCGTGCCAAAACAATCCAGGATTTTATTTGTTAAGAAATTATTTTTATAAGTTAATAAGATGTGGGATATTGTTTTCTTACATATGTAAGTATCTGTTAAATATATGATGACAATAAAAATAATATATAATAACATATAAAATAATTTTTTTTAGAAAAACAGGGAGCATCTCCCCGGTTCCATTGCTAAGAACGAAACCACAACATATTCTAATACAGCAGCTCAAAGAGAAGTTCGAAAGCAAAGGTAGAAAAGCTACAAACTAGGGGTGGATGAACAAGTTCTCTGAATAACACAAATCACCCGAGCGGTGCCAAAGGCAGAGCGGATAGAGCACTCAAATAACACAAGGAGGGTCCAGCGAAGCCTTCATGGTCTTCAACCGAGGGGTCGTGTCAGCCTACGGCGACCAGTAAGCAAGCGGAGACATCGGGCTGGAAGGCGTAGCATGGTGGATGTCCCTCTTTTTCGGTGCCAGGTGCCCATCATCTTTATCAGAGATCTTGAGACGAGCCCACGAGTCCAGCCCCAGAGCAGGTCGAGCCTTGTTCAGCCACAAGTGATCACCAACGGTTTCTAGAGGGATCTTGTTAGGGTTTCCACGAAGCTCGTCAACTTGTCCTTGTCCGATCCGGAGGAGAGAATCGCCCAGTTCCTCACCATGTTCCTGATCAACCTCAAGACCAGCGGAATGGAAATCCAGGAGGTGTTACTGAAAATCATAGCATTTCTATATTTCCATAGGCACCAAAGGATAGCTGAGCTAACAGTGTTTAAAACTGAGCACTTTTTGGTAGCAATCCAGAATCTGGCAACAGATTCGAAGGATGAGCTAATCTGACTAGAGAAATATTCCTCAATGTGGGCCCAGAGATGTTTAACAACTATACATTCAAAAAATAGGTGAGAACAAGACTCAAGTTCCAAGCAGTAAACACAATCAAGGGGTTTGATGATGTGTCTCTTCCTAAGGTTATCCCTAGTCATCAATTTGTTTTTGGAGAGAAGCCAGAGAAATACATGAATTTTAGGGGGAACTCTCAATTTCCAGACAGCACGGATAAACACGGGTTGAACCCCTCTAAAGTTGATAACATGATAGAGGGAGCTGGAGGAATACTTCCCCTTATTGTCCAGCTACCAAATCAGGGCATCCGGCTCGGCAGTAAAGGTAATGCTTTTGGCAATTTCCTCCAACTGGAACCATTGTTCCATGAGACTATCACTAAAGTTCCTTCTAAAAGAGAGTTTTAGGCATTGACCATCCCAAACTTCATTGACACTTTTGTTAGGCTCATTGCGGACAGAGTAAATAGGCCAAAATTGGACTGCTAGGGGGGATGTGCCAAACCAAGTATCTTCCCAGAACCTGGTTCTGCTCCCATCCCCTATGTTCCATCTATAGCCAAATTTCACAGAATGCATAATAGATTTTAATCCTTTCCAGAATCTAGAAGTCTTAGGGTTCGAGGAAGGGACAAAAATATTAGGTTTCTTTCCTAGGTATTTACGGGCAATAAGAAGCTTCCAGGGTTTCAGGTCTTCCTCATAGAATCTTTTAATCCAAGACCCTAGAAGACAGATGTTAATTTCTTGGAGGTTAGGTATGCCTAGGCCTCCAAAATCTTTTTTCATAGAGACTAGGGCCCAATTAGCAACGTGTAGCATCCTATTTCCCTCAAAATCATTCCACAAGCAGTGAGACATCTGAGAATTGATGAGGTTCACTGCACATTTAGGGAACTTGAAGAAGGAGAAGAGATACACTGGAATGCTAGCCAAACAAGGTTGTATGAGGATCAATCTACCTCTGTAAGAGATAAGTTTGCCCCTCCACCCAGCAATCCTTTTAATGATTTTATCCAGAAGGGTTGGATATCCTCTCTCCTCAGTTCATCATAGTGGAGAGGGATACCTAGGTACTTAATGGGGAAGTTACCTTTATTATAGACTAGAATAGAGAGGAAGTCAGCTAACTCCTGATCATCCATGTTGATAGGGACGAGTTCACTTTTAGAGTAGTTGATTCTCATGCCTGAGACTTGTTCAAACCAGGTTAAAGCAGTTTTCAGATTGCTAGCATGTGTGGAGTCATTGTCTAAGAAAAGGATGGTATCATCTGCATATTGAAGGTAGACGATGCCACCAGGGCAGACCTCAGGACAGAGCCCTGCAATCAGACTATGATCAGCAACTTTGCTCAGCATTTTAGTAAGAACGTCCACTACTAAATTAAACAAAAGTGGGGAGATGGGGTTACCTTGCCTAAGGCCTTTACCAGAAAGGAAAAAATCACTTTCACAGTTATTTAACTTGACCCCAATAGACCCCCCATGAGTAAGTTACTGGATCCAACTCTCCTCTATGAAAGGCTTGAAAAAGATCTAAGAGATCATTTTTCACCAAGTCCCAAAAATGCTGGTAAAACAAGAAGGGAATCCCATCAGGACCAGGAGCCCCATCAGGATAAGAGCTAAAAATGGCTTCCTTCACCGCTGTCTCTGAAAAAGGGGCTTCTAGTAGCTCATTTTCAGCAGGAGAGACTTTTTCAGAAGCAGAGAAAAAATTGTTTTGTAGAGAGAACCCAGAAGGGTTTTCTTTCTTAAACAGGTCTTTGTAGAAGTCACTAGCCACTTTCAGCATCTCATCTACCTCAGTATCAGGGCCATTAGGGCCATCAAGGGAGTGAATAATGGTTTTTCCTCCTCCTCTGGTTAGCTACTGCATGGAAGTAAGCAGTATTTCTATCACCCTCCTTAATGTTCCTATCTCTAGACCTTTGTATGGCTTTGATTTCTTCTTGAAGCCAAATTTTCTTGAGCTCTCCATGGACAAAGTTTAATCTATTAGTCTCAGCCTCAGAGAGGTCAGTGGTTTCTGCCTTAATATCTAGAGAATCAAACTCAAGGAGGAGAAGCCTTTTGTATCTTCTAAGATTAGCTTCCTCATTGGAGTTCCACCCTTTGGTAGTTTTTCTAAATCCCCTGATTTTGATCTGCCAATTTTCTAGGGGGCAGCTGCTCCCATTAGGCTCATTCTAGATTTTCCTGACTAGCTCAGTAAAATCTTCTCTAAGCAACCACCATTTTTCAAATTTAAAACTATTGCTCTTTGGAGTTTGGTTAAGACCAGAGTCCCAGAGCAAAGGAGTGTGGTCACTACCACATCTGGGCAGAGCTCTATAACTAGAAAGGGGAAAGAAACTATCTAATTCTATGTCATAGAAAATTCTATCAATGGTGGACATAATCCTGGAGCAGCACTTCCAACATATCTAGCAGAACTGTGGGTTTTCCTTCTAACAGGGCAATTCTCAACTTTATGTGTAACCATTTTTCAGATAAAACAACTCTTGGGATTGACACATTTATCCAAATGATGCCCTGGTTCCCCGCAGTTGTAGCAGATCATCTCAGAGTATGCCATAAGGCCCGAAGCAGGGGCAGGAGCAGTTTTCTGGATGTCCTATATCTCTTCTTTTGCTGGTTCTTGCCTTGAGATTTCCCACTGATCTGAGAGTCAGAACCACTAGCAGATTGATCTTGGGCAATTACAGGAGCCTGCCAAGATTGTGCCCCCATTTGGGGCGGAGGTGGGCCGTACCACTGCCCAACCGGCGCTCCCCCCCATTGTGATAGAGGAAATTCATCGAAGTTCCTGGTTCCTTCTCATCCTCCAGCCAGATGTTGTCTCTCAGGAAGCAGAAATAACCACCAGACAGCTCAATTGAAGCAGATTGCAAGCCTAATTTCAATCTTCTGCAGGTTTGGGGGAGAGGTAAGGTAGGGGATCCACCTGCTCTGGCTCCGGTGGCGTGCTGGTGGGCAGGAGTCCAGTCAAGCATTCCCATCTCGCAGCACGGCGTGGATCTCCTGAATTCACTTCTCCTTTCGCCCATCGAACGAACGCAAATGGTGGCTCACTAGGGTGGGGCATCCTGTGCTTCTCTGAGAAATCTCCTTCGAAGTAGATCCGCAGGGCTAGATTCAGCAGCTCCCAATCCACATGATCCTTGCACATCCGAACATACCTGCGCGAGAGTGAGAACGAATTCGGTCCCTCCTCGGCTTCCTCCCTCGCAGCTTCCTCCTCTGCTTCCCTCCATTCGCATGTGCACTGGGTCCAGGAGAGAGTGTCGTTGCGGATCCGCATCGCCCGCTCCCTCCATCTCCTCCCTCGAGTCTCTCGCAGCACCGCCGGCGCGACGGAGTTGAGCGGCTGGAGCATCCACGGGAAGGCTTTGTAGACATGTGGGAGATGCATCTTGTACATCTGCCTGTCTTCCAGCCATTCCCCCGTGGATATGGCCGGCGACTCCATGGGGCGCGCGAGCGGACTTGCTGAGGGGGGCAGGCGCGCCCGGAGTCAGGAGGCGGCGGGTGGTGGCGAGATCTATTTGCCAATTACTCCCTCCTTTTCGGTCTATAGGGCTCAATTCAAAAATCTCACCAACCAAGGTAGATGATGAATGGTGGAATACTTTTTGTAGTTTGCAAAAGCACCTAATTAATGCACTTGTTTTCCTCAAAAAATTATGTTTATCAATGCATAAATTGCAATGCATGCATGCATAAAGTACATGCATTGGTCAATTTTCTCTTAATACTTGCATGCAATGATTTAATGCACCTTGGAATCTGAACATGTGATGGAAAACAACCAAATTGAGCCTTATAAAATGGAAAAACTAAAATTTTGAGATAATCCCTATAAACCGAAAAGGAGGGAGTATGTGAACTAAACAGTCAACATATAAAATAATTTAAATATATATAATATAGTTAGAAGGGAAACATAAGTTGGACCTGGCATTCCTATTCTAATATAGAAAAATAGAACAGACCTCTGCATTTTCTTCAAAAAAATACATAAATTGGGTTGCCAAAAAATAAAACCTCGGATGGGAGGTCCATAGGCCAGTCGATACATTACGGCCCTAAGAAAATACAAACAAGCCTAGACGGGGCATCCCAAAACCACGTCCAACACTTGCCAAAACTTTGTCCCTCGTTTTCTATGTGTTTCGCACACTCGACATTGTGTTGGCATTTTGACTGTGCATCATATGAAGATGTGCAATGCATGAATGTTGATCAGCATGATGTTAACTGGCTGGTAATTCCATTTTCGACCATGAATAAAACTTCCAACATGATGTTAACCTTGTTTGAAAAGGCCGTGTTAATATAAATGCTCTGCCTCTGAAAGTTGCAGTTTCTTCTCTGAGAATCACATTGTCTGCACTTTTATACTCCTATGAAACTACATTTTTTAAGTGCTAAAAATAGATCTCTGGAATTCATAAAATACTTTATATGCTCAATACTGAAAATCTGAAATTCAAAAGACATTCATATCTGAAAGTACTCTCAAAATACACAACACAAAACACAATTCACAACCTGCAAATACTGACAACCCTAAGCTCCTCCTGACAATTCACAACCTGCCAGACTATTGGGCTGGGGGGGCAGCCCCCTCCTATTCCTCGGCGGAAGATAGCCACCCCGTGAGACGATGTGAATGGCGAGGGAGACGATGGCGGGGAAGCATCGTCGGGCCAACTGCTTTTCTCCTCTTGCAGTTGGGTTCGGTCGACGAAGACTGCACCAGCTCGCTCTGGCAGGACACCCTCACAAACGGCACCCTGTAGATGCTCGATCCTTCAATCTCTGGTGGATGCTCCATCTGGGATCGATACTGCCACCACCACTCCCTCACGATCGGATTCGGTGAATCTATTTGCTCCATGGCCCGGAGGAGCAGCTCTATGTACTCCGGCGCGACTGCCTCCGGGAGTATTGCCGCCTTTTCGCTCTGTTGCAGATATTTGGCCATGGATGTTGCCGTCGCCGCTAGTTGGTCCTTGTTGTCAAACCAAGACTGTATCTCCAACATCCTAGCTAGCTTCACAGGGTCGCCGTCTGCGATCCTCACGTATCGGTTGTACTCCTCCATCGATCTACTTCTCCACAGCACCTTCACTCGCCGGCGGTGGTTTTTGAATGGAAGAGGAGAGGAGCAGCGCTGGTTTTGTATTAGAACGGGAGAGGAGCGACGCTGGTTTTGGACTAGAACAGGAGAGGAGGGGCGGTGGTTTTGAAATGGAAGAGGAGAGGAGCGGCGCTGCATTTAGATTGGAACAGCAGAGGAGCGGGGGTGGTTTAAGAGGAGAAGAGCGGAAGAGCGGCGCTGGTCTTGGAAGTATTTTTTGTTGTTTCTCGTATTTTGGGTCAAAGTTTGACCACGTACTGTATTTGACAAGCAAAATGTGAATGCATGTCACCAAAAATTGTATCGGTTGGTTCGTATCTGAATGTACTTTCAAATTATACTCCCTCCATTTTTGTATACAAGGCCACAAACTCATATTATAGGTACCAAGGTAAAAATCAATGCTATGTTTAAGTCAATGTTGCAAGATAGCTTGTCACCTGGATTGTCGTATTAATTAATGTGGTTTTTCTCTCCCAAGCACAACAAGCCAACCCTCTTACTCCTCATTGGTTGATTAATGTTGGGAATGCAAGCTAACCTTCTCACTCCCGCATGCACACAAGGGATATTAATGTCCTCGGGTGCTAGTATGAGGCAAACGCCATCAATTTTGCCTCGATTAATATTAGTGGTCTTGTATAGTTGCAAATTGTAATTTTGATAGTGGCCTTGTATACAACGTATAACATATATTTTATGTGCGAAAATCATGGTCAATTATGACCCGGAATAAAACGGAGACTAGTTAATGTGGGGTCGCTTTCTTAATTGAAGGGTAAATTGATTTTGATTTTGATCCAGTCAGAGCGCGCCGGCCCTCTCGTCGAATCCTAAATTGCTGCCGCACGCTCCTCTCCCTCTTCTCCATTGCAAAACCACCTCGTCTCCTCTCCATCATCTCCATTCCAAAACCACCGTCTCGCCTCTCCCTCTTCTCTATTGCAAGACCACCGTCTCTCCTCCGTTGCTTTGCTCCATGGCGCGGGCGCAATCCATGGATACAAAATTAGTATACTGTATACTATTTAAAAGTCGAGGGCGGGGCTTTTCCTGCGCGGTAGGCGGCGGGGCAGTTCCGCCTAGTCGGTTCGACAGAGACGCGAGAAGACGAGGGAGTAGGCTGCTGCAAACGTAGGGCTGTGTGATTTGACAGCGAGTTACTGCTGGACAGGTGGGGCCCCGTGATTTGACTTGCCATTATCATTTTAACTATGCGCTACGACCGGCGTGAGTCTCCCAGATTCCTGACCACCTCCATACAGGTGCCTCTCCCAATGCTCCACCATGTAGTAGAGGCTGGCTCTTGCATGAGAGCCCACTTCTCCACTTTTTCCTTGCCTCTCTTTCCTCCACATATGCAAAAATGCCATGTAAAGCGCACTATTGTACTTACTTTTACTTGCTCCTACAGGTGCTTAAGCTTGCCACATAGGCATAAAGTCTGATGTGGCAAGTTAATCAAGAAGAGAGAGACTAGTTTGGTGACCCAAGGAAGAAACGGTGCTAAGCGCGTGTACCTAGGTGAAAAGACAATTTTGAGTCTATAGCTAATTAAATGAAGCAAACTTAGCAACACCATTTCATTGGAAGAGGTCACTCCTTGGCAAATGCAATAAATACACGCGCTTAGCACCGTTTCTTCCTTGAGTACGAAGAAAGAGATAGAGAGGAGTAAAAATACACTTATAGCCAACCTTGTTGTAGTATGAGTGACTAAGTGATGACTATGTATGACATGCCAACATCAGATAGCCTAACGCACCGTGTTAAATCTCCAAGGGCGCGACCGCGCGAGCGACGCGACGGTCGTGGTAGGCGCGACCATGATACGGGCTGCTGGCAGCCCTTGGATCTGAGATCAAACGGTCGCATGCTAAGTTGCTGAAAATTTGCAGAATAACCCTCCAGGATAGGATATTCACCCATAGGTCTAGAATCACGCCATGCAACCATTCGATCTCAGATCCAAGGGCTCTCGGAAGCCCGTATCATGGGAGAATGGAAAGCCACTACCCTGCCGTTCGCACGCTGGCAGTTCGCTCCTACTCGTCCCCGCACGTCCTTCAATACTACGGCGGTTCGCTCCTAGTCGTCCCGTCCATTCACATTACGGTAGTTCCACTAATCCTAACCCTCCTCCCAAATCCATGGCGTCCCAAATCTCCACGATCGGCGGTGAGTACAAGGTTAGAACCATCACTGGCGATGAGTTCGACGTCATCTACACCCGTTCTTCCGCGACGGTGAAAGGATGCCTTTCTCGCTTCAGACGCATGTTCGAAAACTCAGATGATGAGTGGGTCGCTGGGCTAGATGTTGAGTACACCACAGTCCTGGGACGAGAGAAGGATCTAAAGGACGAAGAGAGGAAGAAGCCCGCCGTGATCCAGGTTTGCGTACATAACGTTTGCTTGGTCTACCACATATGCCATGCCGATGTTGAGTGCCAGGATTTTAAGAACTTCCTCAAGGACAAAACAGTGAAATTCGTTACTGTAGACTTTGGTAACGACAAAGAAGTCCTGCGTCGGATAGGCCTCGTTGTAGGCAACACCTTCGACCTCCAGAAGAATCGGCTGGTGTCCTCTCGTCAGCCTTCAATGCTGACCCTGGCAGGAGCCATGGTTCATCCTTCGTACGGTAAACTGGAGAAACCTCATTACACGTTTCATCGTCATGCATGGCAGCGAATGTACTAGATATAGACCACATCCACTACGCTGCAATGGATGGCTACCTTTGCTTCAATATCTACAAGGGTTGGATGAAGAGCAACAGCCAAGTGTGCGGTTCAAGCAAAGAAGTATCGGCCAAGAGGAAGAGGGACAAGGACGAAGTCGAGGACGTGGACGAGGACTCCGAGTAAGGTGGCAGTGTCGTTGCTCATGGTGGTTCTAATGCAGTGTCTACCAGAATAGTTGCAAAGTTTAATTTCAGGTGTGCTTAATTTAATTTGAGGGGTGTGTTGTGCTGAGCCCCCAGCAGAACTATGTTATGTTTCTTCTCGTTACTTTAACTCTTCAGTACGTACATACTAGTATTTCTTACATTTCATCTTTTAGTTGGTATAGTACTACCACTCGTTTCTTCACATTATATACGTACAATATATATGGCCAACATCATATAGCCAGCAGTTTAGTTGTCAAAGAATTTCAGGGTGCTTAGTTTTGTCAAAGAATTCCAGGATGCTTAGAGGGTGCTTGGATCCAAGGGACTTATTTTAGTCTGACTAAAAATAGTCTCTTTAAGAGGCTAAAGTTCCAAGCACCCCTGACTAAAGAGGGGCTAAAACTAGTCTTGAGACTAAAATTTAGTCAGGGGTACCCCTACTAAAATGTGGATTAGTCCTCTCTCTACTCATTTAACTCCTCTCCTTTAACACAGGCGAGTTCTGGATTGGAGGGTTTGGAGGATAATAAATGCTCATTAACTTGATTTTAGCCTTTTTAGTATTTGGATCCAAGCATGGGTGAGGCTAGCATGTTTTAGTCCCACTACTTTTAGTCATGGGACTAAAACGTATCCAAGCACCCTCTTAGTTTTATTTGAGGGGTGGGTTGTGCTGGACACCATTATTGTGACTAGCCTTTTTAATAGTACTATATGCATAATTTGGCGACGAGCGCTCTCTATATGTACCACCTTTTTTTTAATTTCAAGTTTTGCTCCATGGCGCAATCCATCGATACTACTGCTTGTACAAAAGTATACATTTTTTAAAAGGCTAGAGGGCGGGGCAGTCTAGCTTGGTCGGTTTCACGAGAGGCGAGGGCCTTTGTGATTTGACGGCTCATTACTGCTGGAAGGCGGGGCCTTGTGATTTGACTGCTCGTATAAATGCGCCGACGACCTGATCGAGGAGGAGCAAAGAACCGTGCGGTATACTCAAGTTTTCCACTGGAGTAGTACTGCGACGGAGGAGCACGAAACACGGCAGCCCAGTGCCATATGGCGATAAAAAATGATCTAATTTGCTAGTCATCTCATTGTTAGCATTGTTCTATTCATTCCCTCAAAAAAACATTGTTCTATTCATGCCTCGCAGAGAACGTGACACGTGCGGCGAAACACCCGAAGCAAAAGATGAAACACAGGAGCAAAAGAAGAAGGAAGATTATCACCCCAAATGATCTAATTCGCCGCGGAGTCGTAACTGCTTCTTCATCGCCTCCACGACCTCCATCTCCTTGCGCGTCTCCTCCGCCATCTTCATCATTGTGTCCATGACGCGGCATTTCTCGACGCGAGCCTTCATCATCTGTTCCACGGCCATATTACGTACCTTGACAGCAGTCGGGTGCTCGATGCGGAGCTTCGCCAACTCTTCCTTCTGTTCCATGGAGGGCCTGCAGCATCTTCATCGAGGAACTACTATTCTCATGCAGCTTCTTCCAGCCGGCGTTCTTCTCCTTCAACAGGTCGATCTCGTGGCAGAGCTTCGCATTGTCCTCCCGAAGTCGCAGGATTTCGCCGGTCGCCTTCTTCTCCGAGGCAATGCTCTTCTTCAGCAGCATCACCAAGCCGGCGGTCAACTCCCCCTGCTGATTGAGCTCAGCGGGCATGTCGTCGAGGCTCTCCTTCAGCAACTCCATCAAGCCTTGGATGAACTCCTTCTGCTTATTGAGCTGATCGGGCATGCCGTCGAGGGATAACGACTCCAGCTCCGCCGGCTCAGCATGTTCGCCTCCGCGGCTAGGGCGCTCCTGGGAGCCATCGCCTGCCCGTGAGAGATCTTTCGAGGTCTCTGCGTGGCGGCGAGCCCTCTTTTTTTGCAGCCTTGGTTGCCGCTCCCTTGTTACGAGTAGTTCTCGACCTAGAGCTCTGCTCACCGGCCATGGCAACGACGGACGAAGAAGAAGCACTTATGAGGAGGAAAGGTAGAGTGATTTTCGGTTAGGTAGTTCCCCTTTTTATAACCTAAGTACTAGCACTAGTACTAATACCTGCATAGTGGGAACACGTTCAGGTTTGGTACGTACTACTAGTAGGTGTGAGCAGGCTTTCGAATGTGATGGGAACAAGGTAAAGATTAATTGATGGTTTTGGTTTCGAGGCCCGAAACGGCTCCCGATGAGTTTAGCGGAACATAAATTTCAAGTACTACACTGCTCAAATGCGTAAATATTATGTTACTATCAAAAATTGGCACAAAATACGAAGGAGACCAATGGAAGTACTACTAGCAACCCACGATTTAACTACTCGCATGCGCGCAGTGGAGTAATAATGTCTTTCTTCCGCCCTCACGTCCACTCAATTTGCATGCGCTGTATTAATTGACCATCAATGAAGTGAACGACTTTACACGCGTCAAATTATCACATGGGGTGGATCTTGGTACACGTGGCTTCATGAACTGTAAGAGAGACCCTGTGTAGCGTGCCATTGGTATTTAATTATGTGTTTGTGTACTCGAAGTACTAGTAAGGTACACGTGCATTGCATGCATCAGATTTTGCAACCAAATTATGAATAAATACCACACTATAGCATGTAAGCTCTGAGTCATATATGCCTGATGTAGCCCTTCGTTTAATTCTTATAGTTCATCTCATTCAAAATCAATTAGTTTTTATAAAAAAGCTAAGAACGCGGGAATAGGAAAAACATGGGATTATAGTGGAATGTCGTCTTGAATCCTACAGGATTGTACGAGTGTTTGATTGTGCATAGAAAAAACGCAGAATTCTTTCAAAGAGGTTTGAGTGGATGGGATGTTTCCTATGAAATCTAGTGCAAATGAATCATATGGAAAAATTCCTATGGTTTACAATCCTACGAATCAAACAACCAAGATAGGAAAAATTCCTAATGATTAGAATCCTCCAAAATTCCTTTGAGAATCCTTTGAATCAAAGAAGCCCTTAATCTATTTTATGATTCATGGAATTGTGCGTTGTAAAGCATAAAGTAAAAACAAATAATGGCAATTCAACTAGAAAAAAGTTTGGGCAGTTATGATACGGAAGATTCTAGAACAAAAGAGAACCACTATTGTTTTGAGGTTTGTGCATTATGCTTAAGTTCAACCATGGAGTCTGCTAGATTGTACATGTGGCAAAATCCGGTGGGGGCTAGAAGATGGTGCGAGGGGCCGAGTGGAGGGAGACTATGAAGGAATGCACAAGTGCGAGATCGATATTTAGAGAGAGGGGGCGAACACGTGCGCTGATGCGCGCAGTGGCGGAGCCATGAAAAATAAATGAGCTAGGGGGCCAAGCATTGCTAATCCTTTACGAGGAGGGTCAATTCATGAACTTAAACCATTTTTAGCAGCAATTGTTCTAATGATCACATTCATATTAGCCTTGATATATAGTGATGTTAGGGGGGAGGGGGCAGGGCCCTTACTGCCCCTGTCTTCGCCATTGTGCACGCGTCTGAGAGATGAAGCGGAAGGCATGGATGATGAGAGGGGGACGTTGGATACATAATTAATGTGGGTGTATTAGCTATATATGTTAATCCTATATAGAGAGGTATAGATTGATCGATGTGGACGTGGGAAAGAGGGTGAGACCTCACTGGATATATCGATTGATCGGTTTGTGTGGAAAACTATGAAAGACCTAGCTATATACACACATACATAGAGGAACATCGATCGTTGCGCATGCACGCGTGAGAGATAAAGAATGCCCGATATGATGGAGAGGGGGATGTGTGTTGGTGTGTGCCTTCATGGGAGACCGACCTGAAGAAAAAGATTGCATGCGTGCGATGGATAATGCCGACTGGTAGTGTGTGTGCATGCATGCACGAGAGAAAGTTAGTGGTACAATTATAAAGAGAAGACTACTGTGTGGGTGTAAAAGAATAGCTGAATAGGTGAGGTCACAATCAATGTAAAGTTGAATTCAAATATTTGAATAAGAGATCCTGATGTTTGAAACCCATGCATGCATGAATATAACGGAGATCTGCGCGGTGTGGTTTGGAAACGAGCATGTTGTAATGTATACACATTGAACAAGGTCAGACTAATTTGAATTTGAGATACCGATGGCAGACATCATTTGGCCACGTCGCATCCGTGCATGGACACACTATTCTAATTGGAGATGATGGGCGGCTTTTGCATCACATATCTATATCTATACCCCTATATATTATATATTTTTTTTATATTGTGTGCGGGTAACTTTAACTTTGAAAGATGGTCGTTGGATGAGGCGAATCCGATGGTCCAAAGATGGCAAATTTGAGCACTACTGGCCGTTGGATATCATCTAGATTCCACCAGATTTCGCCACATGTATAATCTAGAAGACTCCATGGTTGAACTTAAGCATAATGCACAAACATCAAAACACAAGCACTTCTTATTTGTTCTAGAATCTTCCGTATCAGAATTGCCCAAATGTTTTTCTACATGATTTGCCATTATTTGTTTTTACTTTATGTCTTAAACGCACAATTCCATGAATCTTAAAATAGATTAGCTTTCTTATAAAAACTAGATGATTTTGAATGAAATGAACTATAAGAATTAAACGAACATCTACATCATGCATATATGACTCAAAGCTTGCATGCTATAATGTGGTATTTATTCATAATTTGGTTGCCAAATCTCATGCGTGCAATGCACGTGTACCTTACTCTAGTCTAAATGGTGTTTGTGTGTGTGTTGTGCGTGTTGAGGTGCAAATTGTCTTTTTTGGGTACACGTTAAGCTTGTTCTTCCGAAATTTCAAGCCGCGCCTTGTTATGCCGAAAATTCAAGCTAGCGTCTCTGTCTATCGTGCTGCGAAACTCCCGCCTCTTCAACCCGCGCCTTGTTAGCCCGAAATATTTAAGATATATCTTTGTCTCGTTGTGCTCCGACAACTCCCTCCATCTCAACCCGCGCCTTGCTATTCCGAAATTACAACGCGCGCGAAAACTCCCACCTCCTGTGAAATCCCGACACGCGAAATGCCCGTGGTACCCCTGAACCGAAAGAACCGCCTCAAATCGGTGGGGGTCTTTACGAGGAGGGTCAATTCATGAACTTAAACCATTTTTAGCAGCAATTGTCTAATGATCGCATTCATATTAGCCTCGATATATAGTGATGTTAGGGGGGAGGGGGGAAGGGCCCTTATTGCCCCTGTCTTCGCCATTGTGCACGCGTCTGAGAGCTGAAGCGGAAGGCATGGATGATGAGAGGGGGACGTTGGATATATAATTAATGTGGGTGTATTAGCTATATATGTTAATCCTATATAGAGAGGTATAGATTGATCGATGTGGACGTGGGAAAGAGGGTGAGACCTCAATGGATATATCGATTGATCGGTTTGTGTGGAAAACTATGAAAGACCTAGCTATATACACATATACATAGAGGAACATCGATCGTTGCGCATGCACGCGTGAGAGTTAAAGAATGCCCGATATGATGGAGAGGGGGATGTGTGTGGGTGTGTGCCTTCATGGGAGACTGACCTGAAGAAAAACATTGCATGCGTGCGATGGATAATGACGACTCGTATTGTGTGTGCATGCATGCACGAGAGAAAGTTAGTGGTACAATTATAAAGAGAATACTACTGTGTGGGTGTAAAAGAATAGGTGAGGTCATAATCAATGTAAACTTGAATTCAAATATTTGAATAAGAGATCCTGATGTTTGAAATCCATGCATGCATGAATATAACGGAGATCTACGCGGTGTGGTTTGGAAACGAGCATGTTGTAATGTATACACATTGAACAAGGTCAGACTGATTTGAATTTGAGATACCGATGGCAGACATCATTTGGCCACGTCGCATCCGTGCATGGACACACTATTCTAATTGGAGATGATGGGCGGCTTTCGCATCACATATCTATATCTATACCCCTGTATATATTATAGTTTATATTTTTTTATATTGTGTGCGGGTAACTTTAACTTTGAAAGATGGTCATTGGATGAAGCGAATCGATGGTCCAAAGATGGAAAATTTGAGCACTAGTGGCCATTGGATATCATCTAGATTCCACCAGATTTCGCCACATGTATAATCTAGAAGACTCCATGGTTGAACTTAAGCATAATGCACAAACATCAAAACACAAGCACTTCTTATTTGTTCTATAATCTTCCGTATCAGAATTGCCCAAATGTTTTTCTACATGATTTGCCATTATTTGTTTTTACTTTATGTCTTACGACGCACAATTCCATGAATCTTAAAATAGATTAGCTTTCTTATAAAAACTAGATGATTTTGAATGAAATGAACTATAAGAATTAAACGAACATCTACATCATGCATATATGACTCAAAGCTTGCATGCTATAATGTGGTATTTATTCATAATTTGGTTGCCAAATCTCATGCGTGCAATGCACGTGTACCTTACTCTAGTCTAAATGGTGTTTGTGTGTGTGTGTTGTGCGTGTTGAGGTGCAAATTGTCTTTTTTGGGTACACGTTAAGCTTATTCTTCCGAAATTTCAAGCCGCGCCTTGTTATGCCTAAAATTAAAGCTAGCGTCACTGTCTATCATGCTGCGAAACTCCCGCCTGTTCAACCCGCGCCTTGTTAGCCCGAAATATTTAAGATATATCTTTGTCTTGTTGTGCTCCGACAACTCGTCCGAAATTACAACGCCGCGAAAACTCCCACCTCCTATGAAATCCCGACACGCGAAATGCCCTTGGAACCCAGAACCGAAAGAACCGCCTCAAATTGGTGGGGGTACTTTCGTAACTTACCCCACATTTCGGACAAGCGCGTCTCTAAGCCATGGTTCCCCACTGCCATCCCATCCGCCCACCCATTCATACACAGAGGCCGCGAAAACCCGCGACGAAACCCCACACCCTACTCCGTCCGCCACCCAGCCGGAGCCTCTTCCCCTACGATGTCGTCCATAGCAACACCTCGACGTCCCTCGTCCACCGTACCGCATGAGGATCCGTCGTCGATCTCATCGTGCCGCCGGTTCAGCCACCCCGTCCTCCACCTCCAAGGAGCTGCCCCGACATTCCCCTCATCTTTCGCGCCACCTCCATTCACACACCGCCGTCTTCACCTGCACCACCGGAAGAGAATCATCATCACCATTTCCTCGGATGAAGCTGCGGCCTAATCGGCGCCACCAAAGAGGTTGTACACTAATCACCGCATTTTCTTCTTGATTCGATCTCACGGTGCTGCCGGCGCTCGGTCCCGAGCCAACACGGCACGGCTGCATCCACGGCGGCGTCGCCGGCCACTTCCTCCACGGCGTCGCTCCCTCGGCGGTGACGTCCACATCAGTAGGACCTGCTGCTGCTTTAGCTCTCGCTCGCTCTGCAGCTCTGCTCCTGCTCTCGGTCCCCTGCCTGGTCTGCTCTTGCTATTGCTCTTGCTCGCACTGCTGCTCTCGCTCTTGCTCTTGCTTGCAATGCTTATCCGATTTAGCTACACTTCATCGACTGATCACTTTTGGGTCAGTCGATTTTCAGGGGGGGCTCGCCGGGGTGAAGGAAGAACCAGCCGCAGTGGGGAGGGGGCTCGCCGGAGAGGTACCCCACTATCTATCTTAGGGTTCAGGATGGGGGCGGTGGTCACCGGCGGTGGCGGGGCCGTGGCGTGGGGATCGCTGGAGAAAAAGCTCAGCACGGGGGGGCCTAGAGGGATGGCCGGGGCGGCGGCAGACCGGCGGTGGGGAGTATTTTCGGGGCGGGCGGGGCGGCGCATCGCCGGCCGCGGGCGGCGGGGGGCTGCTGTTTGGCCGGCTCAGGGGGGGTGGAGGTTAAAGATGAACTGCATGCCCTTGATTTCGTATCCAACAGCTGCAAAATCGACTGACCAAAGATGAAAAAGTCAGTCGGCTGATGTGTAGCCTCACCTTGCTAGTGCGTTCAGTTTCGGCAGCAAAATTCAGTTTTGACAGCTAAAATCAGTTTCAACAGTTAAGTTCAGTTTCGACAGTTATGTTCAGTTTTGACAGTTAAATTCAGTTTCGACAGTTAAGTTCAGAGATGAGCGGCTGATGTATTTTACATCTAGCACTTTGTGGTTATGTATTTTACGTCATGTATTGGAGATGCTATTAGAATTCCACTCAGGTTAACGTTGTTCGTTTTCTCTCTTGTCCCGCTTCAGCCTCGGCGTCGTACAACTCACCGAAGCTGCTCCAACGACGAAACCCTCCATCACAGCGGAGCAGTACCTCGGGCTCCATCTCCAGACGCCTAAGATCTTCTTCCACTCCTCCGACAGCCAAGTCAGCCGGAGCATCCTCACCGGCCAACCCAATCACGCTGAGTTCGACATGGCTTCGCCAAAGAGGTTGTACACTTGTTGCATCTCTTTTTTACTCTACATGTTATATATATTATCCACTGACCACTCGTAGTAACGGGAAATATGATTATTTTATCCTACTATATGACAAGCAGTGAGGTACCAGGAAACTTAGCTATCCGTGATGGACTCTCTTGAACGCCATCATTATTTATCTCTACGCGTTTGAGCTGTGCATTTGTCGATGGGCCTGGGAGTTGAGCTAGTATGGCAGTGGCCTGGGTCCAAAGTAATAGAAGTAGCACAAAAACATTTTTTAGTGTAGGATTTTCCTTGCTCAAGCCTGCCTACTAGAATCGCCAGTGCATGAAAGGAAAAGTGAATGAAAAACATCGGAATTGGAAAGTTTCCTATGGTACTACTTTTCATGAATTTGGTGCAAAGGAATGGAGCAAAGGAAAACTGTAGGATTTGTTCCTTTAGTGTCTCCTTGAAAGAAAAACCATAGGAATTCTAATTTCCACTTCTCCTCCTTTTCATATTCCTATTCATCAAGCACAAGACTAAGAGATAGTAGCATAATAGCATTATAACCTGTAACACCCTCGATGCGACTATATCTCCCACGTGTCGAGGCACGACTTAGAGGCATAATCGCATTGAAGGCATATGTCGCAAGTTAGGCAATCTTCACAACATCCCATGTAATATATATGTAATAAAAAGGGAGATAACCTAGTTGGCTTACACTCGCCACGTCAATCAAGTACATACATAACATTACATCATCCAAACACTCATGGCCCGACTACGGCGCCAAAATAAAAGATAACCCAACATGCGACACGGTCCCGATCACCCCCAACTGGGCACCACTACTGATCATCAGGAAAGGAAACATAGTATCGTTCAGAGTCCTCATCGAACTCCCACTTGAGCTCGAGCGCGTCACCTGGAGCGGAATCGTCGGGCCCTGCATCTGGTGTAATAGTAATTTGTGAGCCACAGGGACTCAGCAATCTCGCACCCTCGCGATCAAGACTATTTAAGCTTATAGGTAAGGCAAGGTAAATATGTGGAGCTGTAGCAAGCGACTAGCAAATATGGTGGCTATCCTGTTCGCAAAAGAGAGCGAGAAGAGGAGGCAAAGCGTCAGCGAGAAACTAGAGAGAAACCTGTGCAAGCATTACTCCAACACCGTGTTCACTTCCCGGACTCCGCCGAGAAGAGACCATCACGGTAACTCACACTGTTGATTCATTTTAATTAAGTTAAGGTTCAAGTTATCTACAACCAGACATTAACAAATTCACATCTGCCCATAACCGCGGGCATGGCTTTCGAAAGTTCAAATCCCTGCAAGGGAGTCCCAACTTAGCCCATGACAAGCTCTCACGGTCAACGAAGGAATAGACCTCCTCCCGAGACGTTCCGATCAGACTCGGTACCTTGGTTCTTCAAGACACTTCGACAGGTTAAAACTAATCCAGCAACACCGCCCGAATGTGCCGACAAATCCCGATAGGAGCTGCACATATATCGTTCTCAGGGCACAATCGGATAAGCAATCCATACAACTAAAACCAGCCCTTGAGTTTCCCCGAGGTGGCGCTGCAAGGGGCTCTAGGGTGGACCAACACTCAGAGGAGCACTGGCCCGGGGGGGGGGGGTTAAAATAAGATGACCCTCGGGCTCCGAAAACCCAAGGGAAAAAAGAGGCTAGGTGGCAAATGGTAAAACCAAGGTTGGGCATTGCTGGAAAAGCTTTAATCAAGGCGAACTATCAAGGGGTTCCCATTATAACCCAACCGCGTAAGGAACGCAAAATCCGGGAACATAACACCGATATGACGGAAACTAGGGCGGCAAGAGTGGAACAAAACACTAGGAGAGAGGCCGAGCCTTCCACCCTTTACCAAGTATATAGATGCATTAAGATAACATGGCAATATAATGATATCCCAACAAGAAAATAATGTTCCAACAAGGAACGGTCTCCAATCTTCACCTACAACTAGCAACGCTATAAGAGGGGCTGAGCAAAGCGGTAACATAGCCAATCAACGTTTTGCTAGGACACTATGGGTTAGAGGTTTGACATGGCAATTTGGGAGGCTTGCAAGCAAGTGGTAGGCATCGTAGCATTGGCATAACAAAAGAGCGAGCATCTAGCAAAGCAAAGATAGTAGTGATTTCGAGGGTATGATCATCTTGCCTGCAAAGTTGTTAGAGTTGACTGGATCCTCGAAAGCAAACTCAACAGGCTCCTCGTTAGCAAACTCGTCTCCCGGCTCTACCCAAACAAGACAAACAAGCAACAAGGACACAATCAACCACGTGCAAGGATCAAACAATATGATGCAAATATGGAATGCTATGCGGGATGCGATGCGGGATGCATATGCAAGATTTGACAAGGAATGCATGAACCTAGCCTCAACATGGGAATCCAAGTGTGCCACTGGAAATATGAGATGAAATCGCTTGAAAACGATATAAAGAACGCCGGAATTGGAGTTACGGTTTGGAAATGGCAAGCAATTCAAATATGGCCACGTTCTGCGATTTACAGCAAGTAGCCATCTAAATGCGACAAGATGAACAAGTTGCAGCACCCAAACATGACAACAAAATACATGGCAGGGATGCATTCATGATTCTTAACAAAAGTCTAGCACTGAGCTACGGCCAATTCATCCATTAACAGGTTCAAACAAGCATGGCAAAAATGCATATGGCAAACAGATCTCAGACTTAGTGAAATTAACACTTGTCTGGAATTTCAAATCAGATAGCACACTTCGGAGCAACAAAACTACATGCTACAGGACCTGAACATGGCAAAGTAAAGCATCTCATGGAGCTACTCAAAGAGCTTAACAAAAGTCCCTTAGTGACCTTGAGCCAAAAGGGATCAGAAAATACAATTGCAAGCATGTGAACATGGCAAAAACATAATCAGTTCTCAGACTTAGAGAAAACTGGAGCATGCTGAAACAGATATCAAGTAGGCATGTTTACGAGCTCCATGCACAAACTACAGACCAAGCCATGATAATCTAAGAATACACACATCAAGAATACACAAAATGAAGCTAGACATGGCAAGAACAATAACATAGCATGCACGGATCAACTACAACATCATCGGCAAAATCGCTAACAAGTAGACAATCTGTCCAGATTCACGAAGTAGCAAAAGTAGAGCTCGATTGTCTCAAGCTAGGTTGCTCCATAATTGCAAACAAGGACATGGATCAATAGAGCACTACAAGATTAACAAAACATCCTTACTAATCATCCTCAAAAGAGGCACGGATCACTAGGAAACAACATGAACATATGGCATCATGAGATAAACAGCTCAAGGACTTAGTGGAAATGCTAAGTCCCTGAAATCAGCATTACCAAGTGCCTCACTTTGCAAGCTTGTGCTAGTCACCACACACATCAAAAAAATACATGGGTTGCACCTATGGAAAGATGGCAAAACCCTTAACAAAACATATGTAGAGCTCATGGGCATATCATGCACACAATAATCATGGCAAAAATGACAAAAATCTAAATGGAGTAGCAGATCTGGCAATTATCTCAAGTAGCCCTCTTCTAACAGCATTTCGGGCATCAAGATGAACTCAAATGAAAATGATGCAATGGAATGAAATGATGTGCTCTCTGAGACGAACATTTTGACATGCTATATGCCCAAAACGGAGCTACAGAAGCAAAGTTACGACACGATGAACATGGCAATATGAACTAGGGTTTCGGGCAAAAAGTCAACCGCCCAATTCCTAGATCTGGATCTGGCACGGATTTCGGAGCATCCCGCCGGAGTTACTATTCACCGCCGGAGATGAAGCTCGCCGGAGGTCGGAGTTGAGGAAGGAGAGGCCGGATCCGGTGGTGGAGCTCGCCGGGGCGGCGCGGGAGAGGAGGGCGGCGGCGCCGGGCACGGTCGCCGATGGCAAGGGCGCGCCGGGCGGCCGGAGATGCGGCCGGAGCGGGCGGCGGTGGCCGCCGTCGACGTCGGCGAGGGACGAGGTGGCCGGCGGAGAGCGGCGGGCGCGGAGGAAGATGGGCGCGGGCGGCGCGATGGGCTCGGGAGGGCCCGAATCGGGCTCCTCCGGGCCGGCGGTGGGAGGAGGCGGTGGTGACACTTGGCGGCGTGTGATTGGGCGGTGGTGGCGGCACGGACGCGTCCGGCACCGGGCGGACGTGTCCGGCGCGCGGAGGAAGGGGAGACTAGGGTTAGGGGAGGATTTGATCCGAGATTTGGACGGGGTAGGCCTATTTATACATAGGAGGAGCTAGGAGGCTCCAAATGGAGTGCGGTTTTCGGCCACGCGATCGTGGTCGAACGCTCTAGATGATGGAGAGGGTTTTGGGCCAACTTGGAGGGGTGTTGGGCTGCAACACACACGAGGCCTTTTCATTCCCTCGGTTAACCGTTGGAGCATCAAACGAAGTCCAAATGGTACGAAACTTGAAAGGCGGTCTACCGGTAGTAAACCAAGGCCGCTTGGCAAGTCTCGGTCCAATCCGGAAATGTTTAATCCCCACACATGAAAGAAAGGTAGAAATGACCACCGGAGGAGAATGAAGCGCCGGAATGCAAAACGGACAACAGGGAAAATGCTCGAATGCATGAGATAAACACATATCCAAATGCAATGCACATGATGACATGATATGAGATGCATGACAACGGCAACAATACACGGAGACAAAAACCCGAACCCGAGAAAATAAAATAACTTAACGCCGGAAACAGCAAGAGTTGGAGTACATATTGGGAAAGTCATATCCGGGGTGTTACATAACCGTACATTTTCTTGTGGTTTGACTTAATGTCACCATACTTTTTTGCATCATGTGATCTTCCAATTGTTGTGAATCAAACACCCAGATTGGTAGAAATCCTGTGTTTTTAAATTCTCTATTTTGCACGTGCATTCCTATCCTATTCCCGTCTATTTCCTATCCCTGCATTGTTAGAATCCTCAAATTCAAACAAGCCCTTACTCAATTACTTGTGTTACAGATATGTGTCAAAGAAAACCTTGTTTGGTTTGTCCTGCTCCTGCGACGCTGTGTTCCACCCCAGCTCAGCTGCTCCAAAAACGGAAGGGTTCACCACAACAGGGATCCGCTCTCCAGACTGTCTTTCGCCGCCTCAGATCTTCTTCCCCGCCGCCGGCAGCCACGACAACTGCATTAGCATCATCAACTGGGAAGATGACCTTGAGGACTACACGGGTCCGCAAGAGAGGCCGCACTCTTCCGTGTCTACTTACGTTATGCGTCGCATAATATGATGACATGCTACATTATCGACGTGTTCACCTATTAGACTCTGAGTCAGGTCCAAACTAATGCTGAAACTTGAGTTTTTAAATGGTTGTGCGGTACATATTGGGGAAGCAATCAGTACTATCTGGTTAATCTCCGGTGTCTACTATGAGTTTCATGTTGGGTGCAAACAAACATTAAAGGAGCCATTATCTGTATTTTTTAACTAAAGCTATTATCTGCCTGCTATCATTGGTTTTGGGTCTATCCACAGTTTGCTACCATCACTCTGGATTAGTGCATGCACTCGGTACATAATCTCACTATGTTTTATTCCTATGCATGCCAGTTATTGTACACAATGGAACTGATCATGTAGAGCAAAAGAGACGAGCCTTGCGTGGCAATAAAATTTCATGCAGACGTCGTTCCATGGTGGGCGCAAAGGCAGCCCCCCTCCACCCATTTCAGATCGTAATCAAGAGGAAGATAACTGTTATGAGGGGGATTTAGAAGGAGAAGACCACTCCTATTTACCCCATGAGGTCTTCGCTCTAACTTGGCATGCTGATGTTGGTAATATCATGCATATGGTGTCTTGCATTGCTTCACTGGTAGAAAAAGGGCCTATAGTCCCGGTTTGTAAGGGCCTTTAGTCCCGGTTCGGGAACCGGGACTAAAGTGTCGGTACTAATACCTCCCCCCTTTAGTCCCGGTTCAATCCAGAACCGGGACTAAAGGCCCTCCACGTGGCCGGTCCACCTTTAGTCCCGGTTGGTAACACCAACCGGTACTAAAGGAAATTTCCTGATTTTTTTTTTGAAATTTTTTTTGAAATTTTTTTGAAATTTTTTTTTGAATTTTTTTATTTTCAAATTTCTGAATTATTTTAACCTCTAATCTCTAATCACCCCTCATCACTGCTCAATTTAATCTCTAATCACCCCTCATCATTCCAAATCATCTCACTTCCCGAACGGTCACCCATCCTCTCACTACTCCAGCCTGAGCACGCTTAACTTCCGGGTTCTATTCTCCCTCATTTCCAAGTCTGCACTTGTTGTTTTCCTAACAATAGTAAGATGTCAATCCTATTAACCCTCAGGAATTTAGCTTGAGCATGAAGTCACATATTTCATTGTTTGAGTTTAAAACTATTGTTCTAAAAAACTATAATTTTTTAGTAACACTAATATTTTTGAATAAGTAGTTTGACCATTGTTTGACCACAGTTTGACCATAGTTTGACCAGATTTGACCAAAATTCAAAAAAGGTGAAATAATTATTTAATAACACTAATATTCTTGAATAATTATTTAGTAACACTAATACTTCTTGAATAAGTATTTAAAAAAACTGAAATTTAAAAAAAATGAAATTTGAGCATAACTTTTTTTCCTTTTGGAATTTGAGGATTCTAGAAATTTGCAAACAGGCCGTAGATGATTTTTCATATAAAAAACTTTTTCATCCGAGTTCGTATGCAAAAGTTATGCCCATTTTACAAATTCCAGAGAGATTTTGTAAATAAATTCGAAATTCATATTTGTAAATTTTCCCAACAACTAGACCACATATCACATGTGAAACTTATTTTCTTTTATTTTTTTGACATTTCCATCATTTTCTTTTATTTTTTTTAAAACTCAAAAGACGATCCACGGGGGGGGGGGGGGGGGGGGGGGGGGGGGGGGGTAATAGTTTGAAACTGAAATGGGACCTTTAGTACCGGTTCGTGGCACGAACCGGGACTAAAGGTCTCATCCCCATTAGTCCCGGTTCGTGCCTCAAACCGGGACTAAAGGTCTAATCTTTAGTCCCGGTTTGTGGCACGAACCGGGACCAATGGTTGTGGGCCAGGAACGAGGCCCATTGGTCCCGGTTCATCCCACCAACCGGGACCAAAAGGTCTAGATGAACCGGGACTAATGCCTTAGCCGCACGAACCGGGACCAATGCTCACATTAGTCCCGGTTCTAGACTGAACCGGGACTAATGGGCTGAGCCGGCCTGGACCATAGCCCTGTTTTCTACTAGTGCTTACTGTATACATTAAAGATGTCATCTGCTTAGTTTAGACATGCTTTGTGTCAATGCCATCTGTTTAGTTTCTTTATCGTATATGTGACTCATGCAATGCCATCTTGTCTATCCAGGCATCATATATGTGAATTTTGCAATGCCACCCTGATTAGCCAGTCATCTTATATGTGAATTAAATCATGCCATCATTTTTTATTACATGTTAAATTTGTCAACAATTTTAGTACATTCAATTACTCTTCCTGTGCATCAGCCATTTGGCACGGTCATGGAAAAATCTGGAGTGGAAACAAGGTCTTCACAGCAGACAATGATTGTAACATCCCAAATTTTCAAGTTGGAATGTTATACATAGTCATCCATGCATATCATATTTTATTCGCATTTCGTCTCACGATCCTCGAAATCCTAAGCAACTCAAGGACCCTCGGAGAGAGATGGGGATTTCCCGGTTTTCAAATTTGATCTCTATCAAATCTTGAAAATGAGGATTTTTGGTTTTAATTATTTTCTCTCCAAAAATATTTCACACTAAAAATATATGAGAGGAGATAATATGACTTCTCCAAGATAATTGAAATATTGGAGGAAAAATATTAAAACCAAATAATTATTTTATTTGGATTTTATTGCAATTTTGTTTGCATTAGAAAAATTGCACGTTTTCCAAAATTGAATTTTAGGACCAAGAAAATGTTCATCTCGTTCTCAATATTTTATTTAGACGGTGAAAATTTATTTTGGCATTTTTTGATTTTTATTTATTTTTTTAGGATTTATTTCGGTCGGCGAAATCTATACCTACTATTAAAGGGAATAGGTATTCTTGGTTTGGTCCCGTTTTGTTTCGTCCC
The DNA here is from genome assembly GCF_003073215.2 of Triticum urartu. Classification (NCBI taxonomy): domain Eukaryota; kingdom Viridiplantae; phylum Streptophyta; class Magnoliopsida; order Poales; family Poaceae; genus Triticum; species Triticum urartu. The sequence continues at coordinate 644,618,386 of NC_053024.1, forward strand.
TTTTTTCTATCTTTGCACGTCCGTCTTTCCTTTTCTCATAAGTCAAGAAGTGCCTTCGTATCGATTGTTTTTGGTTTCTGGTCTGTTCACCCATCACTTGGCTAGGCCTCAGCCCGTTAAATAAAACACGGCTGAACCGTGCGCTGTACGCTAGCCCAGCTACGAGGCCTACCGCGCGCTATAAGCGGGCCCAACTACACTGGCAGCCATGCAAAAAATAAGTGTTTCATCATGGGTTTCGAACACATGACCTCTCGTCTATCCATAGATGGTACGTACCATCTAGCTACGTCACTTTTGTGTTAGAGATAGAGATGCAAAGGTTGGTTTTGTTTAGTCCCACCTTGGTTTCTTGCACACAATACAACCAGTTTATATAAATTTTTAAGTTTCCTGGTTATCAAGGAGTTGTCCCAGGAAATAAACAAAGGAGAATTCAAGGAAGGAAAGGAAATTGAGAAACGGAAAATAATCGAGGGAAAAATCATGCCACCTTGGAAAAAGTAAATAAGGAAAGCGAATTGAGGGGAAATCGTGCTATTGTGTGCTCAAAGAGGTGTGAGACCTTCGAGCCGCTGCCAGCCACACATGGTGGGAAAAGAATTCTATGAGACCAGGTCTCACGCGAGACCCATCCTGATGGATGACACATGGCATTCACAAATCACAAAGCATCCCCCACCCTCCACTTAAAATCAGGGGGAGAGATTAGATGCTTTGTGATTTATGAATGCCACGTGTCATCCATCAGGACGGGTCTCACCTGCTAACCGTGAGACCTGGTCTCATATAATTTTTTTCCTGCATGGGTGGACTACATGAGGCAAGAATGAAGCAACATAAGGCCACGCACCAACGTGTTGGAGCCTACTGAAAGACAAGATCAAGCACATAAATGTTGGCATAGGGGGTTAAACCGGAATTTTTTTGTGAGCTTTTGATGCCCGACAAAACCACAGTTGTTGAAATTCTAATGCAAGGCCTGCTTCCTGCTGCGCTAGGGATTTTCCTATGTTCATGTTTAGTTGTCGGTGAATCTAAGAATGTAAATGAAAAAATAAATATCATATATGACTTTGTTTTTAAAAAGAACCATGGTGAGCCCCAAACACTATTTTAGTACAATATTTTTAAAACCTAGAAAATATCCAAATACCCCCACTCAAACAAGCCCAAAAATATAATAGTTGTTGCGAAGGTATGCTATCTCTCTCCGAATTTTGTGAGCGGTATTGGCTAAACTTTACCGAGTTCCTAATTTCTTTTAAGGAGAAGTTCGTAATTTTGTTTTGTTTCATGGAGGAAAGTATGTTGATGTAGGTAAAGAAATATTCTATAAGATTAGCATGTCCTATTTCGATAATTTTGGACCTTCAAAAAATTTGACTAAAATTTGCATGAACAACGAATGTATTTCTGCATATATTATTATAAATACACTTGAATATAAACTGATTTTCCCGTTGCAATGCACGGGCATTTGTGCTAGTTATTTTTTAAAAAAAAGAGGTTCCCGCGCCGACTGGGCCTAAGGCCCAGCCGCGCCAAGGCGCCGCGCCAGGCCGCCGCTGCCGCCTTCCCCGCGAGCGCCGCCGCCGACTCGGACTCCGAGCCGGACTCCTCTCCGCCGGCGCGTCTTGCCCCCTCCTCCAAGCCACCCCGCCCCGCCCTTATATACGCCGCCACCCTGTCCCCAACACCCCACCACACCACCGCCGCCCGCACCGCGCCAAGCCGCCGCCCGCGCCGCAGCAAGCCGCCGCCGCCGCCTGCTGCCGCCGCCGCCACCGCAGTCCGCGCCACCGCCGAGTGCCGCCGCCCCCTAAGCCGCCGCCCCGCCGGACCTCTCGCCGGAGGTAGCCGCCGCGCCCCACCATCGGTTTTTTTATAAAGACCGACCGGTTTTTTTAGAACCCTAGATCTGTTTTTTTGGATTCCCCGGTTTTTCTCGGTTCTTCTATTTGGCGGACGCTCATCCGAACGATCGTTTTAACGAACGGTTCTTCGCCCGTTAGAAACAGCCAACGAACGCTCGTTCGTTAGTCTGTTCGTCAGTTTTCTTTTATCGGATTTATTTCGCAATTTTCTCTGATCGCGATTTCTGATCCGATCTTAGTTTCTGTTTTTCTTTTTACTCGTTAGTCGGAATCAGGCGATTCAAGCGCCTGGAGTTTTGTCTCGAAACCCTCTTTCCACTTAACCAACTTAAACAAGTTTTCTCTACTGTAAAATTTTACCTAGTTTCAGATTAGTAAACGAAGCTTCTTTTGTTTCGCCGTTTGAGTTTCGTTGCTCCATTTGATTTGATTCTTTTTGCGAACCGGAGTTCCTAAGTTGAAACTTCTGGTCAACCTCTTTTGTTTGAGTTTTGCTTGCGCATCGTTGCTTGTTACTTATGTATCCTATTGTTTCCTTGCGATAGAACACCCGGAGTGCGAAGCGTGCTATTGCGAGTCCCTAGGTTTCACAGATCGTCAGCAAGGCAAGTAACACTTTGATCATATCCCTTTTATGACCAATTTTTATGCATTAGTCTCAATCCTCAAACATTGCATGATTAGGATGTTATTAACTTGTGGGTTGGGAAGTAGTCGATGAGGTAGAACCTATTGCCCTGTTACACTCAAACCCTTGGGAGTTACTCTACGCGTTGCTTATATATACTATGCTATCCTATGCTCGTAGATGCGGTTTGGGTTTGAGTGAAATACATGACAGATGTGAGCTTGTTAATTAATGGTTCAACTTAAGGTGGCAACTTAATCAAACATCTGGGTGGATTGAGGCACCTGGACTACCCAGTGTTGCCTATATTTTTTGAAAATCCCGGAGTACCCGTGTGATCTTCCTATGGACCGCCACCCAGGCTCAAAGGGAACTGAGATGATTCATGTTAGAAACTTCTGTGTGCAGCCACAAGCTATTATGGGCTCTAGCATAGTTGAGTAAGTTACATGAAGCTCTTGAAGAGGTAGATCAGCACGTAGTGGGATGTAGGTTTGGTATGGTCTGTCCAGAGTAGAGAGTTAATGTTTCTGAAAGACTGTGTCTCGGTCATCTGTTTCTCAAACACCACGTAGTTCGAGAAATCAAACGGAGGCGATCGAGTCTTGTGGGGAAAAGTGCGCAAACCTCTACAGAGTGTACAAACTAATCATGGTTAGCCGTGTCCCCGGTTATGGACAATTCTTGAGTATCTAGTACTTGGGTTATCACAAGTATCTCATCACTCTTAATTAATATTGTTGGCTTGTTAATCACTTTAATTGGGATTGAGTTGGAGGAAACTTCTCAATGATGTTTCAGCTACCATGATAGTTAAATAAAATCTATTCCTTTGTTGTAGGGAAAAATTGGCTTTTCGCAAAACTGTAACCATAGAGCTTTCCACCAGCCAAATATGCATGTAGTGATAGCATTATTCTGTTCTTGCTCTACTGTGTTACATTGCCAGCATATTCCATGTGCTGACCCGTTTTCGGGCTGCAACGTATTATGTTGCAGACTTTTCAGACGAGGAGTAAGGTTCGTTAGGTCGTTGCCGTGCAGCTCAGCTATGCCGTTGGAGTTGATGGACTCACTTTATCTTCCAAGCCTTCCGCTGTTATCGTATTAGATGGCCTTAAGCCATATTATTGTAATAAGTTCTCTCTTGAGACATTCAATGTAATAAGTGTGTGATTGCTACTCTGTTATAAATCCTTCGAGTACTGTGTGTGTCAGCATTACCGATCCAAGGATGACACTGTAGCACCGAGCCCATAGTTGCGGACGATTGGCTGCGCCGTATTGGAAGGGAGTTGACCACCGCAGGTTGCATAGATGCTGAGAGAGTGCGCTTTGCCGCACATCAATTGGATGGACCAGTAGCCTCATGGTGGGAGAATTACACAGCCACTTTTCCTATAGCCAATGTCACTTGGGACCAGTTTCAGCAAACTTTCCGCACAGGCCATGTCTCCACTGGAGCTATGAAAATGAAGAAGCGGGAGTTCCAAAACTCATGCCAGGGGAACCGTACTGTGGCTCAGTACGTGGATGAGTTTAGCAAGTTATCTCGCTAGGCCCCTAATGATGTGGCCACAGATGCAGCGAAACAGGAGAAGTTTATGGAAGGGCTGAATGATGAGATGAGTATGCAGTTGATGGTAGGAACCTTCAACAACTACCAGGAGTTGGTAGATAAGGCTCTTATGATTGAAGGGAAGCAGCAGCAGATTGAGAGCTGCAAGAGAAAGTGGACAAGGGAAGTATAACTCTGGAGCTCAGCAGAAGCCTCGCCTAACCCCGAACTCGGGAGGACTTGTTCATAACCATGGAGGTCACAACCACACTGGAGGAGGATCGCATAACCACAATGGATCTAAGAATGGGAATGGGAATGGAACCAACAATAATCATAACCGCCCCAACCCAGCCACACCCGCCAAAAGGGACTTAAGTCATGTTACTTGTTTCAAGTGCGGGAAGACAGGACACTACGCCACGGAGTGCCCTAAAGGAAAGAATGGAAATGGAAATGGGAGCGTTGGGAAGAAGGCAAATCCATTCAACAAAGGACAAGTGAACCACGTTAACGTGGAGGAGGTTAAAGAGCAGCCAGATGCGGTAATAGGTAAGTTTATGGTTAAGTCATTTACCGCTCTTGTTCTTTTCGATACTGGTGCATCCATTCATACATATCAAGGGGATTCTTGGATAAGTTTAAGCTACCAACCCAGACCCTTAGGACCCCTCTTTTAGTGAGTTCACTCGAAGCAGAGTTTATGGCTGGCCGATGGTGTGACCAGATACCCTTCACCATTGGTACACATGTTTTTCCGTCCGATCTAATTATCTTGGAGTCACAAGGATTGGATGTGATATTGGGTATGGACTGGATGTCAAAGTTTGGAGGAAGCATTGACTGTGCTAGTAAGTCGATTTATCTCACCACTCCGGAAGGAAAAAAGATTAAGTATGTATCTAGGCATGTGCCTAGGAGGAGTCAGGTGAATGCCCTTACGGGAGTTGTTCAGGAGGAAGTGCCTGTAGTGAAGGATTACCCAGATGTTTTTCCAGAGGATTTACTAGGCATGCCACCGGATAGAGACATTGAGTTTTTGATAGAACTGTTGCCAGGTACCGAACCAATATCCAAGAGACCCTATCGGATGCCCGCAAATGATCTGGAAGAAATTAAGAAACAGATCAAGCAGTTATTGGAGAAAAGGTTACATCCGAAGAAGTTCATCACCTTGGGGAGCCCCAGTACTTTTGGTTGAGAAGAAGGATAAATCCCTGAGGATGGTTGTTGATTATCAAGCATTAAATGAAGTGACGATTAAGAACAAGTACCCACTGCCGATGATCAACGATCTGTTTGATCAGTTGTAGGGAGCTAAAGTGTTTTCGAAGATCGATTTGCGATCGGGGTATCATCAGTTGAAGATATGAGAGAAGGACATACCGAAGACAACGTTCATAACACGATATGGATTATACAAGTACACGGTCATGTCATTTGGACTGACTAACGCCCCTGCCTATTTCATGAGCTTGATGAACAAGGTGTTCATGGAGTATTTGGACAAGTTTGCTGTGGTGTTTATTGATGATATTATGGTATACTCGAAGAACGAGGAGGAGCACAAGGAGAATTTGCGCTAAGTTCTCAAGAAACTCAGGGAACACCAGTTGTATGCTAAGTTCAGCAAATGCGAATTTTGGTTGAAGGAAGTTTGGTTCCTTGGACATGTTATACCGGGAGAAGGTATAGCAGTAGACCCCAGCAAAGTTCAGTCAGTCACTGAATGGTTGGCACCCACTTCAGTTAGCGAGATCCGCAGTTTTCTTGGACTCGCAGGATACTACCAGAGATTCATCGAGAACTTTTCCAAGATTGCAAAGCCAATGACTGAACTGTTGAAGAAGGATACTAAGTTTAAATGGACAGAAGATTGTGAGGAAAGTTTCCAAGAATTGAAGAAACGCTTGACTACAGCGCCAGTGCTAACACTGCCAGATATACATAAGGAGTTCCAAGTGTACTGCGATGCCTCACGCTTAGGACTTGGATGTGTGCTTATGCAGGACAGGAGAGTTGTTACGTATGCCTCACGACAACTGAAACCTCATGAGTTAAACTATGCCACGCATGATTTGGAGCTAGGAGCCGTAGTACATGCATTGAAGACCTGGAGACATTACCTTATTGGAAACCGTTGTGATGTGTACACGGACCATAAGAGTTTGAAGTACATTTTCACCCAGAAGGAGCTGAACCTTCGACAGAGGAGATGGTTGGAACTTATAAAGGATTATGACATGAAGCTACACTATCATCCAGGAAAGGCCAACGTCGTAGCAGACGCTTTGAGCCGGAAGAGTTATGCTAATATCCTTGAAAGCAAGGGACTGCCGAAGGAATTAGCAGAGGACATCATGGAACTTCGATTGGAGATTGTTCCTAGAGGATTTATTGCAACAATAGAGGTCCAGTCGACATTGCTGGACAAAATTCAGGAAGCTCAGAAGGATGACAAAGAGATTGCCGAGATAAAGGAGAAGATGGGCAACGGAAAGGCCAAAGGTTTTCATGAGGATGAGCACGATACCCTATGGTTTGAGGACCGAATTTATGTGCCCAATAACCAGGAGATCTGGAAGTTAATACTTCACGAGGCCCATGAATCACCCTACTCGATACACCCCAGAAACACCAAAATGTATCTGGATTTGAAGGAACGTTTCTGGTGGACCGGTATGAAGAAGGATATTGCCAAGTATGTCACTGTATGTGATGTATGTCAGCGTGTGAAGGCAGAACATCAGAAGCCAGCGGGACTGTTACAGCCTATGTCGATACCCGAATGGAAGTGGGATAAACTGGGCATGGACTTTATCACCGGATTGCCCAGGACCAAAGCAGGATATGATTCCATTCCATATGGGTAGTAGTTGATCGCTTGACCAAAGTAGCTCACTTCATCCCAGTGAAAACCACCTATACAAGTGCAAAGTTGGCCAAGATATATATGTCCAGGATAGTATGTCTGCATGGAGTTCCGAGGACCATCGTATCAGATCGAGGAACACAGTTTACCTCAAAGTTTTGGCACCAGTTGCACCAGACTATGGGAACGAGATTGGAGTTTAGTACAGCATTTCACCCGCAGACGGATGGACAAACAGAGAGAGTCAACCAAATTTTGGAGGACATGTTGAGAGCCTGTGTGCTAGATTATGGATCTAGTTGGGATGACAATTTGCCATATGCGGAGTTTTCATACAACAATAGCATCAAGCCAGTTTGAAGATGGCCCCATTTGAAGCCCTGTATGGACGAAGGTGCAGAACACCGTTGATGTGGGACGAGGTAGGAGACCGAAAGTTGTTTCGACAAGACTTGATCAAGGAGTCTGTGGAGAAGGTTAAATTGATTCGTGACAGACTAAAGATTGCTCAGTCCAGGCAAAAGAGTTATGCAGACTCAAAACGCAAGGAGGTAACCTATGAAATTGGAGACCGAGCATATCTGCGAGTATCACCCTTGCAAGGAGTGAAACATTTTGGAGTTAAGGGAAAGTTAGCCCCGAGATTTGTAGGACCATATCGTATTTTGGAATGGATGGGAGAAGTTGCCTACAAGTTGGAGTTACCCGAGGGATTGTCAGGAGTTCATGACGTGTTTCACGTTTCACAGCTGAAGAAGTGTCATGCTGAGATGGCAGATGTACCGCTAAGAGATACAGTACCCCTGGAGGCGATTCAGTTGGACATTGATTTGACTTATGAGGAGAAACCAGTTAAGATTCTTGAGTTTGCCAGAAGAGTCACCCGCAGTAAGGTTATCAAGTTTTGTAAAGTTCAGTGGAGCCACCATACCGAGGATGAAGCCACCTGGGAACGGGAGGATGATCTTTGCAAAGACCACCCACACCTATTTTCTAGCCAACCCGAATCTCGAGGGCGAGATTCATCTTAAGGGGGGTAGGTTTGTAACATCCCAAATTTTCAATTTGGAATGTTATACATAGTCATCCATGCACATCATATTTCATTCGCATTTCGTCTCGCGATCCTCGAAATCCTAAGCAACTCAAGGACCCTCGGAGAGAGTTGGGGATTTCCCGGTTTTCAAATTTGATCTCTATCAAATCTTGAAAACGAGGATTTTTGGTTTTAATTATTTTCTCTCTAAAAATATTTCACACTAAAAATATATAAGAGGAGATAATATGACTTCTCCAAGATAATTGAAATATTGGAGGAAAAATATTAAAACCAAATAATTGTTTTACTTGGATTTTATTGCAATTTTGTTTGCATTAGAAAAATTGCATGTTTTCCAAAATTGCATTTTAGGGCCAGGAAAATGTTCATCTCGTTCTAAATATTTTATTTAGACGGTGAAAATTTATTTTGTCATTTTTAGATTTTTTTAGGATTTATTTCGGTCGGCGAAATTATTTTAAAAAAAAGAGGTTCCTGCGCCGACTGGGCCTAAGGCCCAGCCGCGCCAGGGCGCCGCGCCAGGCCGCCGCCGCCGCCTTCCACGCGAGCGCCGCCGCCAACTCGGACTAGGAGTTCGAGCCAGACTCCTCTCCGCCGCCGCGTCTTGCCCCCTCCTCCAAGCCGCCCCGCCCCGCCCTTATATACGCCGCCCCCCCGCCCCCCACCCCCCACCCCACCACCGCCGCTCGCGGCCCAGCCAAGCCGCCATGCCTGGCGCCTACCGCCTGCAGCCGCCGCCGAGCGCCGCCGCCCCCTAAGCCGCCGCCCCGCCGGACCTCTCGCCGGAGGTAGCCGCCGCGCCCCGCCGCCGGTTTTTTTTATAAAGACCGACCGGTTTTTTTAGAACCCTAGATCCGTTTTTTTCGGATTCGCCGGTTTTTCTCGGTTCTTCTATTTGGCGGACGTTCGTCCGAACGATCGTTTTAACGAACGGTTCTTCGCCCGTTATAAACAGCCAACGAACGCTCGTTCGTTAGTCTGTTCGTCAGTTTTCTTTTATCGGATTTATTCCGCGATTTTCTTTGATCGCGATTTCTGATCCGATCTTAGTTTATGTTTTTCTTTTCACTCGTTAGACAGAATCAGGCGATTCAAGCGCCTGGAGTTTCTTCTCGAAACCCTCTTTCCGCTTAACCAACTCAAACAAGTTTTCTCTACTGTAAAATTTGACCTAGTTTCATATTAGTAAACGAAGCTTCTTTCTTTCGCCGTTTGAGTTTCGTTGCTCCATTTGATTTGATTCTTTTTGCGAACCGGAGTTCTTAAGTTGAAACTTCTGGTCAACCTCTTTTGTTTGAGTTTTGCTTGTGCATCGTTGCTTGTTACTTATGTATGCTATTGTTTTCTTGCGATAGAACACCCGGAGTGCGAAGCGTGCTACTACGAGTCCCTAGGTTTCGCAGATCGTCAGCAAGGCAAGTAACACTTTGATCATATCCCTTTTATCACCCAGTTTTTATGCATTAGTCTCAATCCTCAAACATTGCATGATTAGGATGTTTTTAACTTGTGGGTTGGGAAGTAGTCGATGAGGTCAAACCTATTGCCCTGTTACATTCAAACCCTTGGGAGTTACTCTACGCGTTGCTTATATATACTATGCTATGCTATGCTCGTAGACGCGGTTTGGGTTTGAGTGAAATACATGACAGATGAGAGCTTGTTAATTAATGGTTCAACTTAAGGTGGCAACTTAATCAAACATCTGGGTGGATTGAGGCACCTGGAGTACCCAGTGTTGCCTGTATTTTTTGGAAATCCTGGAGTACCCGTGTGATCTTCCTATGGACCGCCACCCAGGCTCAAAGGGAACTGAGATGATTCATGCTAGAAACTTGCGTGTGCAGCCACAAGCTATTATGGGCTCTAGCATAGTTGAGTAAGTTACGTGAAGCTCTTGAAGAGGCAGATCAGCAGGTAGTGGGATGTAGGTTTGGTATGGTCTGTCCGGAGTAGAGAGTTAATGTTTCTGAAAGACTGTGTCTCGGTCATCCGTTTCTCAAACACCACGTAGTGCGAGAAATCAAATGGAGGCGATCGAGTCTTGTGGGGAAAAGTGCGCAAACCTCTGCAGAGTGTACAAACTAATCATGGTTAGCCGTGTCCCCGGTTATGGACAATTCTTGAGTATCTAGTACTTGGGTTATCACATGTATCTCGTCACTCTTAATTAATATTGTTGGGTTGTTAATCACTTTAATTGGTATTGAGTTGGGGGAACCTTCTCAATGATTTTTCAACTACCATGATAGTTAAATAAAATCTATTCCTTTGTTGTAGGAAAAAATTGGCTTTTCGCAAAACTGTAACCATAGAGCTTTCCACCGGCCAAATATGCATGTAGTGATAGCATTCTTCTGTTCTTGCTCTACTCTGTTACATTGCCAGCATATTCCATGTGCTGGCCCGTTTTCGGGCTGCAACATATTATGTTGCAGACTTTTCAGATGAAGAGTAAGGTTCGTTAGGTCGTTGCCGTGCAGCTCAGCTATGCCGTTGGAGTTGATGGACTCACTTTATCTTCCAAGCCTTCCGTTGTTATCGTATTAGATGGCCTTAAGCAATATTATTGTAATAAGTTCTCTCTTGAGACATTCGATGTAATAAGTGTGTGATTGCTACTCTGTTATAAATCCTTCGAGTACTGTGTGTGTCAGCATTACCGATCCAGGGATGACACTGAAGCACAGAGACTTGACCATCTGAGGTCGGGTCGCTACAATGCTATCTGACGAAGCGCATGTCTTGCTGGTTACCGATAGCTCCTCAAAGGAGGATTCAGAGACATATGACAAGTCATATTTCCCCCCCGAGGTGCATGCCCTAACTTGGCAGGGTTATGTTGCTCATATCGTGCGTATGGTATCTTGCATTGCTATGTCATTTCCTTAGTTTAGACATGCTTTGTGTGAATGCCACCTGTTTAGTGTCTAATTACCATATATGTGAATTATGCAATGCCATCTTGATGCAAGACATTATATATGTGAATTATGCAATGTTATCTTGTTGCAAGGCATTATGTATGTGAATTATGCAATGCCATGCTGTTTAGGCAAGCATCATATATGTGAATTATATCATGCCGTCCTTTTTTCGTATTTCTCATTTCTTTTATCGACAATGTTTGTATATTCAACTGCTCTTCTTGTGCATCAGCCATTTGAATTGGTGATGGAGAAATCTGGAGTTAAAACAAGGTCTACAGAGCAGACAATGCTACCTGCTGAAGCAGATATCTTGCTGGTTACAGATAGCTCTTCAGAGGAGGATTCAGAGGCAGATGACCAGTCCTATTATCCCCCTGAGGTGTATGCTCAAACTTGGCAGGGTTATATTACTCATATAATGCATATGTTGTATTGCAATGCTTAGTTTTTACATCATATACACAATATTGAATGCCATCTCCTTAGTTGACACATCATATATGCGATTGCCCTCTGCTCACTTCCTTAGTATATAAATCATATGTTTGAATTATTTCATGCCATGATGTTTACATAGGCAGCATGTATCTGAATTATGGCATGCCAACCCATTTTCTAAAGACATAATATAGTTATATAATCTCATCCTGTTTACATAGTCATCATATTTAAATTATGTCATTCTATCCGTGAATTATATCATGCCATCATGTTTCCATCGACGGCATGTTTGTGATTTATGGCATGCCAACCACTTTAATAGACACATCGTATAGTTATATCATGTCATCCTATTTACATAGTCATCATATTTTGAAGTATGTCATTCTATCCTGTTTAGTTAGCCATCATACATGTGAAATTGTGTCATGCTATCCTATTTAATTAGCCATCATATATGTGTAATTATGTCCTTCTATTCTGTTTGCTTAGACAACATAAATGTGAATTATTTCATGCCCTGTATTCTTCCCTACTGTCCATTGCACCTGTCTATCTTACAATGCCTGTACATTCAATTACTTTTCTTGTTTATCAGCCATTTCAATTGGAGGGAGTGATGGCAGTATCTATGGGAGTAAAAACACGGTCTTCAGAAAAGATCGTGCTACTTGTCGATGTAGATAGAACCACGGTTGTACTTGCCCAAGAACCAGCCCCACCACACATAACCCACACTCATGCAGATTATAACCCTACCCAGTTGGACAGAGAACCAGCTACACCCCTTCTAACCCCAACCCCAACAGATAGACACCCTGTTCCCGTTGACACAGCACCGTCTCCACCATAGAGAACCCAAACACGAGCAGTTAGTAAGGCAATTGCAGTGCCCAAATCACGAGGACCACCACTCCGAACCCGAAGTCACTGCTTAAAGCAGAAGAAGAATTGTTCTCAGGTTAGGTTCCGTAGCTATGGTTCATACTACTTTGCTCTTGCATCACTGTATTTACTAATACCAACTAATTTCAAATTTGAAGGATGCAATTGAAACTCCAATGGCGCAACAGGTATGTTTTAAACATGTTTCTTCAACGTGTTTGGCTGTTTGCTGTTGTAACTTGCTCTATGTTGATTTTAGTTTCAATTGAATAAACAGTTATGTTCTCATGCCATGCACATTACAAGTGTTGTTATTGTTGTGTAGTTTCCCACACTTATATTCTGTCTATGTTGATTTGTCTTAAATAGATATGATTTGAACTGTATCTATCTTGATTTGGCAAAATAAACTAGAATGATATAGACCATACAGTGACCATACTACATAGATATATGTTTGTTTCATGCTGTTATCCTGTCCACCTTACTACTGAATTGGTTTACCAAAATAAGTTTCATATACTACATTGTAAACCTGAGATGTGTTTGTTTGTTTCTCTTTTAGAACGCGGATAAAATATTGGAGAAGAGTACCCTGTTATGCAATGGTAAAGGAAGTAATGCATATAAGGTTCAAGATAGTGAGACATCACTGTTGGTCTCCAAGAAAGCTGATAAAAACTATATTGAAGACACTGAGACAACCCCAAAGTCCTATCTTGATGTAGTGTTTGAGTTACTGCCTACCACTGCTGGCACCAGCTCTTCGATCTCATTGCCTGAATCAGTTCGGCTTCTTGGCTCTCAACTTCAAGTTGAAAGACATCGATCAGATGTTATGCGACAGGAAGCCGAAGGACTGAGGAAGTCCCTGCAGAATTCACATGCATACTTTCTGGTGCAACATCAAGCGCTGGAGGACTTAAGCGCCAAACAAGAGAAAGTTAATAAGCTTGCTAAGCATCTTTCCAGCATTATGGGTACCCAGGATATTGTTTCTTGAGCTGTTCTGAAGTGGTTTCAGTTCTGGACTTGTTTTGCTGCGGCGTTTATATGCTGCTGTGTTCCCTATATTTGCACTGGTGGCGAACTTTGATGCCCAGTGGATGTAATATGTGTAATAGCTGTGATAGCCTAGTGTAAGTTGCTTGCTTATTTATTTCCTTGTTGTCTTGTTTATTTGTTTTCTTGTAGTCAGTGCAGTTCTTTTTCTGCGGTTTGCTAGTGGCTACAATAACCTATTTTCTAAAACTAGGCCACAATAACCATGGGCTAATATTTACTGCAGTGACACTGGGCCTCCTATGGGCCATAGAAACAGTGAGCCTTCTACGGGCCGTAGAAACAGTGGGCCTTCTATGGGCCGTAGAAACAATGGGCCTTCTACGAGTCGTATCATCAATGGGCCTTCTACGGGCCGTATCAGCAATGGGCCTTATATGGGCCAAACAGACCGCATTCTGGCCGTAAACGGGCTACAGTTGGAATCGTCCGTTCATGGGCCGACCATAACGGGCCATCGTTAATAGGCCGTATTTGATGATGCTATGAAAATGGCCCAACGTATTAACGTACCACAAACGGGCCGACTGTAACCACGGGCTGAATTTGGCCCACAAGCAGAAAATGACAGTAACGGGCCGTAAGTAAACGAATTCTAGAAATGAGCCCAAGAATAAATGGGCTCTGAGAAGGCCGAAAGATAACATGGGCTAGAGATGGCCCAACGGAATAATGGGCCGTTAATGGGTATAAAGTGATACACTGTTCATTATAGGCTTTCCATGGGCCGGTCCGCCACCTTTTGACCAAGTCAAACGGGCCGGCCTTTTCATAGGAATGGGCCTCTGTTGGGCCGTGCCACGTGTCAACGTATCATAGGCGCCTTCTGTCCAATGAGTGGATGACATCTGTCCCGACGATGAGCCGACACGTGTTTCCTCCAGCCAATGATGATTTTACATGTAGAAAATCCCCATTGGTTGGGGCTGTTAACGGGTTATCGGATTCAAAACCCGACCCGATAGCTTAACGGTGTTCCGTTACGGTGATGCCACGTGTTGGTCACCCTTAACGAAAGCACTTCTGTGACGCGCGATTTATCGTCATGGAAGTGGGCACTTCTGTGATGATAATTTTGGTAATGTCATGGAACACTTCTACGACAGCACACGTATGACTATCTTGATTCTGTCATAAATTTGTCATGGATGTACATGCATGACAAAAAACGCGACCTACTATGACAAACACATATCATCACAGAAGTGTATTTTTTTGTAGTGATCTCCCACGTGTCGGGGCACGACTTAGAGGCATAGTCGCATGGTAGGCATGTTGCAAGAGGGGTAATATTTACACATCCCATGTACAGAATAAGAAAGGGATAAAGAGTTGGCTTACAATCGCCACTTCACACAATACATAATTATAGCATTACATCATCCAGAAAACAATCAAGGTCCGACTGCGGAACCAAATAAAGAAAGACAACCCCAATTGCATAGATCCCCGATCGCCCCAACTGGGCTCCTCTATTGATCATCCGGAAAAGAAAACAACACAACGAACAAGATCTTCAACGAGCTCCCACTTGAGCTCAGTTGCGTCACCTGCACTGGTATCATCGTCACCTGCAAACTGTTTTGGAAGTAATCTGTGAGTCACGGGGACTCAGCAATCTCACACCCTCACGATCAAGACTATTTAAGCTTATGGGTAGGAAAAGGTAGTGAGGTGGAGCTGCAGCAAGCACTAGCATATCTGGTGGCTAACTTACGCAAATGAGAGCGAGAAGAGGAGCAAAGCACGGTCGTGAACTAGAAGTGATCAAGAAGTGATCCTGAAACTACTTACGTTCAAGCATAACACGAGAACCGTGTTCACTTCCTGGACTCCGCCAGAAAGAGACCATCACGGCTACACACGCGGTTGATGCATTTTAATTAAGTTAAGTGTCAAGTTCTCTACAATCGGATATTAACAAATTCCCATCTGCCCATAACCGCGGGCACGACTTTCGGAAGTTCAAAACCCTGCAGGGGTGTCCCAACTTAGCCCATCACAAGCTCTCACAGTCAACGAAGGATATTCCTTCTCCCAGGAAGACCCGATCAGACTCGGAATCCCGGTTACAAGACATTTCGACAATGGTAAAACAAGACCAGCAAAGCCGCCCGATGTGCCGACAAATCCCAATAGGAGCTGCACATATCTCGTTCTCAGGGCACACCGGATGAACACTACGTACAACTAAAACCA
Source organism: Triticum urartu (assembly GCF_003073215.2). Classification (NCBI taxonomy): domain Eukaryota; kingdom Viridiplantae; phylum Streptophyta; class Magnoliopsida; order Poales; family Poaceae; genus Triticum; species Triticum urartu. The sequence continues at coordinate 644,633,898 of NC_053024.1, forward strand.
ACCCTCAAGTTTCCCCAAGGTGGCACTGCAAGTGGCTTTGTTTTGGACCAACACTCAGAGGGGCACTGGCCCGGGGGGTTTACAATAAAGATGACCCTTGATTCTGCAGAACCCAAGGGAAAAAGGCTTAGGTGGAAAATGGTAAAACCAAGGTTGGGCCTTGCTGGAGGATTTTTATTCAAGGCGAACTGTCAAGGGGTTCCCATAACACCCAACCGTGTTAGGAACGCAAAATCAAGGAACATAACACCGGTATTACAGAAACTATGGCGGCAAGAGTGCAACAAAACACCAGGCATAAGGCCGAGCCTTCCACCCTTTACCAAGTATATAGATGCATTAAAGTAAACAAGATATAATAATGATACCCCAAAAATATCCATGTTCGAACATGGAACAAACTTCAACTTCACCTGTAACTAGCAACACTATAAGTGGGGCTGAGCAAAGCGGTAACATAGCCAAACAACGGTTTGCTATGACAAGGTGGGTTAGAGGCTTGACATGGCAATATGGGAGGCATGATATAGCAAGCGGTAGGTGTCGCGGCATAGCAATAGAGTGAGCAACTAGCAAGCAAAGATAGAAGTGATTTCGAGGGTATGGTCATCTTGCCTACAAAGTTCTCCGAGTTGACGAAAGCTTGATCCTCGTAAGCGTACTCAACGGGTTACTTGATCACGTAATCGTCTCCTGGCTCTACCCAAAGCAAGAACACAAGCAAAGGAAACAACAATCCACCACGGTGCAATGCGCAAGCAACATGATGCAAAACATGGCATGATATGCGGGATGTGATATGCAATGCATATGTGTGCTCCGGAAGGAAAAGAATGAACCAGGCCTAAACTTGGCAAACCAAGTGTGCCGCTGGAAAGATGAGTTGATTTCGGTCGAAATCGATATAAAGATCACCGGAATCGCATGCACGGTTTGCAAATGGCAAGCAAAACAATAATGGCACAATTATGCGATTAACATCACGATGCCATCTAGAATGCAACAAGAAACTAAGCTACTACACTCCAACATAGCTACAAAGCACATGGCAGTGATCTACTCAAGATTCTTGGCAAAATATGAACACTAAGCTACGACTAAATCACACAATAGCAGCTTCAAACAAGCATGGCAAAATGCAAAAGATATCAGCTTCACAGACTTAGTGAAAATACCAACATGGCAGGAATTAACATCAGGAAGCAATGTTTAGAGCAAGCTAACAACATGCTACAGGAACAGATCATAGCAAGACAAGGCATGGCATGGGTCTACACAAAGAATATAACAAAAGTCCCTTACTGAACATAAGCCAAAAGGGCACAGAAAATATGATGGCACCCATGTAAACATAGCAAGTTTCGCTAACAGATTCAGACTTAGCAGAAAACTAGACATGGCAAGAACAGAGTTATGAAGACATGTTTGCGAGCTCGATTCACTCAACACAAGGCATTGCATGATAAACTAAGCATACTACCAGCAAGAAGACATGTACATGAAGCTAACCAAAGCAAGAACAAACTCATAGCATGCATGGATCAACTACAACAACCATGGCAAAATTGATTAACATGTAAACAATCTGCCAGGAACATTTTATAGCAAAAGTAGAGCAAGATTAAGTCATGCTAGGGCACTCCATAATTGCAAACATGGGCATGGATGGATAGATCATAACAATATGTCCAAATCATCCTTACTGAACATACTCAAAAGAAGCATGGATCTCTCTGTAGCATCATGGATACATGGCATAAAAATAACAGCAGGGAAATGACTTAGTGAAATTCTAAGTCTCTGAAATCAAAAATATTACGAGAGCTACTTTGCATGCTCGTGCTAGTCACCACATTGATCACAAAAATACATGGCATACACCCCTGTAAAGATGCCATGGCATAGCATGAAACACATGTAGAGCTCATGCTCATATGCAGCACACAATAATTGTAGCAAAAATGACAAATGCTCATAAACTGCTAAGAATCAGCACCTAACATTTTATAGCACTCTTGCATCAACAATTTGGGCATCAAGATGGACTCAAACAAGCACGACACAATGGAACAAAATGAAGAGCACATCATGATAAACATTTTAATATATCATGCATGCAAAATGGAGCTACGGATGAGGAGTTATTGCATGTAGAACAGGGCTTGAAAATGTTGCACGGAAAAGACTTAGAGGAAAAATGGACCTCCAGATCTAGGGTTCCTCGGCACGAAAAACGAGGATCGCCAGAGATCCTGGCCGGAGCTGACGGGGAGGACGAAGGAGAACGCCGGCAAGGTCGGTTAGAAAGGACCCGGCAGGATCCTGCCTGGATCCGAGGCAGGGGCCGGCGAGGGGCGACGCCGGACGAGGCGGCGAGGCGGCGCACGGTGGAGCGGCGGGGTGCCGCGCGCGCACCGGTGAGGGGCGGAGCCAAGGCGGGGCGGTGAGCTCGAGTCGACGGCGGGGCGAAGGCGGCGGGGCGAGCGGCCCGGGCGGTTTGGGCGGCTGTGGGTGACGCGCAGGCCGCGCGGGCCGGCTACGGGCCCCACGGGCCGGCGGCGGGCGCAGAGGAGAGAAAGAGTGGCGGCGCGCTGATGTGGCGGCGGGGGATTGTGCGCAGGGCCGCGGAGGCTGAGGTGGCGGCATCGGATTGGCCGAAGGGACGTGTCCGGCGGACATGTCCGGCGCGGTTGGACATGTCCGGCGGCGCTAGGAGGAAGACGATTAGGGTTTGTACTGTGCGAAAAATGGAGGGGAGGTGTTTATATAGGCAAAGGAAGGTAGGAGAGTCCAAATGAGGTGTGGTTTTCGGCCACGCGATCATGATCGAAGGACCGAGAGGATGGAGGGGGTTTGGATGGGTTATTGGGCCACTTAGAAGGGGTGTTGGGCTGCAACACACATGAGGCCTTTACGGTTCCCCGGTTAACCGTTGGAGTATCAAATGGACTCCAAATGGCACGAAACTTGACAGGCGGTCTACGGGTGGTGTACCAAGGCCGCTTGGCAAATCTCGGTCCATTCGGAGAATGTTTAACACCCGCTCACGAAAAGAGACAAAAGGGGGACGTTGGTGGACGTAGGAGTGTCGGATTGAGAAACGGACAACGAGGAAAATGCTCGGATGCATGAGAAGAACATGTATGAAAATGTGATGCACATGACGACATGATATGAAATGCATGACATGAACAAAAATGCAAAACGAAGACAAAACCCAACCACGAGGGAAAAACATATCGCATCTCCAGAAAAGGCAAGAGTCGGAGTACGAATATGGAAAGTTGTATCCGGGGTGTTACATAAACCTCCTTATATCTTCCTCAAAACAGCCACCATACCTACCTATTATGGCATTTCCATAGCCATTTCGAGATATATTGCCATGCAACTTTCCACCATCCCGTTTATCATGACACGTTCATCATTGTCATATTATTTATCATGATCATGTAGTTGATGTAGTATTTGTGGCAAGGCCACCGTTCATAATTCTTTCATACATGTCACTCTTGGTTCATTGCATATCCCGGTACACCGCCGGAGGCATTCATATAGAGTCATACCTTTTTCTAGTATCGAGTTGTAATCATTGAGTTGTAAATAAATAGAAGTGTGATGATCATCATCTAATAGAGCATTGTCCCAATAAAAAAAGGCCAAATAAAAAAAAGAAGGCCCCAAAAAGAAAGAGAAATGAAAAGGGACAATGCTACTATCTCTTTTTTCCACACTTGTGCTTCAAAATAGCACCATGATCTTCATGATAGAGAGTCTCTTGTTTTGTCACTTTCATATACTAGTGGGAATTTTTCATTATAGAACTTGGCTTGTATGTTCCAACAATGGGCCTCCTCAAGTGCCCTAGGTCTTCATGAGCAAGCAAGTTGGATGCACACCCACTAGTTCTTTTGTTGAGCTTTCATACATTTATAGCTCTAGTGCATCTGTTGCATGGCAATCCCTACTCCTTGCATTAACATCAATCGATGGGCATCTCCATAGCTCATTGATTAGCCTCATTGATGTGAGACTTTATCCTTTTTGTCTTATCCACATAACCCCCATCATTATACTCTATTCCACCCATAGTGCTATATCCATGGCTCACGCTCATGTATTGCGTGAAGGTTTATAAAGTTTGACATTACTAAAGTATGAAACAATTGCTTGGCTTGTCATTGGGGTTGTGCATGATGAGAGCATTCTTGTGTGACGAAAATGGAGCATGACTAAACTATATGATTTTGTAGGGATGAACTTTCTTTGGCCATGTTATTTTGAGAAGACATAATTGCTTAGTCAGTATGCTTGAAGTATTATTATTTCTATGTCAATATTAAACTTTTATCTTGAATCTTTTGGATCAGAATATTCATGCCACAATTAAGAAGAATTACATTGAAATTATGCCAAGTAGCATTCCACATCGAAAATTCTGTTTTTATCATTTACCTACTCGAGGACGAGCAGGACTTAAGCTTGGGGATGCTTGATACGTCTCCAACGTATCTATAATTTTTGATTGCTACATGCTATATTATCTTCTGTTTTGGACATTATTGGGCTTTATTATTCACTTTTATATTATTTTTGGGACTAACCTATTAACTGGAGGCCTAGCCCAGAATTGTTGTTTTTGCCTATTTTAGAGTTTCACAGAAAAAGAATATCAAACAGAGTCCAAACGGAATGAAACCTTTGGGAATATGATTTTCGAAATGAACATGATCCAGGAGACTTGGACCCTATGTCTAGCAACCAACAGGGAAGCCACGAGGTAGGGGGCGCGCCTACCCCCCCCCCCAAGCGCGCCCTCCACCCTCATGGGCCCCCTGTTGCTCCACCGATGTACTCCTTCCTCCTATATATACCTACATACCCCCAAACGATCAAACAAGGAGCCAAAAACCTAATTCCACCGCCGTAACTTTCTGTATCCACGAGATCCCATCTTGGGGCCTGTTCCGGAGCTCCGCCGGAGGGGGCATCGATCACGGACGGCTTCTACATCAACACCATAGCCTCTCCGATGATGTGTGAGTAGTTTACCTCAGACCTTTGGGTCCATATTTATTAGTTAGATGGCTTCTACTCTCTTTTTGGATCTCAATACAATGTTCTCCCCCTCTCTCGTGGAGATCTATTCAATGTAATCTTCTTTTGCAGTGTATTTTTTGAGACCGATGAATTGTGGGTTGATGATCAAGTTTATCTATGAAAAATATTTGAATCTTCTCTGAATTCTTTTATGTATGATTGGTTATCTTTGCAAGTCTCTTCGAATTATCAGTTTGGTTTGCCCTACTAGATTGATCTTTCTTGCAATGGGAGAAGTGCTTAGCTTTGGGTTCAATCTTAGGGTGTCCTTTCCCAGTGACAGTAGGGGCAGCAAGGCACGTATTGTATTGTTGCCATCGAGGATAACAAGATGGTTTTTTTTATCATATTGTATGAATTTATCCCTCTACATCATGTCATCTTGCTTAAAGCGTTACTCTGTTCTTATGAACTTAATACTCTAGATGCATGCTGGATAGAGGTCGATGTGTGGAGTAATAGTAGTAGATGCAGGCAGGAGTCGGTCTACTTGTCTCGGACGTGATGCCTATATACATGATCATACCTAGATATTCTCATAACTATGCTCAATTCTGTCAATTGCTCAACAGTAATTTGTTCACCCATCGTAAAATACTTATGCTCTTGAGAGAAGCCACTAGTGAAACCTATGGCCCCGGGTCTATCCTCCATCATATTAATCTTCCAACACTTAGTTATTTTCATTGCCTTTTATTTTACTTTGCATCTTTATCATAAAAATACCAAAAATATTATCTTATCATATCTATCAGATCTCACTCTCGTAAGTGACCATGTAGGGATTGACAACCCCTTATCGCATTGGTTGCGAGGATTTATTTGTTTTGTGTAGGTGCGAGGGACTCGCGCGTAGCCTCCTACTGGATTGATACCTTGTTTCTCAAAAACTGAGGGAAATACTTATGCTACTTTGCTGCACAACCCTTTCCTCTTCAAGGGAAAACCAATGCAGTGCTCAAGAGGTAGAAGTGACAAGCCAGGGGACTTGTTTCATCTGGTTGCCATCCTACAGTACAGGAGATTACAAACGGAATGCACAAACCATCATTTGCATCCCTAACGGTACTCCATTATTTTGCAGGGACCTGTCACCCCCGATCAAAATAAGATCGCCAATCCTAGATGTGCATTTGCATCCGCGATTCGGTCTAACCTGGAACCTTGTAGCTGACTTTGGCATATTGGGATCAACTGTCTTAGCAGTCATTACCCATGGTACCACTGATGTGCAACATGGTCACACAATCTACCACGATCGGACCATCACCATCTACCCAGGTAATCCATTTAGTATTATATATTTTTTAACCCTCTCGCCTTCTCTTTCATTGTTGTACTACTTACTACTCCCTCCTTTCCGGTTTATAGGGCTTATCTCAGCTTTTTGTTTTTCCAATTGATAGTGCTCATCTCCATCTCATTTTTAGTTTCTGAGACACATTTAATCTTTGCACGTAAGAATTAAAAAGGAACACACCAATGCATGTAATGTTTCTACTTATCTAGTGACCAAGCATGCATGCACTGCAATTAATCCAATTTAATGCATGAGTTTAATTGGGGTAGTTTTGTAAAGTACGAGATACATTCCTCCACTCACAAAATGCCTTGATGAGATTTCAAATTTGAGCCTTATAAACCGGAAAAGAGGGAGTAGTACTAGTAGGAGTACTTTTTACCTTGGAGGACGCTTATAGCTAGCTAGGCCCTTGAAGACTTGAACCCACTCGCTGCCATCGTTTTTGTTTTTCCATGTCTTACTATCTCATCCATGTAGCCAAGAGTGGCTATATATAATAAGCCGGTTATTTCACTTCCTCTATACCGGAGTTGTACTATTTGCTGCACAGTGTTACTGACTGCCATATTTGAGCACAACATTATTATGCATGGACCTTGACTATGTACGTCACCATGTATCCAGATCTGAGATGCCGCGTGTACCAGATGAACGGCGCCGAGTTAGACCACCATGATGCTATGTGGGTGCCGAGGAACACTCTTGGATAGTACTCGCTTTTCATTGGGGATAGCTACCCCATTGTGAAGCGGATGCCACCTTCTGTGCACGACACCGAAGGCCTGCCGTTCATGAAGCATGGTTGTGTCTTCAGTGCGCACCGCCGGATGGATGACATGCTGGGACACGCTATCCCTGATTTATGCCGCTTCAGCTTGGATGAGTCCCCATCATGTGGAACCGGACTAGAAATTTGCGACAATGATTCCCGTTGCCCACCGCTATGGATCGTGCCATCCATGAAGAACACCTGGGACTGGAACCTGGAGGAGGACATATAGCCCATCTATAACGTGTAAGTGGAGTATGGTAAATTGTGAACGGTAGCATTGTGAATATATGTAGACTAGTCATGCACAAATTTATCACATGAATTGGAGATGAACTTGTGTGGCATACTGGCATTTGTCCTTTAGAATTTATTACTAGTAAATGTGTTATGTGTACGTGCAACTTGTGTGGTTGATGCACGGGCTGCAACACGCTCTTTGAGAAAAAAAGGTGGCACAACTTTGGATATAGGTGACGTGGCGGCATCATACAGTAGCATCGTTCGCTATAGTTGTAGTATACTCCTACTAGGTCGACCACTCATATAAAACCTTGCGCTTGGCTCTTTGCCTCTTTGGGAGGTTCAATAGTTCGTACTCGTGTGAACCTTGAACTTGGCTATTCGCCTCTTTAGGAGGTCCAACAATGATGATACTACAGTACAATATGCTTCTGGCAATCTGACACCGATTAAACTGCTGAACGTCCACCACGAGGGCGAGGGCGAGGGAGAGGGTGCTGTAGTCAAAACCCTCTCCTCGTCCTGTGAGCCACCGCACGCGTTGGCGAGGGAGAGGCATAGTATGCAAGCCTCTCCACATTCGGCGAGTTGACGGGACACACCAAAGCAGTACTAGTACTAGTCCATACTGCGTCCTTTCTGGTTAATATGGCTTAATTTGAAATGAGAAAAATACACTGGCGGTCAATATATGTAACAATACGCTCTTTACGGTCACTATATAAATTTTTGTGGTGATTATATGATCACTAGCTCATGGTAGAACACCGTATTGCACCCTACTGACCGGCCACATAGTCGATGTGGTACTTTTTTGACTAGTTAAATTGTCACCTGGATTATGGATCCCACCTGTTAGTTGGCAGAGCAAAGAAATCAGTTAAACAAAACTTTACGCGGGCTCGATAGGAGTCCAACCCTTGCGCACGAACCACCCTGGCTATGTATGTGAGTGCATGCACATGTACTCCCTCGGTCTTCCAATAAAGAGTGTACATCGGCTAAAAACAAAGAGTGTACATCTACACACTAGTACAGCGAGCTCCTAAACAAACGGGTTAAAACCCCTTTCCGCGACGGCAACTGGAACTGTCGCCAAATGAGTGTGGGCGATAGGGGGTCCTTCCCACACGACCCAGAAACCGTCGGGGATATGCCCTCCTGGCACACACGTTCGGCACAATGAGGTCGTGTGCGATCGGCGAGCACTCAAATACGGAAATATGTACAGTAGAGCAAAGAAAATACAATTATACAGTGAAATTGTTTCCGGTCGCAAGTACATCCCACACAGTCAGTCCCCGCTAAACATTTCCGTTCGTATGTACATCCCACACAGTCGCTCAAAGGAAAACGTTTCCGTTCACAAGTACATCACAAACAATTTTTCCCGTTAAATCACTTGAGTTATTGAATATATCATACACGGTCCGTGGAAGAAACTGTGTGGCAAAGGTTGTCCATCACACACAATTTTCATGTGGTAAACGTTTGCGCAAGGTGGCCTAACGCAAACAGTTTTCAAGAGAAAGTCATGTGTGATTGTTCATTGATCCAACACGGTTTATTCCTATAAACTGTGTGCGTTGCCTGAGGTCATCACCCACGGTATTTTTTAACATCCGTTTGCAATAGCAAAACCCAATTAGCAGGCTAATTTGCCACTAACAGGCTAATTATCCAATTATTCAAAGTCCATTTATTAATTTAATTAACAGTTCATATTAAGCACACAATATATTTCATTTTCATAATTGAAATACATCAGAGTACAACATCATATAGCTTCAGCACTCAGCTACCCCATTACACAACTACACCATGACCAAGTTTCACATGCAACATCTATAACCTTTCAAAATTAGCATCATAGATGGTACATAGATAGATGTATCTCATCTAGAAAACTGCTGAAGCAGAAGGCGAATATTGAGCCTTCATTGATGTTGAAGGTCTTTGTAACTTTAGGCCAGTGCCTGTGGATGATTGACCGTCCATCCTTCGTCCTCTTCAGGAACACTTCAATATTGAACCGTGGGTGTTGTATGAATAACTTCCTTGCCTCCTGACCATACAGGTGGTTTGAGAGGTAATCATCAGTGAACTGCTTTGGAAAGGCCTGAAAACAAGGATGTGCATAAATAGCTTCTCTATATTGGAAATGGGGCAAATGAAGAACAAAAGGAAAGGTATAATAGTTGGTACCATCCTGTAGTGAACTGATGTCTTCTTCATTGTGCAGACAAAGATCTTGTTGTTTTTTGTCGCTAATTTCTTTATCCTAACAATCTTTCTAAGTTTCTTGACTTGACTGATATTCATGGACAACTCATTTCCCCATATGAAAAAAGGGTCGAACAGTGGGTCAAAACCTCTGACAGCAGGACCTACATGTGCAAGGCCAAATTGTTAAAAACCTAAATATTAGAATAGTTCCTGCAATTGCACAATAATGTGCTATTAGACAACAGACCATGCATGTGCTAACCTCGATTGTAAACCTCAGTGCTTCCCGTTGTGTCCCTGCAACACATATAAGGTAGTTAGTCATCAGGTTAAGTAAGGGTTCACATGCTATCAGTAAAATATGTTGATGAAAAATAATCACATTGCAGATTCATCAGATTAATTCAAGCCACAGGGAAAACCCATTTATACAAACCAAGCACGATTAAGAACTAGGAAATATAGCACTTGTATATGTTTCTCATTTATTAAGTGCAGGCAAATTTGATTTATTCCTCACATGCACAACAATACAAAATTCTACCCACGACAATTGGACATCACATTGCAGAATTGAACCAAGTAGTTAACTAAACACCACAACAAATGAACCAAACATTAACTAAGCACCACATTGCACAATATAACATACTCCTAATAGAAGATCAGACAGTTAACCAAACATTTAGCTACAGCCAATTGCAGCAATTGTATTTGTTTCTCATGTATTTACTACAGCCAAATTCAATTTATTCCTCACATGGTATACAATAACAGAATGCACCCACAATTTTGTAAAGATAAATTCGATTTATTTCTCACATGGAAGACAATACAAAATTGCAGCCTGAAGAATTGAACATCACATTTGCAGAATTGAACCAAATAGTTAACTGAAGACAACAACTAATTAACAAAATAGTTAATAAGTGAGCACCACACTTCATGACATATAGAACATATACACTAGAGCAACGTATTGCATGGTAAAATTAGATAGCACAATTCACTAGAATTTGTGAACGAAAGGCAGGAGCAGCACACGCAACGGGTAAACTGAGCATGCATAAATGGCGTAGCTAGCAAATGGCAAGGTGCTCATTCAAGATCTGGGGGTCAGCACGAATGGTAGCCATCGCGACCTCATTCACGCGTGCGGCCGCGATTTGCTTCTCCGCTGCCAAATGCTCCTTGAGGTCCTGGCTATACTGCGTGCACCATGGCTTAGGCCGGCGCTTATTTGGTGGAGTGGTCGGTGATTTTGGTGGAAGGTGTCGCGCCGGTGGTCGGGGCTTGTGGGATGTGGAAGGAGGAGGAGGAGGATGGGGGTCGGGTGTGGATTACCTGCCTGGATAGGCGAGCCCGAGCAGCGTGAAGGAGGGTCACCGGCGAGGAGGCGGCGGCGCTGCAAGCAAGGTGTGAAGGTTTCAACTTGGAAAGGATGGCGGAAAGAGGGGAAATGTGTCTTTTGGTAAGGGGGAGGGGGCGGGGAGGTAGATATTTACGCGGAAGCCGAAAATTTGGAATCGCTTCAGCCAAAAAACTGGCGCACAAAGTGTCATCAGACCGACGGTGCTCCAAGATATTTTTTGCTGCATCTCACACGATTGGTGATAATAAACTGTGTGCGATCTACTTGATTTATCGTCTTGATCATTTGAATTACGTAATGGGGTCAGAGCTACAAAGGATGGTGTTTCAATTGTTAGAACTCTTATCTGCAGTGAACATGCAACTATAGGTGTGTCGTCAAAAAAATTGGAATGATTCAGGGTTCGTTTGTACATTTTTATACACTAACAGGGTTTTCCAGGCATTTTATGTGCATAATTCAAATTTGAACTACATGCACATGCTCAAGTGCATATAAATTGGTTCAAAAATCAAATATGTGTCCTTGTGTGCATGCTTAGGTCCCATGCAAGAAATGGGAATGAATTTGAAACACCAGGGTACCGTTGATTGCCGGCAAAACATTAAGATGCCTGGATTTTAAATTCTAGTAAATCCAAAACTCGTCTGAAATTCATGAAACTTGGCATGCTATCATGGAGCGGCATCACCATGCCGTGGTACAAATTTTGTCCCATTTAGGGCAGGTTTGGGTATATGCTTCTCACAAACCGGAGTTTCTCACAACAAGCATGATGGTTTTCAGTAGGGAACCTCCAACCTTTGGGGATGAAACGATATCCATTGCTCTTATTGCTTTGAAAATTTCGAGTGTCAAGATAGAACAACAGGAGTGTTGCGCGAATTTTTGTGATTTTTCGGGGTTCGTTTGGACATTTTTATGCATTAACTGAGTTTTCAATGCATTTATGATCATAATTCAAATTTGAACTACATGCACATGCTCCAGTGCATATAAATTGGTTGAAAAATTGAATCTGTGTCCTTGTGTGCATGCTTAGGTCCCATGCAAGAAATGGGAATGAATTTGAAACACCAGGGCACCATTGATTGCCAGCAAAACATTGAGATGCCTGGTTTTTAAATTCTAATAAATCAAAAACTCATCTGAAATTTCATGAAACTTGGCATGCTATCATTGAGCGGCATCAACATGTCGTGGTACAAATTTTGTCCCATTTGGGGCAGGTTTGTGTATATGCTTCTCACAAACCGGAGCTTCTCACAACAAGCATGATGGTTTTCGGTAGGGAACGTCCCACCTTTGGGCACGAAACGATATCCATTGCCTCTTATTGCTTTCAATTTTTTTCTCGTGTCAACATCGAACAACAGGAGTGTTGTGTGAGTTTTTGCGATTTTTGGGGGTTCATTTGGACATTTTTATGTATTAATTGAGTTTTCAATGCATTTATGTGCATAATTAAAATTTGAACTACATGCACATGCTCCAGTGCATATAAATTGGTTGAAAAATCAAATTTGTGTCTTTGTGTGCATGCTTAGGTCCCATGCAAGAAATGGCAATGAATTTGAAACACCAGGGCACCGTTGATTGCCGGCAAAACATTGAGATGCCTGGTATTTAAATTCTAGTAAATCCAAAACTCGTCTGAAATTCATGAAACTTGGCATGCTATCATGGAGCGGCATCAACATGCCGTGGTACGAATTTTGTCCCATTTGGGGCAGGTTTGGGTATATGCTTCTCACAAACCGGAGCTTCTCACAACAAGCATGATGGTTTTTCATAACCCACAAGTATAGGGGATCGCAACAATTTTTGATAAGTAAGAGTGTCGAACCCAACGAGGAGCTAAAGGTAGAACAAATATTCCCTCAAGTTCTATCGACCACCGATACAACTCTACGCACGCTTGCCGTGCGCTTTACCTAGAACAAGTATGAAACTAGAAGTACTTTGTAGGTGTTGTTGGATAGGTTTGCAAGATAATAAAGAGTACATAAATAAAAAGTAGGGGCTGTTTAGATAAAGAAATAATAAAGTAAATATAGCGAGTGTGGAAAAGTAGTGGTAGGAGTTGCGAAATTGCCCCTAAGCAATTGACTACTTTACTAGACCGATAGCAAGTATTATGTGGGAGAGGCCACTGCTAGCATGTCATCCCTGACTTGGAATTCTATGCACTTATGATTGGAACTATTAGCAAGCATCCGCAACTACTAATGTTCATTAAGGTAAAACCCAACAATAGCATTAAGGTATATTGGTCCCCTTCAATCCTGTATGCATCAATTTCTATGCTAGGTTGAAGCTTCTGTCACTCTTGCCCTCCAATACATAGTCCTATCAACATAAAACTAACCCTAGGGTGTGATCCACGTGAGCAATCATATGATGGGCACCAAAGGATAGCAATATAACCACAAGAAAATTAAATCAATCATAGCAATTCATCAACCACCGATAGGACAACGAAAATATACTCAGACATCATAGGATGGCAACACATCATTGGATAATAATATGAAGCATAAAACACCATGTTCAAGTAGAGGGTACAGCGGGTTGCGGGAGAGTGGACCGTTGTAGATAGAGGGGGGAAGGTGATGGATATGTTGGTGAAGATGGCGGAGGTGTTGGTGTAGATCACGGTGATGATGATGGCCCCCGGTGGCACTCCGGTGCCACCGGAAGCGAGGTGGAGAGAACCCCCCCCTCCTTCTTCTTCTTCTTTGACCTCCTCCCTAGATGGGAGAAGGGTTTCCCCTCTGGTCCATGGCCTCCATGGCAAGGGAGGGGCGAGAGCCCCTCCAAGATTGGATATGTCTCTCTCTGTTTCTGTGTTCCCAGATTCTTCCCTTTCACCGTTTCTTATATTCCCGGAGATCCGTAACTCCGATTGGGCTGAAATTTTAACACGATCTCTATCCGGATATTAGCTTTCTTGCGGAGAAAGAAGGGCATCAACCGCGTTACGGGTGGCCCATGAGGGTCAGGGGCGTGCCTAGGGGCAGGCGTGCCCCCTGCCTCATGGCCACCTCGGGCACCGTCTCGCCTGGATTTTTCTTCCCAAAAATCATAGGTATTCCAAAAAAAATCTCCGTCAGTTTTTATCCCGTTTGGACTCCGTTTGATATGGATATTCTGCGAAACAAAAAACATGCAGCAAACAGGAACTGACACTGGGCACTAGATCAATATGTTAGTCCCAAAAATAGTATAAAAAGTTGCCAAAAGTATATGAAAGTTGTAGAATATTGGCATGGAACAATAAAAAATTATAGATACGACGGAGACGTATCAGCATCCCCAAGCTTCATTCCTGCTCGTCCTCGAGTAGGTAAATGATAAAAAAGATAATTTTTGATGTGGAATGCTACCTAGCATAATCTTGATCATATATCTAATCATGGCATGAATATTAAGATACGAGTGATTCAAAGCAATAGTCTATCATTTGACATAAAAACAATAATACTTCAAGCCTACTAATAAAGCAATCATGTCTTTTCAAAATAACATGGCCAAAGAAAGTTATCCCTACAAAATCATATAGTCTATCTATGCTCCATCTTCACCACACGAAATATTCAAATCATGCACAACCCCGATGACAAGCCAAGCAATTGTTTCATACTTTTGATGTTCTCAAACCTTTTCAACTTTCACACAATACATGAGCGTGAGCCATGGACATAGCACTATAGGTGGAATAGAATATCATGGTGGAGAAGACAAAAAGGAGAAGATAGTCTCACATCAACTAGGCATATCAATGGGCTATGGAGATTCCCATCAATAGATATCAATGTGAGTGAGTAGATTGCCATGCAACGGATGCACTAGAGCTATAAGTGTATGAAAGCTCCAACTGAAACTAATTGGGTGTGCATCCAACTTGCTTGCTCATGAAGAGAAGCCCATCATCGGAATATACAAGCCAAGTTCTATAATGAAAATTCCCACTAGTATATGAAAGTGATAACTCAAAAGACTCTCTATATGAAGAACATGGTGCTACTTTGAAGCACAAGTGTGGAAAAAGGATAGTACCACTGCCCCTTCTCTCTTTTTCTCTCTCTTTTTGTTTTTCTATTTTTTTTTGGTGGCCTTCTTTGGCCTCTCTTTTTTTATTTGGGCTTTGTTGGCCTCTTTTATTTTTTGTAAAGTCTGGAGTCTCATCCCGACTTATGGGGGAATCATAGTCTCCATCATCCTTTCCTCACTGGGGCAATGCTCTAATAATGATGATCATCACACTTTTATTTACTTACAACTCAATGTCTAGAACAAAGTATGACTCTATATGGATGCCTCCGGCGGTGTACCGGGATGTGCAATGATCTAGCGTAGCAATGACATCAAAAAACGGACAAGCCATGAAAACATCATGCTAGCTATCTTACGATCATGCAAAGCAATATGACAATGAATGCTCAAGTCATGTATATGATGATGATGGAAGTTGCATGGCAATATATCTCGGAATGGCTATGGAAATGCCATGATAGGTAGGTATGGTGGCTGTTTTGAGGAAGATATATGGTGGGTTTAAGGTACCGGCAAAGTTGCACGATACTAGAGAGGCTAGCAATGGTGGAAGGGTGAGAGTGCGTATAATCCATGGACTCAACATTAGTCATAAAGAACTCATATACTTATTGCAAAAATCTATTAGTCATCGAAACAAAGTACTACGCGCATGCTCCTAGGGGGGATAGATTTGTAGGAAAAGACCATCGCTCGTCCCCGACCGCCACTCATAAGGAAGACAATCAATAAATAAATCATGCACCGACTTCGTTACATAACGGTTCACCATACGTGCATGCTACGGGAATCACAAACCTCAACACAAGTATTTCTACAATCCACAACTATCCACTAGCATGACTCTAATATCACCATCTTTATATCGCAAAACTATTGCAAGGAATCAAACATACCATATTCAGTGATGTACAAGTTTTATGTAGGATTTTATGACTAACCATGTGAATGACCAGTTCTTGTCATCTCTCCAAATAGATATAAGTGAAGCAAGAGAGTTTAATTCTTTCTACAAAAGATATGCCCGTGCTCTAACAAATCTAAGTGAAGCAAAAGAGCATTCTACAAATGGCGGTTTTCTATGTAAAGAGAAACAGGCAATCCAAACTTCAAATGATATAAGTGAAGCACATGAAGCATTCTATAAATCCATACTCAAAAAGTATAAGTGAAGTGCAATGAGAATTCTATAAATCAACCAAGGACTATCTCATACCAGCATGGTGCATAAAAGAAAGATGAAAACTAAATGCAAAAGACGCTCCAAGATCTGCACATATCACATGAATGAAACGAATCCGAAAACATACTGATACTTGTTGAAGAAAGAGGGGATGCCTTCCGGGGCATCCCCAAGCTTAGAAGCTTGAGTCTCCTTGAATATTTACTTGGGGTGCCTCGGGAATCCCCAAGCTTGAGCTCTTGCCTCCCTTCCTTCTTCTCACATCGAGACCTTCTCGATCATCGAACACTTCATCCACACAAAACTTCAACAGAAAACTCGGTAAGATCCATTAGTATAATAAAGCAAATCACTACTCTAAGTACTGTTGCAAACCAATCCATATTTTGTTTTTTCATTGTGTCTACTGTAATATAACTTTTTCATGGCTAAATCCACTGATATGAATCGATAGTTTCATCAAAACAAGCAAACTATGCATCAAAAACAGAATCTGTCTAAAACAGAACAGTCTGTAATAATCTGAACATTCACCATACTTCTGATAGTTGAAAAATTCTACGAACATTAGGAAAAATAAACAATTTGTAAAAGAAGACAGTGCAAAAAGAATCAGAACCATTTGACGTTCCAGCTAAAAATGTAAAATTGCGCACTACAGCCAAAGTTTCTGTCCTGCACCGTACAAACCATCAAGCAAATGTAAACATCCTAAAGGCAAACCTGGGCACATTGTTTTTATAATACAATGGAATTGTACAAGGGGATAATTATTTTTATTTAAAAGTTTCTGTAATCAAGATTCACAAAGTTTCCGTGAGCATGAACAAAGTTCAAGGCTAGCTCCCACTTCAACAATGCTTGTCTCTTTCACTTTCACTTTCCTTTTTGAAAAAGTTTTCGGTTCCCCTATTTATTTTTGTTGTTTTTAAACTATATGAAAGCACTCAACAGAAATAAATGACTCTCTAAAACTTCCGGGTTGTCTCCCTGGCAGCGCTTTCTTTAAAGCCATTAAGCTAGGCATATAGTGCTGAAGTAATGGATCCACCTGGATCCCAAGGTATATCAAAGCCAATTTTAATTAACAATGATTTGTAATTTAGTGGTGAGCACAAAGTAACATATATCATGCAACAACAAAGTCTAACTCTCTTCCTATGCATCGGCATGTCATAAAAGAACAATTAATGCACACATAGTAAAGGCCAATGCATAGTATAAACAGTTTCTTGCAATTTTATCATATTGGAAACATGGAGAGGTGGAGATATAGTTCCTCTCTCATAATAATTGCAAGTAGGAGCAGAAATCACATGCATATTATATTCATCAAAATCATCATGTGCAACGGTAAAAGGCAACCCATCAATATAATCCTTAATAAGAGCAAACTTCTCCGATATAGTGTAGTTTGGAGAATTCAAAAAGATAATAGGATTATCATGTGTGGGTGCAATAGCAACAATTTCATGTTTAACATAAGGAACTATACCAAGTTCATCTCCATAAGCATAATTCATATTGGCATCTTGGCCACAAGCATAGCAAGCATCATCAAAAAGGGATATTTCAAAAGAATCAACGGGATCATAACAATCATCATAGCAATCATCCTCCGGTAAGCACGAAGGGAAATTAAACAATGTATGAGTTGAAGAGTTACTCTCATTATAAGGTGGGCACGGGTAGCTAATCCGCTCTTCCTCCTTTTGTTCTTCGCTCTCCTCCTCATCTTTTTCATTCAATGAGCTCATAGGTTCATAAATTTCTTCTTCCATAGAATCCTGCAAAATATTAGTCTCTTCTTGGACAGTGGAGACTTTCTCAATAAGCGCATTAATATAGGAATTATATTCATAATTATCATAGCAATATTTTAATATAGCTAAATTTTCAGGCCAATAAATATCATCATCATAAGCTTCATGGTTTTCAAACAAAGATTCAATTTCATAAGCACCCTTAAAAGCAACAAATTTGTCTATTTGTTCCACATCATAGTAATCATATATACCATTAGAATAAGAAGCTAAGGTTTCATTATCATTATATTCACATGAAAAGGGAAGGTGTGGAGCCTTCACCTTAGAGCAACAAGTATAATCATATCTCAAGCATAGTTGCCTAGCATACCAATTCAATATATGAATTTGATCCCATAATAGTTTCCCTTTTTCTGTCAAGCGGTAATCCCTAAAGTATTCACGTTGATCCAACGTTACTCCCGTTACATAATTGAATGGGGTTTTCTCAGGATTATTAAAGTAGTACATAATATTTTTTCACATAACCAGCATCGAGGGTTTTAGGAGGTTCCCCATCTCCATGAGTAGCAAGTACACCTAATTTTTTTGGTATTTTGTGTTCCATATCTATACCTACTATTAAAGGGAATAGGTATTCTTGGTTTGGTCCCACTTTGTTTCGTCCCGTTTTAAGTCTTTTTATATGTATGCTATTTTTTACTTCTGTTTTTTTACTTTTGTCCGTTTGACAAACATGTGCAAACAAAGAAAACCGAGACGTAATTACGCAAAGTCAATTGTTCCACTACTTATTTAGTGGTCATTCTTCTTAATCATATACGGGAAAGGAAGTGTGGTAACACATGGTCGCATTGTTTTTTACTGGCTTCAGGTGCTAAAAATTAATGCGTCTGGCGGGAGTCAAACTCATAACCACGCAAACTACTCCAACCTCGGTATTAAACTTCAAATTTGTATGCGCGGGTAGGTCTGCTTTGTTTTTTAGAGGAAGCTAGGTCTACTTTGTATCAATTCTCCTGCTGCTCCGTTGTCACCTATACTGAGCCAATACGCTCCTAACTGGGATTTTTCTACAACCACCAAATTTCTCTGATGGGCTTCATATTCCCTGGTTTTCTTTTCGATTGCACAGGCTGCGTCGTTGTTCCCGAGGATCAAACATAGAAGTTGGGTTAGTTACTAAAAAAAGTACCACCTTGCTTTTTAAAATCAAATTTCACAAATTTAAATACGTCCATGCATGAGTTACCTAAAAATCAGCAAGCCATCGCAAGAAAAGCTGAAGTGTCGGTCTCATTTATATTAGAAAATGAAGGAAGAAACTAATGCTTGCATGCCCCAATAAAATAGAGGAATGTCCGATGAAAGAGGACTAGATTGGTGAACAAAATAGAGGAAGATTCGATGAAAAAGGACCTGGTTGGCGCGTGCCAACAAATAGAGGACTATTTGATGAAAAAGGACCTGATTCATCATGAAACAAAAGAAATGAAGATCCGATAAAAGATGACCAAGTTTACAATGAAAGTGCATGGCTTAAGTGAGATTGCTGGAAGCTTTGAGTATGCATCCAGGAATAAAAGAGGAGGGACTGACTAATGTTGATCAAAGGTTTTGTACAAAAAGGGCACCCATCCAGCATTTAAAAGAGAGAAAGAGCCCATATACAAAAATCATAGCCAAGCAGTTTAAAAAATCTGTTGCTGAGGGATGTTCTCTTTAAAATTTGAGCTTTTATGGTGTTTAGGTGCAAATGTCAATTATCTATCCCAGTGTAATCACACGGGCATTTGTGCCAGTCCATAACTAAAGATAGAGAACAACTAAGAACAGCAAATAAAAATTACTTAGTGATAAAGCAAACAAGCACACACAAGAATATTCACCCCACGCTATTGCTCCCTGGCAACGGCGCCGGAAAAAGGTCTTGATAACCCACAAGTATAGGGGACTGCAACAGTTTTCGATAAGTAAGAGTGTCGGACCCAACGAGGAGCTAAAGGTAGAACAAATATTCCCTCAAGTTCTATCGACCACCGATACAACTCTACGCACGCTTGACGTTCGCTTTACCAAGAACAAGTATGAAACTAGAAGTACTTTGTAGGTGTTGTTGGATAGGTTTGCAAGATAATAAAGAGTACGTAAATAAAAAGTAGGGGCTGTTTAGATAAATAAACAATAAAGTAAATATAGCGAGTGTGGAAAAGTGGTGGTAGGAGTTGCAAAATTTCCCCTAAGCAATTGACTACTTTACTAGACCGATAGCAAGTATTATGTGGGAGAGGCCACTGCTAGCATGTCATCCCTGACTTGGAATTCTATGCACTTATGGTTGGAACTATTAGCAAGCATCCGCAACTACTAATGTTCATTAAGCTAAAACCCAACCATAGCATTAAGATATATTGGCCCCCCTTCAATCCTGTATGCATCAATTTCTATGCTAGGTTGAAGCTTCTGTCACTCTTGCCCTCCAATACATAATCCTATCAACATACAACTAACCCTAGGGTTTGATCCACGCGCGCAATCATATGATGGGCACCAAAGGACAGCAACATAACCACAAGCAAATTAAATCAATCATAGCAATTCATCAACCACCGATAGGACAACGAAAATCTACTCAGACGTCATAGGATGGCAACACATCATTGGATAATAATATGAAGCATAAAGAACCATGTTCAAGTAGAGGGTACAGCTGGTTGCGGGAGAGTGGACCGCTGTAGATAGAGGGGGGAAGGTGATGGAGATGTTGGTGAAGATGGCGAAGGTGTTGGTGTAGATCGCGGTGATGATGATGGCCCCCGGTGGCACTCCGGTGCCACCGGAAGCAAGGGGGAGAGAGCCCCCCTCTCTCTTCTTCCTTGACCTCCTCCCTAGATGGGAGAAGGGTTTCCCCTCTGGTCCATGGCCTCCATGGCAAGGGAGGGGCGAGAGACCCTCCGAGATTGGATCTGTCTCTCTGTCTCTCTGTGTTTCCGTGTTCCCAGATTCTTCCCTTTGACAGTTTCTTATATTCCCAGAGATCCGTAACTCCGATTGGCTGAAATTTTAACACGATCTCTATCCGGATATTAGCTTTCTTGCGGCGAAAGAAGGGCATCAACCTCCTTACGGGTTGCCCACGAGGGTCAGGGGCGCGCCCAAGGGGGCAGGCGCGCCCCCTGCCTCGTGGCCACCTCGGGCACCGTCTCGCGTGGATTTTTCTTCCCAAAATTCATATATATTCAAAAAAAATCTCCGTCAGTTTTTATCCCATTTGGACTCCGTTTGATATGGATATTCTGCAAACCAAAAAACATGCAACAAACAGGAACTGGCACTGGGCACTGGATCAATATGTTAGTCCCAAAAATAGTGTAAAAAGTTGCCAAAAGTATATGAAAGTTGTAGAATATTGGCATGGAACAATCAAAAATTATAGATACGTCAGAGATGTATCAGTTTTCGTTAGGGAACGTCCCACCTTTGGGGACAAAATGATATCTGTTGCCTTTTATTGCTTTCAAAAAATTTCGAGTGTCAACATAGAACAACAGGAGTGTTGTGCGAATTTTTGTGATTTTTCGGGGTTCGTTTGGACATTTTTATGCATTAACTGAGTTCTCAATGCATTTATGTGCAAAATTCAAATTTGAACTACATGCACATGCTCCAGTGCATATAAATTGGTTGAAAGACCAAATCTGTGTCCTTGGGTGCATGCTTAGGTCCCATGCAAGAAATGGGCAAGAATTTCAAACAATAGGGCACCGTTGATTGCCGGCAAAACATTGAGATGCCTTGTTTTTAAATTCTAGAAAATCGAAAATTCTGTTAACCATTCATGTGATGCCACGTGTCTTGGTTTAATGGTTGTAGGAGGTGCCGTGCGGAGAGCTGCTTGACCTTGACTGAACAGGAGGCGTGCTACCGCCATCCGATGTGCAGGCTGACCGAGAGGCATGCAAGCTATCCTCGAGTGCGTTGGCTCACCGGGAAGCGTGCGAGTTGTACGCTACGCAGGCTCACTGGGAAGTGAGCCCTTTGATTTCCATGGCAGCCGCCTTGCTCGCGTTCTCTCCATTAATGGCACCCAAGCCGCAGTTTAATTCTCCTTTTAAATATAAAACACTCATCGCAAATGTTTTAGTTAGAACACCCGTATGCAAACTGACAGCTTCCCTAGGAAGCCAAGAGAAAATGTGCCGAGCAGGATTTCTGCAGCTCTTGATCACAAACAATTTAGATAGAACACTCGTATGCAAAGTGAGAGCAGTGCAGGATTTGTGCATCCCTTCGACACAAACGGTTGTTCTGGATGACCCGTGTGCAACCACGCACAAAAAATTTGGTAAGATTTGCATCTGTCATATTGGGTATGTTGCCATTTGTCAAACTGGAAAGATTTACATTTTTTGATCTAGTAATATTGCCATTTGTCAATCCTGGTAACATTATGATTTGTCAAAATATGCAGCTAGAAATCATTAGCACTATGTAATTTTTGCAACTAAAATTCAGTAATTAAGCATAGATTTCATTCATAGATTAAGCAGTCGTTCTTAACTTATACAAACAGTTCAACTCGACAGCTGAACCGACCAAACTTCTCCCCAATTGTTGCCAACCACGTACTGAAATAGCTAGTTCAACTATATATAGTAGCTAATTTTAAGTACGTTGTACAGTTCGACCACACATCTATAGTCAAATGAAATGAACAAAATAGCCCCTAAATACTACTACTACCACATAGGGGCTTTGTGCTACTTTCGTCAGTTTCTCCTCTATCAAACGTGCTCAGTAAGAGGCAGAGGAGGAGGAGGAGCCTACGACAAGCTGGACAAATGCAATACGGTGCCTGCCACTGCTACACGTTCAACGACGCTCGCCAGCTCGAACGCCCACTGCCGCTCCAGACGATCCCTCTCAAAGTGGCCGGACTATTCGTAGATCTCCTGATTCCTCACCTCTGCGTCAGCGTGTGCTGCGGCCACGGTTGCGGTTAGGCTCTTTGTATGCTCGACGAGGCGCTCCTCCTCCTCCTGCGGGAACTCGATGTAGCACGCAAGGTCGCTGACGCACGTGCGGTCCTCCACCTCTGCCCCCCTCCTTTGGGCGGCGGTGGCGGAGCGGGTGATGATCCCGGTGGTCGACGGTGGGCTAGCGGCCGACGATGGGGTGGCGGCCACGACCACCACCTCCCGCCTTCGGGCCATGGTGGCAGAGCGGGTGATGGCCACGGTGGCCGGCAGTGGGGTGGCGGCCACGATGGCCACGGTGGCCAGCAGTGGGTGGCGGCCATGACGGCCACCTCCCACCTTCGGGCCACGGCGGTGAAGCGGGAGATGGACCTGGCTTTCAATGGTGGTGTGGCGGCAATGGAGGCCGGCAACAGCTGCCGACGGACAGCGGCGGCGGAGCGTGTGGTGGGTGTTCCATGCACACCCAATAGGTACGCCACGCGCACTACACTACGTCGGGGACTGCGCCGCCGCCGCGGTATAGCCTCCCAGCTGGAGTTGTCCTCTGATGACGGCGGGCTGGCTGAGTGACGACGACGGACCGGTGCCATTGGCGATTGTGGGAGAAGCAGACGAGATAAGCTACAGGGAGCACTACAAAAAAATACACTTCCGTGATGATACGTGTTTGTCACAGTAGGTCGCGTTTTCTGTCATCCATGTACATCCATGACGATTTTATGACATAATCAAGATAGTCATACTTGTGCTGTCGTAGAAGTGTTCCATGACATTACCAAAATTATCATCACGGAAGTGTCCACTTCCATGACGATAAATCGCGCGTCACAGAAGTGCTTTCGTCAAGGGTGACCGACATGTGGCATCCACCATAACGGAACACCGTTAAGCTATCGGGTCGGGTTTTGGATCTGATAACCCGTTAACAGCCCCGACCAATGGGGATTTTCCACGTGTAAAATCATCATTGGCTAGAGGAAACACGTGTCGGCTCATCGCTGGGACAGATGTCATCCACTCATTGGACAGAAGGCGCCTATGATACGTCGACACGTGGCACGGCCCAAAAGAGGCCCATTCCTATGAAAAGGCCGGCCCGTTTGACTTGGTCGGAAGGTGGCGGGCCGGCCCATGGAAAGCCTGTTAACGGCATGTTCGCATATAGCCCATTTACAGCCCGCTAACCCAAGGCCCGTTACGCCCTATTGGAATTAGGCCCAGTAGCGTCATCTGGGCCATCCAATATGATTCCAGCCCGTTTTCACTTCTAGCCCATGTATGGCCCATGACGTCTTTCGGCCCATATGAGGCCCTATGTAACTCTTGGCCTATTAACGGCCTGTGGTGAAACTGGCCCGTAATGAACAATATATCACTTTACACCCATTAACGGCCCGTGGTGAAACTGGCCCGTAAAGAACAGTGTATCACTTAATACCCATTAACGGCCTGTTATTCCGTTGGGCCGTTTCTAGCCCATGTCATCTTTCGGCCTTCTCAGAGCCCATTTATTCTTGGGCTATTTTCCAGCATTCGTTTACTTACGGCCCGTTGCTGTCATTTTCTGCTTGTGGGCCAAATTCAGCCCGTGGTTACAGTCGGCCCGTTTGTGGTCCGTTAATACGTTGGGCCGTTTTCATAGCATCATCAAATATGTCCTATTAACGATGGCCTATTATGGTCGGCCCATGAACGGATGATTCCAACTATAGCCCGTTTATGGCCAGAATGCGGTCTGTTTGGCCCATGTTTGGCCAATCGATCATACGGCCCGTATAAGGCCCATTGATGATACGGCCCATAGAAGGCCCATTGTTTCTACGGCCCGTAGAAGGTCCACTGTTTCTACGGCCCGTAGGAGGCCCAGTGTCACTACAGTAAATATTAGCCCATGGTTATTGTGGCCTAGTTTTAAAAAAATGGTTATTGCAGCCAGTAGCAAACCACAGAAAAAGAACTGCACTGACTACAAGCAAACAAATAAACAAGACAACAAGGAAATAAATAAGCAAGCAACTTACACTAGGCTATCACGGCTATTACACATAGTACATCCACTGGGCATCAAAGTTCGCCACCAGTGCAAATATAGGGAACACAGCAGCATATAAATGCCACAGCAAAACAAGTCCAGAACTGAAACCACTTCAGAAGAGCTCAAGAAACAATATCCTGGGTACCCATAATGCTGGCACGATGCTTATCAAGCTTATTAACTTCTCTTGTTTGGCGCTTAAGTCCTCCAGCGCTTGCTGTTGCACTAGAAAGTATGCATCTAAATTTTGCAGGGACTTCCTCTGTCCTTCGGCTTCCTATCGCATAACATCTGATCCATGTATTTCAACTTGAAGTTGAGACTCAAGAAGCCGAACTGATTCAGGCAACGAGTTCGAAGAGCTGGTGCCAGCAGTGGTAGCCAGTAACTCAAACACTACATCAAGACAGGACTTTGGGGTTGTCTGAGTGTCTTCAATATAGTTTTTATCAGCTTTCTTGGAGACCAACAGGGATGTCTTACTATCTTGAACCTTATCTGCATTACTTCCTTTACCATTGCATAACAGGGTACTCTTCTCCAATATTTTATCCGTGTTCTAAAAGAGAAACAAACAAACACATCTCAGGTTTACAATGTAGTATATGAAACTCATTTTGGTAAACCAGTTCAGTAGTAAGGTGGACAGGATAACAGCATGAAACAAACATATATCTATGTAGTATGGTCACCGTATGGTCTATATCATTCTAGTTTATGTTGCCAAATCAAGATAGATACAGTTCGAATCATATCTGTTTAAGACAAAGTAGCATAGACAGAATATAAGTGTGGGAAACTACACAGCAATAACAACACTTGTAATGTGCATGGCATGAGAACATAACTGTTTATTCAATTGAAACTGAAATCAACATAGAGCAAGTTACAACAGCAAACAGCCAAACATGTTGAAGAAATAGGTTTAAAACATACCTGTTGCGCCATTGGAGTTTCAATTACATCCTTCAAATTTGAAATTAGTTGGTATCAGTAAATACAGTGATGCAAGAGCAAAGTAGTATGAACCATAGCTACGGAACCTGACCTGAGAACAATTCTTCTTCTGCTTTAAGCGTTGACTTCTGGTTCAGAGTGGTGGTCCTCGTGATTTGGGCACTGCATTTGCCTTACTAACTGCTCGTGTTTGGGTGCTCTGTGGTGGAGACGGTGCTGTGTCAACGGGAACTGGGTGTCTATCTGCTGGGGTTGGGGTTAGAAGGGTTGTAGCTGGTTCTCTGTCCAACTGGGTAGGGGAACAATCTGCATGAGTGTGGGTTATGTGTGGTGGGGCTGGTTCTTGGGCAAGTACAACCGTGGTTCTATCTGCATCGACAGGTAGCACGATCTTTTCTGAAGACCGTGTTTTTACTCCCATAGATACTGCCATCACTCCCTCCAATTGAAATGGCTGGTAAACAAGAAAATTAATTGAATGTACAGACATTGTAAGATAGACAGGTGCAATGGATAGTACGGAAGAAAACAGGGCATGAAATAATTCACATTTATGTTGTCTAAGCAAACAGAATAGCAGGACATAATTTCACATATATGATGGCTAATTAAACAGGATAGCATGACACAATTTCACATGTATGGTGGCTAACTAAACAGGATAGAGTGACATACTTCAAAATATGATGACTATGTAAACAGGATGACATGATATAACTATATGATGTGTCTATTAAAGGGGTTGGCATGCCATAAATCACAAACATGCTGTCGATGGAAACATGATGGCATGATATAATTCATGGATAGAATGACATAATTTAAAATATGATGACTATGTAAACATGATTAGATGATATAACTATATTATGTCTTTAGAAAATGGGTTGGCATGCCATAATTCAGATACATGTTGTCTATGTAAACATCATGGCATGACATAATTCAAATATATGATTTATATACTAAGGAAGTGAGCAGAGGGCAATCGCATATATGATGTGTCAACTAAGGAGATGGCATTCAATATTGTGTATATGATGTAGAAACTAATCATTGCAATACAACATATGCATTATATGAGTAATATTACCCTGCCAAGTTTGAGCATACACCTCAGGGGGATAATAGGACTGATCATCTGCCTCTGAATCCTCCTCTGAAGAACTATCTGTAACCAGCAAGATATCTGCTTCAGCAGGTAGCATTGTCTGCTCTGAAGACCTTGTTTTCACTCCAGATTTCTCCATCACCAATTCAAATGGCCGATGCACAAGAAGAGCAGTTGAATATACAAACATTGTCAACAAAAGCAATGAGAAATACAAAAAAAGGACGGCATGATATAATTCACATATATGACGCTTGCCTAAACAACATGGCATTGCATAATTCACATACATAATGCCTTGCAACAAGATAACATTGCATAATTCACATATATAATGTCTTGCAACAAGATGGCATTGCATAATTCACATATATGGTAATTAGACACTAAACAGGTGGCATTCACACAAAGCATGTCTAAACTAAGCAAATGACATAGCAATGCAAGATACCATACGCACGTTATGAGCAACATAACCCTACCAAGTTAGGGCATGCACCTCGGGGGGGGGGATATGACTGGTCATCTATCTCTGAATCCTCCTCTGAGGAGCTATCGGTAACCAGCAAGACATGCGCTTTGTCGGATAGCATTGTCTGCTCTGAAGACCTTGTTTCCACTCCAGATTTTTCCATGACCATGCCAAATGGCTGATGCACAGGAAGAGTAATTGAATTTACTAAAATTGTTGAAAAATTTAACACGTAATAAAAAAATGATGGCATGATATAATTCACATATAAGATGACTGGCTAACCAGGGTGGCATTGCAAAATTCACATATATGATGCCTGGCTAGACAAGATGGCATTGCATGATTCACATATACGATAAAGAAACTAAACAGATGGCATTGACGCAAAGGATGGCTAAACTAAGTAGATGACATCTTTAATGTATACAGTAAGCAATGCAAGGCACCATATGCATGATATTACCAACATCAGCATGCCAAGTTAGAGAGATGACCTCATGGGGTAAATAGGAGTGGTCTTCTCCTTCTGAATCCCCCTCAGAACAGTTATCTTCCTCTTGATTACGATCCGAAATGGGTGGAGGGGGGTTGCCTTTGCGCCCACCATGGAACGACGTTTGCATGAAATTTTATTGCCACGCAAGGCTCGTCTCTTTTGCTCTACATGATCAGTTCCATTGTGTACAATAACTGGCATGCATAGGAATAAAACATAGTAAGATTATGTAACGAGTGCATGCACAAATCCAGAGTGATGGTAGCTTACTATGGATAGACCCAAAATCAATGATAGCAGGTAGATAATAGCTTTAGTTAAAAAATACAGATAATGGCTCCTTTAATGTTTGTTTGCACCCAACATGAAACTCATAGTAGACACCGGAGA
>NC_053024.1:644663474-644902054 GCF_003073215.2 Triticum urartu
CAAGTTTACATTGATTATGACCTCACCTATTCTTTTACACCCACACAGTAGTATTCTCTTTATAATTGTACCACTAACTTTCTCTCGTGCATGCATGCACACACAATACGAGTCGTCATTATCCATCGCACGCATGCAATGTTTTTCTTCAGGTCAGTCTCCCATGAAGGCACACACCCACACACATCCCCCTCTCCATCATATCGGGCATTCTTTAACTCTCACGCGTGCATGCGCAACGATCGATGTTCCTCTATGTATATGTGTATATAGCTAGGTCTTTCATAGTTTTCCACACAAACCGATCAATCGATATATCCATTGAGGTCTCACCCTCTTTCCCACGTCCACATCGATCAATCTATACCTCTCTATATAGGATTAACATATATAGCTAATACACCCACATTAATTATATATCCAACGTCCCCCTCTCATCATCCATGCCTTCCGCTTCAGCTCTCAGACGCGTGCACAATGGCGAAGACAGGGGCAATAAGGGCCCTTCCCCCCTCCCCCCTAACATCACTATATATCGAGGCTAATATGAATGCGATCATTAGACAATTGCTGCTAAAAATGGTTTAAGTTCATGAATTGACCCTCCTCGTAAAGGATTAGCAATGCTTGGACCCCAAGCTCATTTATTTTTCATGGCTCCACCACTGTGCGCAACAACGCATGTGTTCAGCCCCTCTCTCTAAATATCGATCTCGCACTTGTGCATTCCTTCATAGTCTCCCTCCAGTCGGCCCCTCGCACCATCTTCTAGCCCCCACCGGATTTTGCCACATGTACAACCTAGCAGACTCCATGGTTGAACTGAAGCATAATGCACAAACCTCAAAACAATAGTGGTTCTCTTTTGTTCTAGAATCTTCCGTATCATAACTGCCCAAACTTTTTTTCTAGTTGAATTGCCATTATTTGTTTTTACTTTATGATTTACAACGCACAATTCCATGATTCATAAAATAGATTAAGGGCTTCTTTGATTCAAAGGATTCTCAAAGGAATTTCGGAGGATTCTAATCATTAGGAATTTTTCCTATCTTGGTTGTTTGATTCGTAGGATTGTAAACCATAGGAATTTTTCCATATGATTCATTTGCACTAGATTTCATAGGAAACATCCCATCCACTCAAACCTCTTTGAAAGAATTCTGCATTTTTTCTATGCACAATCAAACATTCGTACAATCCTGTAGGATTCTAGACGACATTCCACTATAATCCCACGTGTTTCCTATTCCCGCCTTCTTAGCTTTTTTATAAAAACTAATTGATTTTGAATGAGATGAACTATAAGAATTAAACGAAGGGCTACATCAGGCATATATGACTCAGAGCTTACATGCTATAGTGTGGTATTTATTCATAATTTGGTTGCAAAATCTGATGCGTGCAATGCACGTGTACCTTACTAGTACTTCGAGTATGTGCAAAACACGTAAATTATAATACCGATGGCACGCTACACAGTGTCTCTCTTACAGTTCATGAAGCCACGTGGCACATATGGAGGCATTGTCGCGACCTCCTTGCGTGGATTGATCACAGTGACGTGCTGCTGGTTCCAGAAGAATGTACTCGTCCTCCCTGAGCCATACTGGCGGTACATGCACAAAGCGAAGATGTGCACGCACACCATGCACGCACTCATTCCCTCACACGCACACGCGGCCACACGGGCGGACGCAATTTTGTACCAAGATCCACCCCATGTGATAATTTGACGTGTGTAAAGTCGTTAACTTCATTGATGGTCAATTAATACAGCGCATGCAAATTGAGTGGACGTGAGGGCGTAAGAAAGACATTATTACTCCACTGCGCGCATGCAAGTAGTTAAATCGTGGGTTGGTAGTAGTACTTCCATTGGTCTCCTTCGTATTCTATGCCAATTTTTGACAGTAACATAATATTTACGCATTTGAGGAGTGTAGTACTTGAAATTTATGTTCCGCTAAACTCATCGGGAGCCATTTCGGGCCTCAAAACCAAAACCATCAATTAATCTTTACCTTGTTCCCATCCCATTCGAAAGCCTGCTCACACCTACTAGTACGTACCAAACCTGAACGTGTTCCCACTATGTAGGTATTAGTACTAGTGCTAGTACTTAGGTTATAAAAAAGGGGAACTACCTAACCGAAAATTACTCTACCTTTCCTCCTCATAAGTGCTTGTTCTTCGCCCGTCATTGCCATGGCCGGTGAGCAGAGCTCTAGGTCGAGAACTACTCGTAACAAGGAAGCGGCAACCAAGGCTGCGGACAAAAAAGAGGGCTCGCCGCCACGCAGAGACCTCGAAAGATCTCTCACGGGCAGGCGATGGCTCCCAGGAGCGCCCTAGCCACGGAGGCGAACATGCTGAGTCAGTGGAGCTGGAGTCATTATCCCTCGACGGCATGCCCGATCAGCTCAATAAGCACCTCAATAAGCAGAAGGAGTTCATCCAAGGCTTGATGGAGTTGTTGAAGGAGAGCCTCGACGACATGCCCGCTGAGCTCAATCAGCAGGGGGAGTTCACCGCCGGCTTGGTGATGCTGCTGAAGAAGAGCATGGCCTCGGAGAAGAAGGCGAACGGCGAAATCCTGCGACTTCAGGAGGACAAGGCGAAGCTCTGCCACGAGATCCACCTATTGAAGGAGAAGAACGCCGGCTGGAAGAAGCTGCATGAGAATAGTAGTTCCTCGATGAAGATGCTACAGGCCCTCGTCATGGAACAGAAGGAGGAGTTCGTGAAGCTCCGCATCGAGCACCCGGCTGCTGTCAAGGTACGTAATGCGGCCGTGGAACAGATGATGAAGGCTTGCGTCGAGAAATCCCGCATCATGGACAGAATGAAGAAGATGGTGGAGGAGACGTGGAAGTAGATGGAGGTCATGGAGGCGATGAAGAAGCAGTTACGACTCCGCGGAGAATTAGATCATTTGGGGTGATAATCTTCCTTCTTCTTTTGCTCCTGTGTTTCATCTTTTGCTTCGGGTGTTTCGCTGCACGTGTCACGTTCTCTGCGAGGCATGAATAGAACAATGGTTTTTTTGAGGGAATGAATAGAACAATGCTAACAATGAGATGACTAGCAAATTAGATCATTTTTTATCGCCATATGGCACTAGGCTGCCATGTTTCGTGCTCCTCCGTCGCAGTACTACTCCAGTGGAAAACTTGAGTATAGCGCATGGTTCTTTGCTCCTCCTCGATCAGGTCGTCGGCGCATTTATACGAGCAGTCAAATCATAAGTCCCCGCCTTCTAGCAGTAATGATCCGTCAAATCACAAAGGCCCTCGCCTCTCGTCAAACCGACCAAGCTAGACTGCCCCGCCCTCTAGCCTTTTAAAAATGTATACTTTTGTACAGCAGTAGTATCGATGGATTGCGCCATGGAGAAAAACTTGAAATTAAAAAAAGGTGGTATATATAGAGAGCGCTCGTCGCCAAATTATGCATATAGTACCATTAAAAAGGCTAGTCACAATAATGGTGTCCAGCACAACCCACCCCTCAAATAAAACTAAGAGGGTGCTTGGATACGTTTTAGTCCCATGACTAAAAGTAGTGGGACTAAAACATGCTAGCCTCACCCATGCTTGGATCCAAATACTAAAAAGGCTAAAATCAAGTTAATGAGCATTTATTATCCTCCAAACCCTCCAATCCAGAACTCGCATGTGTTAAAGGAGAGGAGTTAAATGAGTAGAGAGAGGACTAATCCACATTTTAGTAGGGGTACCCCTGACTAAAAAAATTTAGTCTCAAGACTAGTTTTAGCCCCACTTTAGTCAGGGGTGCTTGGAACTTTAGCCTCTTAAAGAGACTATTTTTAGTCAGGCTAAAATAAGTCCCTTGGATCCAAGCACCCTCTAAGCATCCTGGAATTCTTTGACAAAACTAAGCACCCTGAAATTCTTTGACAACTAAACTGCTGGCTATATGATATTGGCCATATATATTGTACGTATATAATGTGAAGAAACGAGTGGTAGCACTATACCAACTAAAAGATGAAATGTAAGAAATACTAGTATGTACGTACTGAAGAGTTAAAGTAACGAGAAGAAACATAACATAGTTCTGTTGGGGGCTCAGCACAACACACCCCTCAAATTAAATTAAGCACACCTGAAATTAAACTTTGCAACTATTCTGGTAGACACTTCATTAGAACCACCATGAGCAACGACACTGCCACCTTACTTGGAGTCCTCCTCCACGTCCTCGACTTCGTCCTTGTCTCTCTTCCTCTTGGCCAATACTTCTTTGCTTGAACCGCACACTTGGTTGTTGCTCTTCATCCAACCCTTGTAGATATTGAAGCAAAGGTAGCCATCCATTGCAGCGTAGTGGATGTGGTCTATATCTAGTACATTCTGCTACCATGCATGACGATGAAACGTGTATGGAGGTTTCTCTAGTTTACCGTACGAAGGATGAACCACGGCTCCTGCCAGGGTCAGCATTGAAGGCTGACAAGAGGACACCAGCCGATTCTTCTAGAGGTCGAAGGTGTTGCCGACAACGAGGCCTATCCGACGCAGGACTTCTTTGTCATTACAAAAGTCTACAGTAACGAATTTGACTAGGTTGCTCTAGAGGAAGTCCTTAAAATCCTGGCACTCAACATCGGCATGGCATATGTGGTAGACCAAGCATAAGTCATGCACGCAAACCTGGATCACGGCGGGCTTCTTCCTCTCTTCGTCCTTTAGATCCCTCTCTGGTCCCAGGACTGTGGTGTACTCAACATGTAGCCCAGCGACCCACTCATCATCTGAGTCTTCGAACATGCGTCTGAAGCGAGAAAGGCATCCTTTCACCGTCGCGGAAGAACGGGTGTAGATGACATCGAACTCACCGCCGGTGATGGTTCTAACCTTGTACTCACCACCGATCGTGGAGATTTGGGACGCCATGGATTTGGGAGGAGGGTTAGGATTAGTGGAACTACCATAATGTGAATGGACGGGACGACTAGGAGTGAACCGTCGTAGTATTGAACGGCGTGCGGGGACGAGTAGGAGCGAACTGCCAGCATGCGAATGGCAGGGTAATGGCTTTCATTCTCTCATGATCACGGGGCCCCACCTGTCCAGCAGTAACTCGCTGTCAAATCACACAACCCTACATTTGCAGCACCCTACTCCCTTGTCTTCTCGCATCTCTGTCGAGCTGACTAGGCGGAACTGCCCCGCCGCCTACCGCGCAGGAAAAGCCCCGCCCTTGACTTTTAAATAGTATATAGTATACTAATTTTGTATCCGTGGATTGCGCCCGCGCCATGGAGCAAAGCATCTAGAAAATAGCGGTACACATGTACGGAGTATATATCATGCCCGTCACGTTCGCGTCGCACCCCAGACGGTCAGTCGGTCTGGCACGCTGCTCTCTGAATGGAACGCGCGTCATATTGCGTTTGCACACACATGTAGGACGCTCCCCGACCCCGCAAGTCGGGTGACTTAATAGAAGAGGGAGACGAGCGATAGTACTAGACAAGTGTTGTACTACGTTGGTGCCTGGACGATCCCTGCAAGACACAGAAGATCAGTTCGTCCATGCATGTGACCATACTCCAGCAGACACGACGGGATTGGCTATCGTCTACATATCGTGCAGGCTGTGTTGTACATGGCTGTAGTTGTGGTGAGAAATCTAAAAAAAGGTTTCTTGTCATCTCGCAAAATTAGGTGTCATGTGCTTCAGATCACTGCGAGGGTTAAACAGCGACAACTGAGTTGGGCTAGTCATTGGGGGCACATGCACGAACATTGACTACTTGGCTGCCATCTAGGTCAAGCCGGCTATGTTAATTAGGACATCTATCGACGGACCCCTTTTCTATGAGTTTATCTTTAATTTGAGCTTTGTTCCTCGTCTAGTTTGTCCGTCGGGATTCATGTTGTCTCCTTTGGGCAGTGAGGTTATGATTTCTTGTCATGTGGCATTTTTTCGTGTTATATGTTATAATCCAGCGCTTCAGATCAAAATGACGACAATTGCGCCTCCGGGCCACATGCATGAAGACTTCTCGACAGTCATTGACGAGGTCAAGCCGGCTCTGGTAGACAAAAGAAAACTAGTACTACTCCACTATATAGGCAGGAGCCTCCGCGCTTGCTTGCTAGTGTTGCTCTCTTCACACTGTCTCGGCCTCTCCAGATCTAAACACGACAGCAGTGGCCACTCTCTCTCTCTCTCTCTGCTCACCGCTGGTCACAGATCCAACCAGATCCTCTCTGCCGGGGAAGGTGAGAAGGTGCAATGTTCACGCGGTCGTCCTGAGCGACGGCTCTTACCCACTGCTGGGCGCGTCCCGATCAGCCTGCCTTGCCATTCTCTCCCAAGCACCGCTGGCGAGGGAGGGCCTCCGACCCCTTCTTCCTCGCTGCGGTAGTGTGGGCAGATCCGGCCTCCCGCTGCCCACCTAGCGACATCCCGGCGACCATCAGGTATAACTTCCTTCGAAACCAGCCTTGCTCTACTTCCCGAGCTCCTAACGTCTCTGCATTTGTATCTTTTACTATTTCTCAGACCCCCTCGTAGATAGGATCGATTGCCCGTTCGAAAACCACCTAATTTTTTTACGTTTAAGAGGTAAAACTAGTGCATGCACTCGAATCTAGTACTACTTGGTTCAAACAAGGAAGAAAGGGGGGGGGGGGGGGGGAGGGTTTGTTACCTGAATCTAGGACTTGGTCGAAAGAGGAAATAATGGGGGCAAAAAGTAGTAGAGACTGTCTGTCCAACTGGTCTCTAGGTCTAATAGGGAAATAAAGGGAAACGCGGTACAAACTCAATATAAACCCGATCTATTGGTTGAAAAAGGAAAGAAAGTGGGGACTGGGGGACAAGTCAACAGAGTAAGTCCAGCACTAGATTTGCTAGCCTCACACAGTATAAGGTGGCTATACCGAACAAAAATGGGACCAACCCAGATATCCTGTTCTGATGTTTGTTGCCCCGAGCCACTCTTATGTAATGCCACTGGTAAAATGTAGCAGTCGCACTATTAAAAGTAAGGACACGTTAAACCAATGTTGTTTTCAATGTAATGCCTCCAGTAATATGAATCAATGGCACTTATTTACATGTCCTGTTAAAATTTCCCATTAAGATAAGTTGGTTCTTTTCGTTAGAAATGCAACTGTACTGGTCCGCCTACTCTCCCGTGCCCAAAGTAATGTCGTATTTAATGGTTGTCATAGTTAATCCTAATGCCCACACTAATATCTAGCAATGCCAAAGCTTTAGAAATTTCTACTGTCCTTGTAGGATTGCCATTTAGATAAGGAACATGCTTCTTTTCATTTGATGCATGTTTCATCACTTGTTAGTCACCCTCCTTTCCACATTTTTTGTGCAAACAAAGATATACATTTCACACTCGATCTTAGTTGAACTGCACAAATGATATCCAAATTATAGTTGAGCATTCCAGGAGCTTCACAACCAACCTTGATGTTGCTCAATTTTATTGCAACTAATGGAGAAGAAGCTCTGTGGGTTTCGTTTTCTGATGGAAATGGAACTGGGGCTGGAGCCCTTTTCTTAAAAAAAATTGAAGAAGAAGGTGCTAGCTCACGGGACATTGCTTCATTTTGGGTGAACTGCACCAAAAGGTCCCATGAATTGAATCATCCATGTTGGTGACTAAAATAACCAGCTTCAGCATCCCAGTCTAAGCACCCCCGGCCTCCATCATTGCGACACACTGTACACCTTGTTTGCCACCTGCTCGACCCTAGTGTCAATGATAAAATGAAGTAATAATACAGTTAAAATAGAGCAAGTGTCATCTCTATCATTTCATTTCCAATGTAGATAAAGAAAGTGCTTCTCTTTGTTAATGTATGTTTCATCAACTAGTCCCATTGTTAATGTTTAAGCGTTTCTGCAAACCGGGGTGCTTAATTTTAGTTGATATGTACAAAAATAGAGATTTGAATGTCTCAAGGCGCCTCCTTGTACAACCGTTGTACACTGATGTTCATCACTGGCAAAAGGTGTATCTGGAAGACTTGGGACGATGTCCAGTATGAGGCGTACCGTATGAGGCGTCGCAGGGCCCATCTCGCCCTCGCAGCATGGCATACTATGATACTATCGCAATATTTTCTTCTATTTATTTTGTGTGTTTCATCAAGTAGTGCCACTATAATGTAATCATGCTTTTTCATTATCTATGCAAACAGGGTTATTCAGCTGCATTTTGGTGGAACTGCACAAATGTACGTATGGAACCGGCATATATGCAGAGTGCGAGGTTGTTTTGCAATGGAGAAGATCAGAAGAGGGAGAGGCGAGATGGTGGTTTTGGAATGGAGATGATGGAGAGGAGAGGAGGTGGTTTTGCAATGGAGAAGAGGGAGAGGAGCGTGCGGCAGCGATTTAGGATTGGACGAGAGGGCCGGTGTGCTGTGACTGGATCAAAATCAAAATCAATTTAGCCTTCAATTAAGAAACGACCCCACATTAACTAGTCTCCCTTTTATTCTGGGTCATAATTGACCATGATTTTCGCACATAAAATATATGTTATACGTTGCAAAAATAATATAATTTGAAAGTACATTCAGATACGAACCAAATGATACAATTTTTGGTGACATGCATTCACATTTTGCTTGTCAAATACAGTACGTGGTCAAACTTTGACCCAAAATACGCAAAACAACAAAAAATACTTCCAAGACCAGCGCCGCTCTTCCGCTCTTCTCCTCTTAAACCACCGCCGCTCCTCTCCTGTTTCAATCTGAATGCAGCGCCGCTCCTCTCCTCTTCCATTTCAAAACCACCGCCCCCCTCTCCTGTTCCAGTCCAAAACCAGCGTCGCTTCTCTCCCGTTCTAATCCAAAACCAGCACTGCTCCTCTCCTCTTCCATTCAAAAACCACCGCCGGCGAGTGAAGGTGTTTTGGAGAAGTAGATCGATGGAGGAGTACAACCGATACGTGAGGATCGCAGACAGCAACCCTGTGAAGCTAGCTTGGATGTTGGAGATATAGTCTTGGTTTGACAACAAGGACCAACTAGCAGCGACGGCGACATCCATGGCCAAATATCTGCAACAGAGCGAAAAGGCGGCGATACTCCCGGAGGGAGTCGTGCCGGAGTACATAGAGCTGCTCCTCTAGGCCATGGAGCAAATAGATTCACCAAATCCGATCGTGAGGGAGCGGTGGTGGGAGTATCGATCCCAGATGGAGCATCCACCAGAGATTGAAGGATCGAGCATCTACAGGGTGCCGTTTGTGAGGGTGTCATGCCAGAGCGAGCCGGTGGAGTCTTCGTCGACCGAACCCAACTACAAGAGGAGAAAAGCAGTTGGCCCGACGATGCTTCCCCGCCATCGTCTCCCTCACTATTCACATCGTCTCACAGGGCGGCTGTCTGCCGCCGAGGAATAGGAGGGAGCTGCCCCCCAGTCGGTGTCAAAACCGGCGGATCTCGGGTAGGGGGTCCCGAACTGTGCATCTAAGGAGGATGGTAACAGGAGGCAGGGGACACGATGTTTTACCCAGGTTCGGGCCCTCTTGATGGAGGTAAAACCCTATGTCCTGCTCGATTTATTCTTGATGATATGAGTATTACAAGAGTTGATCTAGCACGAGATCAGAGAGGATAAACCCTAGAAGCTAGCCTATGGTATGATTGTATGTTGTCCTGCGGACTAAAACCCTCCGGTTTATATAGACACCGGAGAGGTTTAGGGTTACACAAGGTCGGTTACAAAGGAGGGGATATACATATCCTTATTGCCTAGCTTGCCTTCCACGCCAAGTAGAGTCCCATCCGGACACGAGACGAAGTCTTCAATCTTGTATTTTCATAGTCTAACAGTCCAGCCAAAGGATATAGTCCGGTTGTCCGGAGACCCCCTAATCCAGGACTCCCTCAGTAGCCCCTGAACCAGGCTTCAATGACGATGAGTCCGGTGCGCAGTATTGTCTTCAGCATTGCAAGGCGGGTTCCTCCTCCGAATACACCACAGAAGAATTTGAATACAAGGATAGTGTCCGACCCTACAAAATAAATTCCACATACCACCGTAGAGAGAGTAATATTTCCACAAATCTAATCTGCCGACACGTTTTGGCAACATGACATTACGCCATGGCCCGGTAATCATTCGAACCGTTTCCTTTAACTAGCCCCGCACACAACGCGAGGTAGTTTCTTGACACGTCTTGTCAAAGCAGAGATCGTGTTCCCCTTATTACGGGATTCTCATCAATACGGGCGTGGGTAACCCAACCGCGCCATCGATTACGGCGCTTGGGGGATAAGAGAGTTTTACCAGGCTAGTGGGGACGCATAGTTTCGTCCGCCCATATAAAGGGACAAGGATTCACCTTTTCATCCACGCCTTCTTCCTCCTTCGCTCATCCATTTTCGCACACTCGAGCTCCAGCGCCCAAGTCCGCATTTCCCACCTCAACCTTCTCCAACCATGTCCGAAGTGGGAGGCAGGAGGATGGTCTCCTTCGTCACGAAGGGACATATCAAGAAGCTGAGGAGAGCCGGATACCTGCCCGACGACATCGCTCACCAGCTCCCAGATGGGGGGCAGCTCATCCCCACCCCCAGGCCCCATGAGAGGGTAGTGTTCCTTACCCATTTCCTCTGCGGACTGGGATTCCCTCTCCACCCATTCGTCCGGGGGCTCATGTTCTACTACGGCCTGGATTTCCACGATCTGGCTCCGAACTTCATCCTCAACATCTCGGCGTTTATCGTCGTGTGCGAGGCTTTCCTCCGCATCAAGCCCCACTTTGGCTTATGGCTAAAGACCTTCAATGTCAAGCCGAAGGTAGTGAGCGGCCGCTAGGCGGAGTGTGGAGGGGCCATGGTGGGAAAGATGCCCAACGTCACATGGCTCGAGGTCTCCTTCGTGGTGACCATAAAGGGGTGGCAATCGGGGTGGTTCTACATCACCGAGCCGCGTGACCCTGCATGGGCAGCGGCCCTCGAGTTCCGATCTGGCATCCCCACGCGGCTCACCTCCTGGCAAGAGAAGGGCCTGTCCTGGGGTAGTTCGGGAGAGCTGACCGGACTCCAAACATGTATCAAAAACATGGTGAGCAAGAAGCTCAAACTCGTCAACGTAGTCCAGGTCATGCTCATCCGCCGGATCCTCCCGTGTCAACAACGGGCTTTCAACTTGTGGGAGTTCGACCCGGCCCAGCACCAAACTCTGAACAGGTTGTTCGACACAACACATGAGGATGCCTGGAACGTGCTATTCAAGGGCGCTAAGGTTCCCCCTCCCACTACCGAGGATCGCGGATTCTGCGCGAAGCACCAAGCCAGCGCGGTAAGTTGTTTTACCTCTTACAAGATACTTTTTTTTCATAGTTTGACTCTATGCAGGATCTAAGCTCCCGTACCTTTGACAGGACTGGCAGGAGACGGCCGGACAGATCAACTATCCGGTTCCTTTGCCCAAAGGCCCAGCAGATGCTCTCCTGGCGGAGATGCTGACCCCGGCTCCTTACAAGGTGCCGGAGAAGACCAAGAAGGCCAAGGGAACCCGAAAGAGTTCCCGGCGCTAGGTGATATCAGACTCATCGTCCGAGGACTCCTCGGCGCGCTCCTCCCACGAAGACGAGGAGGAAGATGAAGACGCTCCCCCTCCAGTCGGGGGAGACAAGAAAAGGAAGGCCGCCCCAACTGGGGGGGCGAAGGGTCCAAGAAGGGAAGGACTCTCCTTCCGGACAGTTCCACCACCGCCGCCGAAGGCGAAGATGAGTGGCTGCCCAGGCCAAGCCCCTGGCGAAATCGTAAGTATTCGGATACCAGAGTAACTCATAGCATTCCTTTGTCGCACTGCTTCTCCTAATGCCGAATCGTGATTATGCAGACAGTCCCGAGCCCGTATCTACGTATCCTCGTCGGACGGCTCCCTGGACTAGTCGGATATGGATAGCGATACACTTGCGACCGCCACCTCCCCTTGCCCTACGGACAACGCCGAGGTGTTGTCTCAAGAGGCACCGGGTCGAGGGGAGACAGTCGCGGAGGTGCCTCAAGGCGACCTTCCGGACTCCGGAAGCAGAGGGAACAAAGCCCCCGAGGGCTCCGAGTTTGGCCCTTAGCCGAACACCGCGCTGGAACCTCCAGCGGTTCCGAACTCGGGAAGGCGGCCTCCTTCCAAGAGGGGCAAGACGCCTGTGCCGGTGACCTCTGCCCATCCAGAGGCACCGGACAATCTGTTGGGAGCGCTTCGCAGCGCTTCCATCGACGAAGAGCACCGCACTATTATGAGTGCGGTGGTCCAGAAGGTTCAGTCCGCCAAGAGCAGACTGACTGAAGCCTATGCCAGCCTTCTAACAGGCTTTGAGGTAAGTTTTAGAAATATGGGGAAAAATATTACCACATAGACAGTAGCCCCTGATGCTCTGTTCGGTGTTCACAAAGAAAAGCCGAACCGAGGATCAAACAATATCGCAGGAGTCTAATATAAGTATGTCTATATGCGTATACAGGCTTCACTGCTGGCCTCTGCCGCACTGACTGCGGAGGTCGCCGCACTGAAGCGGGACCTTAAAGGGTCCAAGGACGAGCTTGGCCTTGCCAAGAGGCAGCTCGAGGAGAACAAAGGTAAGTAGTACCTAGTCTATGGATATGTATAAAAAGAAAGCGATTGCAAAATGATAGGGTTATCATAAATTTGCCAGGGGCCATGACCGAGGTGGTGTCCCTGAAGCAAGCGCTATCCGAGGCCGAAAACAAAGCGGCCAAGGAGCGCACCGAGCGGGAGAGGCATGGGGCACGGGTGGGCGAGGTACAGCAAGAGCTCCAAGCTCTCGTGTCGAAGCATGAGGCGTTGGAGCGTGACTCGAGGACACAAGAGTCCTATCTTGCTGCGGCCCTCGAAAGCGCAAAAAATTCCAAGGATGAAGCCCAAAGAGCCCTCCAGGAGATTGAGGCGATGAAGAAAATAGCGGCGGGTAAGGCATTCCTTATGCAGAGCAAGCATGTGAAAGTAAATTACTTGTTACTTACCCGAATTCGGAGCTCTCCAGGAGCGTTCACAGATTTGCCCCGCAGCGTGTTGGATGCCGCAACGTTTTACCATGCCGAGGAGGGAAGCTCAACGGAAAAATTGTTCGGGGCCCAATATACTGGGACCGAACACCCGGTGCCTATGAGCGACCAGCTAAAGCAGTTGGTCGAGCTACACAAGGCGGCCGAACAGGCCATGAAGGGCTTTATAGTCCGGCTGTGGCCTGGCGACGCCCTTCCAAACAGCTACTTCGGCCTGGTGAGGTGGCTTGTGGATGCCTGCCCACGGCCAGAAGTCGTCAAGCGGTCCATCTGCATCGAAGGTGCACGCCGGGCTTTCGCCCGTGTGAAGGTGCAATGGGCCAAGCTAGACATCGTGAAGCTGATCAAGGAAGGGCCGCCGGAGGGCAAGGAGCATCGCCACCCCGAGATGTACTATGAGGGTGTCCTGAAGGGTGCTCGTCTCGTAGCGGACGAGTGTACGAAAGATATAATATTCGAGTAAACTTGCTCGTGTAATCCTGTAGTTATGAAAACTTGTTCATATGCGCTATGCAACGCTTGTTTGAATTTAAAATGTTACCTTCTATTCGGTTGTTTATCAAATCTGAGAGATGGCTAGTCGTCGGCTTCTGCCCCCATGCCACGAGTGCTGGGGTGTTCGGGATAAACCTGAGCACTCTTGTTCCCATTGTTGGGTCCTTCGAGGGAGGTGCTCAGTACAACGAACAAGGCAATCGGACTATAATGCGTTATCACTCTCACTTAGCCATAGAATTCTATAATTTTAAATTTCGGCGAAGCCCCTAGTCTTCGGAAGGCCGAATTCGGGGTGCGATACACGCCTTAAGCCGGACAGAGCCGACTCCTCGCTCTAAGCGGCATAAGTCTTTAGGGACTTGAAAACCTCTCGAACAGCGACCAGTCTCTCGCCTTATCATGACAGTCAGTTTTAGCTTCCTCTACTGAGGTGCTTAGCCCAGCAGATTCGGGGCACAATCGCAGTAGTTCTCCCAGTGCTACCTTAGCCGGTATAGCGGAACGTAAGGTACCAAAACATGGGAGCCGGGCAAACCCAACTATTGACCAAAGACATGACTCGGAGATGATGCATCTAATGCTATAAGTTTGGGGTGCCGCACTTGTGAAAGTTTTCAGACTTCTCACACCATATTGTGGGGTACTTAAGCCCCTGGTGTATTGGCCATACCAGAGTGTACGGGTGCTAGATGTCACGAATGAACATATATATATAGAAGAATGCAATAATAGTCTTAATGCTATGCATTGTTTATTAAAAAACATGTGTTAGAGCAGAATGAAACAGGTAGTGCGATAAGCAAAAAGTAGGACTATGTCCCCTCCAAGGGCAAGCTGAGGAATAATATTAAAGCAAGTATTTCACTCGTTATCGTAATCCACCTGGGAGTTCCGTGATGTCATGTAGCTTTCTGCCTCATTGGTTGCTACATCATGTGTTCGGCAATCATGTTACCGGACAGGGTTTCCAGAGATTAATGTCCCAAAAGAGAGAAAAATAACAAAGCGGGAAGCCCCTAGTGCGGTTTAAGCCGCGTCTTGGGGCGTGCCGTAGTCGTGCCCCCCCTACCTGTGCCCATGGTATTTTTAATGCGTAATTATGTACATGTGACACGAGTTTCGCCGTTTGGCTTGGGCCGGGGTGGGGCTGCATTGCTATGCGAGCTCAGAACGTGCCAGGCAGTCCTGTTGCTGATTACTCCGGGCGCGCTTGAAGGTGTTCGGGTCCTTAAACGCAGAACTAGTGGATTGCCTTAAGAGGCTGCTTTGTGCTTCCGCTACGAGGGCCGTAGTGTGCTCCTCCATTCGAAGAGAGCGCTCTGTGTTTCCATTAACTGTAATGACCCCCTGAGGTCCTGGCATCTTGAGCTTGAGGTATGCATAATGCGGTACCGCATTGAATCTCGCAAATGCGGTTCGCCCGAGCAGTGCATGATAACCATTGCGGAACGGGACTATATCGAAGATTAACTCTTCACTTCGGAAGTTATCCGGGGATCCGAAGACCACTTCCAGTGTGACTGAGCCTGTGCAATGGGCCTCTACAGCTGGTATGACGCCTTTAAAGGTTGTTTTCGTGGGTTTGATCCTTGAGGGGTCTATACCCATTTTGCGCACCGTGTCCTGGTAAAGTGGGTTCAGGCTGCTGCCGCCATCCACAAGGACTCGAGTGAGGTGAAATCCGTCAATAATTGGGTCTAAGACCAGTGCGGCCAATCCGCCATGACGGATACTAGTGGGGTGGTCACTGCGATCGAAGGTGATCGGACAGGAGGACCATGGGTTGAACTTTGGGGCGACTGGCTCCAACGCTTATACGTCCCTGAGCGCATGCTTCCGCTCCCTCTTGGGGATGTGGGTTGCGTATATCATGTTCACCGTCCACACTTGTGGGGGGAACCTCTTATGTCCTCCGGTATTCGGCTGCCGGGGCTCCTCCTCGTCATCGCTATGTGGCCCCTTATCTTTGTTTTCGGCAATTAACTTGCCGGCCTGCTTGAACACCCAACAATCCCTATTGGTGTGGTTGGCTGGCTTGTCAGGGGTGCCGTGTATTTGACACAAGCGATCGAGTATACGGTCCAAACTGGACGGGCCCGGAGTGCTTCTTTTAAATGGCTTTTTCTGCTGACCGGGTTTAGAGCCTTTGAATCCGGCATTGACTGCCGTATCCTCGGTATTGTCGCTGTTAATGCGGCGCTTATGTTTGTTGCGACATGACCTGCTACTGCCGTCCTTGGTATCCGAAGTACCATGGTTCTTTGATATGTTATTACTGCGAGCCAGCCAGCTGTCTTCTCCCGCACAAAAGGGGGTCATGAGTGTCGTGAGGGCTGCCATAGATTTCTGCTTTTCCTGACCAAGGTGCCGGGCTAGCCACTCATCTCAGATGTTGTGCTTGAAAGTTGCTAGAGCCTCGGCATCCGGACAGTCGACTATTTGATTTTTCTTTGTTAGTAACCGTGTCCAGAATTTCCTAGCTGATTCCTCTGGCTGCTGAATTATGTGGCTCAAGTCATCGGCATCTGGTGGTCGTACATAATTGCCCTGAAAGTTGTCGAGGAATGCGGCTTCCAGATCCTCCCAACAGCCAATGGACTCTGCTGGCAAGCTATTGAGCCAATGTCGAGCTGGTCCTTTGAGTTTGAGTGGGAGGTATTTAATGGCGTGTAGATCATCACCATGTGCCATGTGGATATGCGGGAGGAAATCCTCGATCCATACCGCAGGATCTGTTGTGCCGTCGTATGATTCTATGTTTACGGGTTTGA
This sequence comes from Triticum urartu, assembly GCF_003073215.2. Taxonomy (NCBI): domain Eukaryota; kingdom Viridiplantae; phylum Streptophyta; class Magnoliopsida; order Poales; family Poaceae; genus Triticum; species Triticum urartu. Next base: position 644,679,796 of record NC_053024.1, read on the forward strand.
AACTCTCTGGGGTTTGATGATCCATTACTTCATCTGTGAAGTATAAGGGGTGTGCGGCACCTCTGTATTGGGCTATATCACGACGCAGCTCCAATGACTCTTGCCCGCTGTGTCCGGCCCGGCCGGATTTACTTTTACTGTATCCAGCGTGACGTTTATCGTCTCGCATAGTGGCGCGCCCTTGTGATCCGTAGATCGATCTTGCATGTTTTGCTTTGTCCTCCAGTACGTCTCGCAGGTCTGGCGTATTTCCCCATGCCTTTTTATTTGAATGGCGTCGGGGTGCAAGCCGAGCTTTTGGCTGGAATGCCTCTCTATCGCGGCCACGAGGTGGCCGATCAGCCGCATCATACGCTGCTTCCTCCAGTCGGGGTAGCAACCTGCATTTTGGGTAACTCTTGGAGGGGCGTTCGAGTTTATATTCCTTGGCCACGAGGACTTCAGTCCATCTGTCAGCTAGCAGATCTTGATCAGCTTGAAGCTGTTGCTGCTTTTTCTTAAGGCTATTTGCCGTGGCTATAAGCCGGCGCATGAAGCGCTCTTGTTCGACGGGATCCTCTGGCACGACGAATTCGTCATCGCCGAGGCTTACCTCGTCTTCGGAGCGGGCATGTAATTATCGTCCTCCACCTCTCCATCTGCCGCTCTCTCTAGAGGGCTGGCCTCTCCATCCTCCTGTCCTAGATCATGCTGGAGGGGATTGTTGCCATCTTCGGCACTATCTGGAGTGTTATTATCTCCTGTGCCGGTATCACTACTTTTGCTTTGGCGGGACTTAGAGCGGCGCCGCTGACGTCGGCGCTTGGGTTGCTTCTTGGAGGGCTCATCCTCCGCTATCTCATCGCCATTGCCTTCTTTGGGTGTGTCCACCATGTATATATCGTATGATGAGGTGGTTGTCCAATGCCCTGTGGGCAGTGGTTCCTCTTCGTCTCCCGCATCATCGTCCATACCATCGATGTCTTCGGAGTCGAAGTCGAGCATGTCGGTTAAGTCGTCGACAGTGGGTACTAAGTGGGTGGTGGGTGGGCAGCGAATTTCTTCGTCATCCGCATCCCAATCCTGTCGGACATAGTTCGGCCAGGATCCTCCTGACAAGGAGAGAGGCCTTAATGAGTTCAGTATGTCGCCAAAGGGCGAGTGCTGAAAAATATCCGCGGAGGTAAACTCCATGATCGGCACCCAATCAGATTCGCTGGGAACGGGCGCAGGCGGTTCGGAGTTCGTGGCCGGAGAAGGATCCGGCAGTATGACAACACGGCTCTCGTGCAGGGTAAGGTCGATATTGGGCTCGATCGTCGCTGAGGGTAAGCCCTCCATGGCGGGGTCCATCCACCCGTCCATGGACGACGCAACTGGCTCCGAATTAAGGGTCAGAGCGGCTGCCGGTGCGATCTCCTGGACACTGTCTGGTGCTAGAGCTAAATCATACTCATCGTGACCGCGCGACGCAGAAGGCAGAGGCTCGAACCCGCCGAAGATCAAGTCCCCGCGGATATCGGCCGTGTAGTTTAAGCTTCCAAACCTGACCTGGTGGCCAGGGGCGTAACTTTCGATCTGCTCCAGATGGCCAAGCGAGTTGGCCCGCAGTGCGAAGCCGCCGAATACAAAAATCTGTCCGGGGAGAAAAGTCTCACCCTAGACTGCATCGCTAACGATGATCGAAGGAGCCATCAAGCCTGATGATGACGACACAGAGGAACTCCCAATGAAAGCACCAATGTCGGTGTCAATACCGGCGGATCTTGGGTAGGGGGTCCCGAACTATGCGTCTAAGGTGGATGGTAACAGGAGGCAGGGGACACGATGTTTTACCCAGGTTCGGGCCCTCTTGATGGAGGTAAAACCCTATGTCCTGCTCGATTTATTCTTGATGATATGAGTATTACAAGAGTTGATCTACCACGAGATCGGAGAGGCTAAACCCTAGAAGGTAGCCTATGGTATGATTGTATGTTGTCCTACGGACTAAAACCTTCCGGTTTATATAGACACCGGAGAGGGTTAGGGTTACACAAGGTCGGTTACAAAGGAGGGGATATACATATCCGTATTGCCTAGCTTGCCTTCCACGCCAAGTAGAGTCCCATCCGGACACGAGACGAAGTCTTCAATCTTGTATTTTCATAGTCTAACAGTTCGGCCAAAGGATATAGTCCGGCTGTCCGGAGACCCCCTAATCCAGGACTCCCTCACCCCCCCCCCTCAGCCCAATAGTTGGGCAGGTTGTGAATTGTCAGGAGGAGCTTAGGGTTGTCAGTATTTGCAGGTTGTGAATTGTGTTTTGTGTTGTGTATTTTGAGAGTACCTTCAGATATGAATGTCTTTTGAATTTCAGATTTGCAGTATTGAGCATATGAAGTATTTTATGAATTCTTGAGATCTATTTTGAGCACTTAAAAAATGTAGTTTCATAGGAGTATAAAAGTGCAGACAATGTGATCCTCAGAAAAGAAACTGCAAGTTCCAGTTTCAGATAAGAAACTGCACGTTTAGTTTCAGATAAGAAACTGCAACTTTCAGAGGCAGAGCATTTATATTAACATGGCCTTTTCAAACAGGGTCAACATCATGTTGGAAGTTTTATTCATGGTCAAAAATGGAACTACCAGCCAGTTAACATCATGCTGATCAACATTCATGCATAGAACATCTTCATATGATGCACAGTCAAAATGACCACACAATGTCGAGTGTGCGAAACACAGAGAAAACGAGGGACGATGTTTTGGCAAGTGTTGGATGTGGTTTTGGGCTGCCCCGTCTAGGGTTTCATTTTTAACATGCACAGCCCACGACCTTGGATGGGAGGTCCATAGGCCTGTTTGTAATTTCTTTGAGCCGTCATGTATCGACCGGCCTATGGACCTCCCATCTGAGGTTTTATTTTTGGCAGCCCAATTTATGTATTTTTTTGAAAAAACGCAGAGGTCTGTTCTATTTTTCTATATAAGAATAGGAACGTCAGGTCCAACTTATGTTTCCCTTCTAACTATATTATATATATTTAAATTATTTTATATGTTATTATATATTATTTTTATTGTCATCATACATTTAACAGATACTTACATATGTAAGAAAACAATATCCCACATCTTATTAACTTATAAAAATAATTTCTTAACAAATAAAATCCTGGATTGTTTGGTCACAAAAATCCTAGTGATTGTGTACAAAAGCTTGGTAAGATTTAAGGACGAATGTAATAATATCACTTATTATTTAAATATATTTATAACAAAATGCTCAGCCCCTTTTTATTTTTTGATAACATTGCTGGCCCAACCCAACATTATAATTAGAATCAGCCCAGCAAAATCATGTATTTTGAGAAAGTGCAAATGGCCTGTAATTTTTTAGGAAATAAAATAAATGGGCCACATGGACGCTACATTATTTGTTCACCCAGCCCAGATAATGGCTGTAGTTCAAAAAAAGATCAAATTGACTGTAAATTCTACCGTGCAAAAAAAAGACTGTAAATTCTGAAAAAATGGGTTGAATACGTGCCACATTTTTGTAGGCTGACATGTGGGCCATTAGGTCGAAGCCAACGCAAGTCGTTGTCAATTTAGTCAACAAATGATTCTGACATGTTAGCCGTTGGATTTACATCCAACGACCGGCATCCATCTTCAATCTCTCGTCTTCTTCCTCCAGCGTCGCCGGGACCTCCTTCCGCCTCCTGCTGCTAGCAGCTCTGCTTACCACGCTTCGCTATGAAGCGCTACTCCACCGTTTGCCAGGCCATCCCTCCACCCCTCCACACCTCCTGTTCTTCTCCAACGACTGTCGAACCACACCGCACTAGAACCAGTTAACCCTCGTACACCTCTCCGTCTGCGACTCTACTCCCGCGTCTTCGATCCCATCTCCAGCTCGTTGCTGTCCGAGGCCCAGCCGTCGTCCACCACCTTGGATGCGCTCGGCATGGCGTGGTCAACATGGTTAACGAAAGACACCATCGAAAGTAGATTGTGCGTGGAGAGGCTGACAGCTGGGTCCACGGCCGCACACAACAAAATGCCTCCTTATTACGCGCAAAATAATGATTCCTCCACCTAACATCTGGGACCCATCGGAAGGGCCTCTGTATTTCGCGAAAATAACGTGCCCCCCGCTGACATGTCAGACCCACCAGCTATCTACGCACGCAAGGAAGTGCCTCCTTATTACGCACAAAAAAATGAATATTCCCCCTGCCAGCTGGAACCCAGCATAGTGGGAGGCTGACTTGTGGGCCTACCAAGTTGACGGGGACAGAGGGCTTTGTCAACTTAGTAAATATGAACGATTCTAGCTCCTGTTACCGTACGATGTTCATCCAACGGCTATGGTGCTTCTTCAACCTCTAGTCTTCTTGCTCCAACCGCCCAAACCAGCGTCGGTCGTGTCGCGTGCTCCTGCCTCCCGTGGCCGGCTGTGACACTGCGGAGGCCTCACCGCCCCCTACTACTCCCACCACTGGCCAGGCCATCCCTCTACTCACCCACACCCCCTGTTATTCTGCGGCGACAGCAGCCTCACACCGCAGCCGAACCAGTGAACCCTCGTACTCCTCTTCGCGTGGGCATCCACTGCTGCGTCTTCCCCAGCTCCGAGTCGTCCCTTCCTAGTCCTCGTCGTCGTCCACCACCGTGGTGCTCTCGGTGCGGTGTGGTCAACGTGGTCAAGGAACAACTTCCATCGGACGTGGACTGTACTTGGAGAGGCTGACAGCTGGGTCCACGGCCGCAGCAAGGAAGTGCCTCCTTATTACGTGCAAAAAAATGATTCCTCCACCTGACAGCAGGGATCCACCATACGGGCCTTCGTATTTCGCGAAAAAATGTTTCCCCCTGACTGTTGGGACCCACCAGCTACATCTTCGCACGCAAGGAAGTGAGTCCGGGAAAAAAACGATTCGCCCCCCTGACTGCTGGGACCCACCAGCTACATCTTCGCACGCAAGGAAGTGCGCCTGGGCAAAAAAACGATTCGCCCCCCTGACTGCTGGGACCCACCAGCTACATCTTCGCACCCAAGGAAGTGCCTGACAGTCGGGACCCACCTGGTCGAAGCGTACGTAGCGTTGTCATTCTGGTCACGAACGTGTACGTACATATATACTGGTGGATGTAGAGGCGCGCACGTGTCGTAGTAGAGGTGCGTTCGTGTCGTAGTAGAGGCGCGCACGTAGCATGTACACGTACGTACAGCGGCCAGGGTGCAAGAAAGAAAATACGGCAACGTATGTGTACATACGGGCGGGGTCTCGAACGCCTACTCGCGCATACGTATGGCCAGGGCTCGTGTACATGGCTGGGTTGGAACGGAGAAACAGCACCGTCATTGTGTTCATGGGGAGGCAACGGAATGCATCGTGTTCATGGGGAGGCAACGGAATGCGTCGTGTTCATTGGGAGGCAACGGAACGCGTGGGAGCCAACCGGCTGGGTCGGAATGGAATGCGTGGTCGTGTTCATCGGGAGGGCTTGGACGGAACAAGCGATGGAAACGAGGCCTGGCGTACCGCAAAACGGAGGAAACGGACCTCCTACGTTCGGAACGGGGTCCTGTTGATCGGGAGGGGTGTGTCGTACCGCAAAATGGAGGAAACAGACCTTCTACAGTCGAAACGGGGGTCCTGTTGATTGGGAGGGGTGTGGCGTACCGCAAAATGGACAAAACGGACCTCCTACGGTCGAAACAGGGGTCCTGTTGATCGGGAGGGGTGTGGCGTACCGCAAAATGGACGAAACGAACCTCCTACGGTCGAAACAGGGGTCCTGTTCATCGGGAGGGGTGTGGCGTACCGCAAAACGGGACTCCACGGGATACTGTTCATCTTCACCGTCGACCTCCTCCAGCCTCCACGGGCTCCTGTTCATCCAGCCTCCACCACACGCTACTCCACCGGCTACTGTTCAACCACCCCTCCACGGGCACCCCTCCACCGTCTACTGTTCATCCAGCCCTCCACACCGTGGGGTCCTATTCAACCACCCCTCCACGTGCACCCCTCCACCGTCTACTGTTCATCCAGCCCTCCACACCACGGGGTCCTGTTCATCCATAGGCAACACCACCGCTCACTGTTCATCCAACCCCCCCCCCCCCCCCCCCCCCCCCCCCCCGCAACACTCACTGTTCATCCCAGAGGAAGCATCGATCGACCTGAGTTAGCAGCAGTAGCGAAGGAATCGCTCGATCGGGTTCAGTTGACAGCCATCGATCGATCGCTCGGGTTCAGTAACGCATAGCCTGCAGTGCAATCGCTCGGGTTCAGTTAGAGCCCAACGCCTCGCTCGGGTTCAGTTAGAGCCAATGCCTCACACACACGCGCGTACGTGTACGAGAGAAACGCGCATCGCATGGCCCCCGACCTCCCACCGTAACCGGGAACTCCCCAAAATTTTCCTTCCCCTCGCTTCTACCACGGTTTTTTCCGTCATGGACGGCCCAAAAATGTCATGCAGCTACGTCTTCGGCCCGCCCAGGATGAAAAGCCCATTTTCTGTCATGATTTTTTGTCATAGAAGTAGGATCCCACCACATCTATGATGATACCGGGTTTTGTCACAATTATCGTCATAGAAGTGTCATATGTATGACAGAAAAAAAATCATTCAGCCCAAAATGTCACGGATGTGTCTTTTTTTGTAGTGGAGGGAGGGGGAAATGCGACGCAGGACTCACCAGCCGTGAGGGTTTTTATAGCAGGCCGATAAGCATTGGGATTTTGGGGGATTTCACCGAGTCGGGCGGGAAGCTTGCGCGGGAACCTGCGAGGTTGCGTGGGAACGGGCTCATCGACGATTCATTGGCGCCACCGTTTGGCCAAAAGAACGCCCCCGCGCGCTGCACAAGCTTGAGCTGTAAGCCGTCTGCGGCAACGGGGTGACAAGACGTGCGAGAGAAGGACGAGAGGACACGTACACATATAGTTAATAAAAAAATGTTTGCGATTTAATTACCTACTATACCCCCGTCCTGGTTTATAAGTAGGATTTAACTAATAAAATACGAATGCATGTCGCCATAGATTATATCGGTGGAGTCGTATTTGAACATAGTTTCCAGCTATACAATTTTTGTAACATGCATTAACACTTTTTGGTTAAATTTAAGGTTCTACACCAGCAAGCGTTTGCCCGCAACACACACGGCTTATTCCATCACAAACAGCTCTGATGGATCAACTGTCTGCCACGTATCGCACACGCAACTCTAATATGATTCGTGCTTGATGTCTCCGACATCGCTTGCACAGTTCATCTTATTTGCCACGTATCACTGTGCCGTCCTCTGCTCGCGTCCCTCGGCAAGCTCTGCTCGCCTTTAGGTGCCGCAGCACGCTGTGCTCGCCGTTAGGCGCCGCGGCGTGCTATGTCGCGTTCGTCGGCACGCTCTGCTCGCGTCCGTCGGTGCGCTCGGCTTGTGGACAGCTTTTCCTTGAGGCGACCACAGAGCGCTCTGCTCGCGTCCCTCCGCGCGTGCTTTGCCAGCGGTTGGGCGTGCGCACGATCACGTCGGGGGCCCATATGCATGCGGTTGCGCCGCGCGCCTTGCCACGTGATGCAGTTACATGCGACAAGATGGAGTTACGCGCTGCAAATTAGAACGGCCATCAGGGCCAACCGATATTCCTGGTCGTCTAGCTTCCCCTTTAATTCTCGCGGACAATATAACCTTAGTCTCTTCAACCTTTCGATCGCGCCCCACAACACAACAAGCACTCCCACAATGACACATAGAGAGGGGATGTCTGGCGGCACTCCAATGGAGTTCGGCGAGCATAGAGTGGAGACCCACGCGAGGGAGACAGATCTCTCGGTGGTGTACACTATCGTCCCAGCCGTGGTGGACGACTACATCAACAACGTTGAGAAGTTGCTTGCTGGAGAGAAGTACAAGGTGGTAGGCATCGACCTCCAATACACCGTCGGTCGTCCCCGCATAGATCAGAAGGTTGCCGTCGCCCAGTTGTGCATGCGCCATCATGTCCTCATCTACCACTACTACATGGCCATAGAGCCTTGCGACTGTTTCAACAGGTTTGTGAACAGCACCGACTACAAGTTCTCCATGGTGGATACCAAAGACGATGTAAAAGCGATCAGTGTTACGGGCTTGGCCTGCAAGAAGCTTGTCGAAATTCGTGACCACTATAGGGTCTGGGGCAGCACGAAGCAGGACTCCCTGGTCGAACTCGCCTCGGCCATCATCAACCCCTACTACAAAAAGACAAAGCGGGATGCCCAGAAAACAAGTCCCGTATCCTGGCACAAGGCCTGGATGCGGCAACTGGATGAACCTCACCATAGGTTCGCGGCCAAGAGCGTGTACACATGCTACGAGATGCACAGGCAGATCGTTGACATGAGGAAGTGCCTCGTTACCCAAATCGACGAGCCCGGATCGAGCCACAAGAAGAGCAAGCATCACAAGAAGTAGATGATGATCAGATGATAGTTTATGCTAGTTAATCATGCATGTAATATATAGTTTACTTTATTGGTGTGTGTGGAAATGTCATGTGTGTAGTAGCCACCGATGTAATTATGCATGTAATAGTTTAGTTTGGTGTGTGCAAATGCTATAGTTGTAGTAGCCACCTATGTAAGTGGATGTTTAATTTGGTTATGCAAGCATGTCCTTATAAGTGTGTGTGTGTGTGTATGTTGTTGTTCTGTATGCAATCCCATCGCACAACACACACGTCTTATTAGCAGCAACCCTCTGTGTTATTATCGGTCTTCACACACATTTCTGATTACAGACCTGTTTGCCGCGTATCACACACATCTTGTTAAGTTGAACCGTTTCTGTTCTCATGTCTCAACGCAAAAAGTTCATCTGAGTGAACTGCATGCCATATATCGCACACACCTCTGATCTGGCTGACCGTTTCTTTTGTGTTACCTAATCACAAACAGTTCATCCGAGTGAACCGTATGCTGTGTATCGCACACGCCTTCATCTGGCTGCCCGTTTCTTTGGTTCCTCCTCATCGCAAATAGTTCATTGAACTGAACATATGCCCTTCATTGCACACGCAACTAAAACCTGAACCGTGTTTGATGCATCCGTCATCGCAAATTTTTTACACATTTCTGACGGTTTTCATACAACACCGTTTGCGATTATTGGATCACAAAAAGTTTTTTGAAGGGTCTCTGATCGTAGTGTCGCATTAGCAACATCCTGCAGTAGTGACACTTCCAATGCATTTAGATTTTAATCTAAATCGATATTAATTGACTAATGCATGAACTTTTGCTCTGGCTATAGGCTACATATCTATCCTTAATTACAGCATGCAACAACCTTCATTTAATCTTCTTCTCTCAATGGTCGCATGCACACATAAGTCTTCTACTTTTAGGCGTTAATTATGCCTTGGTCAATGTTTAAATCTCTAAATGTACAATCTTTCACAAACGTAGGGAGTAGGTTGAGCTCTTGAGCATGAGCGTGTGTGTTGCATCGCGTGTTGTGTGCCACATGGGTGCGTGAGTGTTGCGTGCGTCCATGTGTAGATGTCAGTGTTGCATGTTGCATGCATGCATGCATGAGGCTTTTACTCCCTCTCATTGATATGTTCATATTTCAAGCTTCCTCTGTTCCCTTCATATGGTGATTTGTTCCCAAATACAGAGTAAAAGCCTCCCTCTGTTCCCAAATATGGAGTATTTGTCTTTCTAGAGATTTCAACAAGTGACTACGTATGAAGCAGAATGAGTGAATCTACACTCTAAAATATGTCTACATAAATCCGTATGTTGTATTCCATTTGAATGTCTAAAAATACTATATTTAGGAACGGAGGGAGTAGCAAATAAACATTAAATTCTCTTGCTTTCCCTCCTTGGTCACGGTGCACAACCAAAGATGACTTATTCACCTGGATGGAGGGAGTAGATGGTCAAAGTTTGACACAAAATTAATGCATTGGTAAACATAATTTTTTGAGGAAAACGAGTGCATTAATTGAGTGTGTTTGCAAACTACAAAAATTATTCCACCACTCATCATCTACCTTGGTTGATGAGATTTTTGAATTGAGCCCTATAAACCGGAAATGAGATAGTACTAGTACCGCTACATTATTGGAGCCGAGTGCCTTGGCCAATTTTTCATCTTGTTGGACAGGATGAGCGTACAGGCATAGGGATACTGTAGATAGGAAGTCTTCGCGACCCATCTCGGTCAGAGAGAACTATTCAACTAGTCTTCACAGTGAACTGACAATACAAGGTGCAGCAGATGGGACACTTAATTAATAAGCTGAACCAGCATGTTGGTGTTACTAAATCAGCCTTACCCAGTACTGCCATCATGTTTGCCAGAGGAGCACGCTTCCGCAGATACGCCTACGTACCTCTCTCCTCCATTAACTGACGTATGTGCCCTCTCGAGGTAGACCCACATGTCATCGGTGTAACTATTTAAACTCTGAAGGACGGTATATCCTGGTAGTAGTAGTAGAATTGTGATTTAATGCACTTTCTTCCTCGTCCTTCACTCTTCTTCCTCCTCTCTTCTTCTTCCTCCTCTCTTCCCCATCGTCGGCCGCACACCACCCCCCCCCCCCCCCCCCCCCCCCCCCCCCCCCCCCCCCCCCCCCCCCCCCCCCCCCCCCCCCCCCCCCCCCCCCCCCCCCCCCGCTCACTGCTCGCCCGCCCGCGCCACCTTCCTTGATAGCTCGCGTGTATCATATCCCCCCGCTCACTGCTCGGTCACACTGTTGGGGAGCAAATAATTTCAAAAAAATTCCTACGCACATGCAAGATCTATCTAGGTGATGCATAGCAACGAGAGGGGAGAGTGTTGTTCACGTACCCTCATAGACCGAAAGTGGAAGCGTTATGACAACATGATTGATGTAGTCGTACGTCTTCAGGATCCTACCGATCCTAGCACTGAAGGTACGCCACCTCCACGATCTGCACACGTTCAGCTCGGTGACGTCCCACGATCTCTAGATCCAGCTGAGGTTGAGGGAGAGTTTCTTCAGCATGACAGCGTGATGACGGTGATGATGAAGTTACCAACGCAGGGCTTCGCCTAAGCACAACAACGATATGACTAAGGTGGAAATCTGCGGAGGGGGCACCGCACACAGCTAAACTGGGTGCCCCTTCCCCCGTATATAAAGGTGGGGAGGAGGAGAGAGCTGGCCTAGGAGGAGGCGCGCCCAGGGGGGGCAATCCTAATCCAAGTAGGTTTGCCCCCCCCCTTCCTATTCCTACTAGGAGAAGGAGGAAGGAGGAGGAGAGGAGAGGGAAAGGGGGGCTGACCCCAGAAACCCTAAACCAATTCGGTTTGGGCCTAGGGGGGCGCACCCCACCAATTGCATGCTTCCCTCTTTCTCCACTAGGGCCCATTAAGGCCCATTGACTCCCCGGGGAGTTCCGGTAACCCCCCAGTACTCTAGTAAATGCCCGAACTCATCTGGAACCATTCTGATGTCCAAACATAACCTTCCAATATATCGATCTTCATGTCTCGACCATTTTGAAACTCCTCGTCATGTCCGTGAACACATCTGGGACTCCGAACTACCTTCGGTACATCAAAATACATACACTCATAATACCGATCGTCATCGAACGTTAAGCGTGCGGACCCTATGGGTTCGAGAACTATGTAGACATGACCGAGACTCATCTCCGGTCAATAACCAATAGCGGAACCTGGATTCTCATATTGGTTCCTACATATTCTACGAAGATCTTTATCGGTCAAACCGCATAACAACATACGTTGTTCCCTTTGTCATCGGTATGTTACTTGCCCGAGATTCGATCGTCGGTATCATCATACCTAGTTCAATCTCGTTACCGAAAAGTCTCTTTACTTGTTTCGTAATGCAACATCCCGCAACTAACTCATTAGTCACATTGCTTGCAAGGCTTATATGATGTGCATTACCAAGAGGGCCCAGAGATACCTCTCCGACAACCGGAGTGACAAATCCTAATCTCGATCTATGCCAACTCAGCAAACACCATCGGAGACACCTGTAGAGCATCTTTATAATCACCCAGTTATGTTGTGACGTTTGGTAGCACACAAGGTGTTCCTCCGGTATTTGGGAGTTGCATAATGTCATAGTCTAAGGAACATGTATAAGTCATGAAGAAAGCAATAGCAATAAACTAAATGATCATAGTGCTAAGCTAATGGATGGGTCTTGTCCATCCATCATTCTCCAATGATGTGATCCCATTCATCAAATGACAACACATATCTATGGCTAGGAACTTAACCATCTTTGATTAATGAGCTAGTCAAGTAGAGGCATACTAGGGACACTTTGTTTGTCTATGTATTCACACATGTACTAAGTTTCTGGTTAATACAATTCTAGCATGAATAATAAACATTTATCATGATATAAGGAAATATAAATAACAACTTTATTATTGCCTCTAGGGCATATTTCCTTAGTCATCTAGATTGGTGTCAAAATATGGCATCGACATAACTCTTTATGATGAACTCTTTTATCACCCCCATAACCGAGAAATATTTCCTTAGTCCTCCTAGGATAATTTTGACCGTTGTCCAGTGATCTACACCTAGATCACTATTGTACTCCCTTGACAAAACCATGCCAATGTATACAATAGGTCTGGTACACAGCATAGCATACTTTATAGAACCTATGACTAAGGCATAGGGAATGACTTTTTCATTCTCTTTCTATTTTCTGCCGTGGTTGGATTTTGAGTCTTCACTCAACTTCACACCTTGCAACACAGGCAAGAACAACTTCTTTGACTAATCCATTTTGAACTACTTCAAAATCTTGTCAAGGTATGTACTCATTGAAAATTATATCAAGCGTCTTGATTTATCTCTTTAGATCTTGATGCTCAATATGTAAGTAGCTTCACCGAGGTCTTTCTTTGAAAAGCTCCTTCCAAACACTCCTTTTATGCTTTCCTGAAATTCTACATCATTTCCGATCAACAATATGTCATTCACATATACTTATCAGAAAGGTTGTAGTGCTCCCACTCACTTTCTTGTAAATACAGGCTTCACCGCAAGTCTGTATAAAACCATATGCTTTGATCACTTTATCAAAGCATATATTCCAACTTCGAGATGCTTGCACCAGTCCATAGATGGATCGTTGGATCTTGCACACTTTGTTAGCACCTTTAGGATTGACAAAACCTTCTTGTTGCATCATATACAACTCTTATTTAATAAATCCATTAAGGAATGTAGTTTTGATATCCATTTGCCAGATTTCATAAAATGCGGAAACTGCTAACATGATTTAGACAGACTTTTAAGCATCGAAACGAGTGAGAAAATCTCATCGTAGTCAACACCTTGAACTTGTCGAAAACCTTTTGCGACAATTCGAGCTTTGTAGATAGTAATACTACTATCAGTGTTCGTCTTCCTCTTGAAGATCCATTTATTCTGAATGGCTCGCCAATCATCGGGTAAGTCAATCAAAGTCCATACTTTGTTCCCATACATGGTTCCCATCTCATATTTCATGGCCTTAAGCCATTTCGTGGAATCTGGGCTCATCATCGCTTCCTCATAGTTCGTAGGTTCGTCATGGTCTAGTAACATGACTCCCAAAATAGGATTACTGTACCACTCTGGTGCGGAACATATATACTCTGGTTGACTTATGAGGTTCGGTAGTAACTTGATCTGAAGTTTCATGATCATCATCATTAACTTCCTCACTAATTGGTGTAGGCATCACTGGAACTGATTTTGGTGATGAACTACTTTCCAATTTGAGAGAAGGTACAATTACCTCATCAAGTTCTACTTTCCTCCCACTCACTTCTTTCGATAGAAACTCCTTGTATAGAAAGGATCAACTCTTAGAAACAAAGATCTTGCCTTCGGATGTGTGATAGAAGGTGTACCCAACAGTTTTTTTGGGTATCCTATGAAGACGCACTTCTCCGATTTGGGTTTGAGCTTATTAGGCTGAAATTTTTTCACATAAGCATCGCAACCCCAAACTTTAAGAAACGATAGCTTAGGTTTCTTGCTAAACCAAAGTTCATACGGTGTCATCTCAATGGATTAGATGGTGCCCTATTTAATGTGAATGCAGCTGTCTCTAATGCATAACCCCAAAATGATAGTGGTAAATCGGTAAGAGACATCATAGATCGCACCATATCCAATAAAGTACGGTTGTGACATTCTGACACACCATTACGATGTGGTGTTCCAGGTGGCGTGAGTTGCGAAACTATTCGACATTGTTTCAACTGAAGGCCAAACTCGTAACTCAAATATTTCGTCTCCGCAATCAGATCATAGAAACTTTATTTTCTTGTTATGATGATTCTCCACTTCACTCTAAAACTGTTTGAACTTTTCAAATGTTTCATACTTGTGTTTCATGAAGTAGATATACTCATATCCTCTGAAATCATCTATGAAGGTCATAAAATAACGATACCCGCCGCAAGCCTCAACACTCATTGGATTGCATACATCAGTATGTATTATTTCTAATAAGTCTGTTGCTCGCTCAATTGTTCCGAACAACGGAGTCTTAGTCATCTTGCCCATGAGGCATGGTTCGCAAGCATCAAATGATTCATAATCAAGTGATTCCAAAAGCTCATCAGCATGGAGTTTCTTCATGCGCTTTACACCAATATGACCTAAACGGCAGTGCCACAAATATGTTGCCCTATCATTATCAACTTTGCATCTTTTGGCATCAATATTATGAATATGTGTATCACTACGATCGAGATTCACTAAACCATTTACATTGGATGTAAGACCATAGAAGGTTTTATTCGTGTAAACAGAACAACAATTATTCTTTGACTTAAATGAATAACCGTATTGCAATAAACATGTTCTAATCATATTCATGCTCAACGCAAACACCAAATAACATTTATTTTAAGTTCAGCACTAATCCCGAAGGTAAAAGGAGTGTGCGATGGTTATATTATCAACCTTGGAATCATTTCCAACACACATTGTCACCTTGACCTTAACTAGTCTCTGTTCATTTTGGAACTCCTGTTTCGAGTTACTAATCATAGCAACTGAACCAGTATGAAATAACCAGGGGCTACTATGAACACTAGTAAAGTATACATCAATAACATGTATATCATATATACTTTTGTTCACTTTGCCATCCTTCTTATCCGCCAAGTATTTGGGGTAGTTCCGCTTCCAGTGACCATTTCCTTTGAAGTAGAAGCACTCAATTTCAGGCTTGGGTCTAGCTTTGGGCTTCTTCATGGGAGTGGCAACTTGTTTGCCATTCTTCTTGAAGTTCCCTTTCTTTCCTTTGCCCTTTTACTTGAAACTAGTGGTCTTGTCAACCATCAACATTTGATGTTTTGTTGATTTCTACCTTCATCGATTTCAGTATCACGAAGAGCTCGGGAATCATTTTCGTCATCCCTTGCATATTATAGTTGATCACAAAGTTCTAGTAACTTGGTGATAGTGACTAGAGAACTCTGTCAACGGCCATCTTATCTGGAAGATTAACTCCCACTTGATTCAAGAGATTGTAGTACTCAGACATTCTGAGCACATGCTCACTCGTTGAGATATTCTCCTCCATCTTGTAGGCAAAATACTTGTCAGAGGTGTCATACCTCTTGACTCGGGCATGAGTCCAAAATACCAATTTCAGCTCTTGGAACATCTTATACGCTCCGTGGCGTTCAAAACATTTTTTAAGTCCCGAATCTAAGCCGTAAAGCATGGCGCACTAAACTATCAAGTAGTCATCATACAGAGCTTGCCAAACGTTCATAATGTCTGCATCTGCTCCTGCAATAGGTCCGTCACCTAGCGGTGCATCAAGGACATAATTCTTCTCTGCAGCAATGAGGATAATCCTCAGATCATGGAGCTAGTCCGCATCATTGCACTAACATCTTTCAACATAGTTTTCTCTAGGAACATATCACAAATAAAATGGGGAAGCTATACGCGAGCAATTGATCTACAACATAGATATGCAAATACTATCAGGACTAAGTTCATGATAAATTTAAGTCCAATTAATCATGTTACTTAAGAACTCCCACTTAGATAGACATCTCTCTAATCATCTAAGTGATCACGCGATCCATATCAACTAAACCATGTCCGATCATCACGTGAGATGGAGTAGTTTTCAATGGTGAACATCACTATGTTGATCATATCTACTATATGATTCACCCTTGACCTTTCAATCTTAGTGTTCCGAGGCCATATCTACATATGCTAGGCTCGTCAACTTTAACCCGAGTATTCTGCGTGTGCAAAACTGGCTTGCACCCATTGTATGTGAACGTAGAGGTTATCACACCCGATCATTACGTGGTGTCTCGGCACGACGAACTGTCACAACGGTGCATACTCAGGGAGAACACTTATACCTTGAAATTTTAGTAAGGGGTCATCTCATAATGCTACCGTCGTACTAAGCAAAATAAGATGCATAAAAGATAAACATCACATGCAATCAAAATATGTGACATGATATGGCCATGGTCATTGAGGGAGTCCTGGATTAGGGGGTGTCCGGATAGCCGGACTATACCTTCGGTCGGACTCCTGGACTATGAAGATACAAAATTGAAGACTTCGTCCCGTGTCCGGAAGGGACTTTCCTTGGCGTGGAAGGCAAGCTTGGCGATACGGATATGCAGATCCCCTGCCATTCTAACCGACTCTGTGTAACCCTAGCACTCTCCGGTGTCTATATAAACCGGAGGGATTTTAGTCCGTAGGACGAACGACAATCATACCATAGGCTAGCTTTTAGGGTTTAGCCTCTCTGATCTCGTGGTAGATCTACTCTTGTACTACCCATATCATCAATATTAATCAAGCAGGACGTAGGGTTTTACCTCCATCGAGAGGGCCCGAACCTGGGTAAAACATCATGTCCCCTGCCTCCTGTTACCATCCGCCTAGACGCACAGTTCGGGACCCCCTACCCGAGATCCGCCAGTTTTGACACCGACATTGGTGCTTTCATTGAGAGTTCCTCTATGTCGTCTCTTTTGGGCCCGATTGCTTCTCCGATCATCAACAGCGATGCGATCCAGGGTGAGAATTTTCTCCCCGGGCAGATCTTCGTATTCGGCGGCTTCGCACTATGGGCCAATTCGCTTGGTCATCTGGAGCAGATCGAAAGCTACGCCCCTGGCCATCATGTCAGATTTGGAAGTTTGAACTACACAGACGACATCCGCGGAGACCTGATCTTTGATGGATTCGAGCCACAGCCGAGCGCGCCACACTGTCACGACGAGCATGATCTAGCTCTGCCGCCGAACAGTGCCATGGAGGTCGCACCCGCATCAGCTTCGACCCTTAATTTGGAGCCAACTGCGCCAATCGAGGATGGGTGGTTGGACACCGCCTCGGAGGCTGCAATCTCTACAATGATCGAGCCGAACACCAGCCCTATTCTCTGCGAAGCCCATGACTCCAAGGAGCCGGACTCCTCTCCAGACTCTGAGCCCTCCGCGCCCCTACCGATCGAATCCGATTGGGCGCCGATCATGGAGTTCACCGCCGCGGACGTCTTTTAGCACTCGCCCTTCGGCGATATTATGAATTCACTAAAGTCTCTCTCTTTATCAGGAGAGCCCTGGCCGGACTATGGTCAGCAAGGTTGGGATGCGGATAATGAAGAAATTCAAAGCCCACCCACCACCCACTTCGTGGCCACTGTCGATGATTTAACCGACATGCTTGACTTTGACTCCGAAGACATCGACGGTATGGACGCTGATGCAGGAGACAATCAAGAACCAGCGCCTATAGGGCACTTGAAAGCCACCTCATCTCATGATGTATACATGGTGGACACACCAAAAGGAAGCGACGACGAGGAGCACGGGGATGCAATGAGGGATTGTTCACCTGAAAAGCAATCAAAGCGGCGACGTAAGCGCTGCTTCAAGCCCCGCCTCGACAGAGACAGCAGCCATACAGACCCAGCCATAGAGCAGGACGAGCCGGCGGACGACGAACATGCCTTCGAGAAACCGTCCGAACAGGGCAACTCGGATAAACAAACCGAACACCCTGGCGAAAACAGCAGTCCGGACAACCTTACACCGGATAAGATCGTGGAGCAGAAGAACCTCCATAAAAAGGCTCGTCGCCACTACGCGTAGCCTGAAAAAGCAGAAACGGAAGCTCAAAACTGTGGAAGATGCACTCAGAATCAGATGGAGCAAAGTACGCAGCACCACAGACAAATATGGTGACAGTCGCCGCACAAAAAGCTATCCAAAGCGAAAGCTACTGCCTGAATTTGACAAGGAGGCCTTAGAGCCCCCGCAGTCAAAAAATATGAAGGTCTCCCAGACGGATAGACGACCGCATGGCCAGCATGGAGCGGCAAACAGCGCCGCACACAAGCCGGCACGCGATCCACTAGAGGATCCGCATTAAAACGATGGCCCAGCCAGATCTATCTACGGGCCAAGAAAGCAAGCTCTAGTAAGAAATGAAACACAACAAATATCCGAACATCACGGCACACCCAAATACAGGGGTGCCTCACACCCCCTATGTTTCACCAATGAGGTGCTGGACCATGAATTTCCAGCGGGATTCAAGCCCGTAAACATAGAGGCGTACAATAAAACAATAGACCCTGGGGTCTGGATCGAGGATTATATCCTCCACATACACATGGCCAGAGGAGATGACCTCCACGCCATAAAATACTTACCCCTCAAGCTTAAAGGGCCAGCCCGGCATTGGCTCAAAAGTCTTCCCGAAAACACCATTGGAAGTTGGGAAGAGCTTGAGGATGCTTTCTGGGCAAATTTTCATGGGACCTATGTCCGCCCTCCGAATGCAGACGATCTCAGTCACATAACTCAGCAGCCCGGAGAGTCAGCCCGGAAATTCTGGAACAGATTTCTTACTAAAAAGAATCAAATAGTCGACTGTCCGGACGCCGAAGCCCTAGCAGCTTTTAAACATAACGTTCGAGAAGAATGGATCGCCAGACACCTCGGCCAAGAAAAGCCAAGAATAATGGCCGCATTAACAAACCTCATGACCCGCTTTTGCACAGGAGAGGACAGCTGGTTGGCAAGATGTAGCACCAGCGACCCAAGTACATCCGAAGTTAGGGATGAAAACAGAAAACCCCGACGCAGCAAGGACCAGCGCCAGAATAAGATAAACAGCCCAAGGAGCACAGCGGTCAATGCCGGATTCAAAAGCTCGCGGCAGAATGAGAGAAAGCTGCCCATCAAGGATAACAAGGACGAGCTATCCAACTTAAACAAAATCTTGGACAAGATATGTCAAATACACAATACTCCCGGGAAGCCTGCGAACCATACCCGCAGAGACTGTTGGGTTTTCAAGCAATCCGGCAAACTCAACGCCGAACACAAGGGGCTCGACACACCAAGTGAGGACGATGACGAACCCCACGTGCAGAGCACCAGGAAACAAAAGGATTTCCCACAAGAAGTCAAAATAGTAAACTTACTTCACGTGACGAACAGAATGGTGCCAACAGAGATACGCGCCATACGGCCTATCCCAAAAGAATCTCGACAATGGTTGTTAAAATCGATCACCTTCGACCATCAGGATTACCCTAGAAGTATCCGGAACACAGGCTGGACTGCCTTGGTATTAGATCCAATAATCGGCGGGCTCCACTTCACAAATGTCCTGATGGACGGCGGCAGTGGCCTAAACCTGTTATACCAGGACACAATCCGCAACATGGGGATAGACCCAACAAAAATTCGCCATAGAAAAACCTCCTTTCAAGGGGTAACGCCAGGCCCGGATGCCCGTTGTATGGGTTCTCTCTGGCTAGAAGTTATGTTCGGCTCCCCCGATAACTTCCATCGTGAACAGCTAACTTTCCACATCGCCCCATTCTCAACTAGCTATCAAGCACTGCTGGGGCGCGAAGCTTTCGCCCGCTTTAACGCAATACCGCATTATGCATCTCTTACGCTTAAGATGCCCGGTCCACGAGGCATCATCTCATTAAAGGGAAAACATTGAGTGTTCCTCCCCCGCGGAAGACAGTGCGGCTGCCTCGACAGCCCCACAATAAAGTGGCTTCACCAGCCAAAGCACCTAAACAGGTCGTCAAGACCACGGACACGGCTAGACGATTCCGGCATAAACATGCAATTGATAAAGGCTTAATAGCCATATACCCCTGTACTAAGGGCTCCGCACATATAAAACAAGAGACAATAAAGCTCAATTTTACCCATTTCGATTTATACTTTGTTTATTTAGTATAACTCATGTTCGGCACAATATTTCTTTAACTAAGTTCCTCTTTTATAGATGAACACCGTGCAACGCCCGTCCAGGACACGGCACAACGGAGACACAGGCGCAGACGTGCAGCAGGGACCCGTTCCAAGGATTCTTTTCAGATTAAGACCCTGCATAAACCTTTTTTACTGTCTCTTGTTGATACACATCCCCTGGTTTCTTGGTATAACCAAGGAGGAGGCTGGCATTTTGGCATGTGGCCATGTCAGAGTTTTGCGCGTACCTGGACACTAGGGGCTTATTACTAAGGGCGTTATCCCGCCCGCCCTCATAAAGACCGAATACCCTAGGGAGTGTTCGGCGTCGCGAGTTTGGCCTTATATGCATCAACTCCGAGTCATGTCTTTGGTCAAATGTTGGGTTTGCCCGGCTCCTGTGTTTTGCTGCCTTACGTTCCGCTCTATCGGCTAAGGCGGCACCAGGAGAACTACTGCGATTGTGCCCCGGTTCGGCCAGGCGAGCACCTCAGTAGAGAAAGCCGAAAACTGACTGTCATGATATAGCATGAGATTGGTCAACCACTCGATGACTTACCAGAATCTTTAGGATTCCTCCGCATTAACGAAGGGCCGTTTCCCGGCCAGGCACATATGCGCCCCGAGTTCGGGCGAGCGTAGGTGCCAACAGGGGCTATATAAGTAGCCTCACTGTCAAACTCCTATGGCTAAGTGAAAGTGATAAAGCATCATAGTCCGATTGCCTAGTTCGTTGCGCTATCACCTCCTTTGTAGGACCAAGACGTTGGATCAAGTGTGAAAATGCGCCTTCTGCGAACACCCCCGCATTATGTGCGTGGGGGCTGAAGCCGACGACTGCCATCTTTCAGATTATATATACATATATGTTAAACGGCCGCATAGGAGGTGTTATAATACTTGCAGGCACAAGTATAAAAAAGCTTCTACAATTTATCACAATATTGTTTTACAATAATAAACGATATTCGAATATAGTATCCTTCGAGCACTGCGTCTCTATTAAACGAGCGCCTTGCAGAACTTCCTGAAAATAGTGCTCGGTAGGTACTCGGCTTCCACTCGAGTCTGGGGATGCAACAGCGGTGGCGTCCATTTCCGCCAAGTATGTCTTGACATGGGCAAGAGCCATCCGCGCACCCTCTATGCACGCTGACCTCTTCATCGCATTGATATGCGGCGCCGCACCAAGGAACTGCTGCACCAAGTTGAAATAACTTGTCGGCTCTGGCCTCTCTGGCCACAGATGACTCATGACATACTTCATGGCGAGTCCGGACAACCGATTTAGCTCGGCCCACTCGGCCAAACGATCGGCTAATGATAGTGGACGCTCTGGATTGTGGAACTGCGACCAAAATAGCTTTTCCACTTCGCGATCTTCTTGATCTCGGAAGTGTTCGGCCGCATCTACCGCACTCGCTGCCAAATCCAGATAGGTGTCCGCCGAACTCCACATCCGGTCTAACGGAGCATATTTAGGATCACAGAACTTCCTCCGCAGCATAAAGGGCTTTCCAGCCGCGATCTCTCCGGCCTGACGCAGCTCCTCCTTCATAGCTCTCATCATAGAGCGAGCATCCTTGGCATCGGCAACGGCCTTCTCCAAGTCCGTCTGTTCAGCCTGATCTTCTTTTTCAAGAAGCTTGCAACGGTCAGAAGCGCTCTTCAGCTTCACAGCCATCTCGGCCATTTCCTTCTTGCTTCGGTAGTGAGCAGCCTGTTCGGCTTTCAGCTCTTTAATTGCCTTTCCGGCAGCCGCATCACTTTTCCTGGCTTGCTCTTTGGCTCGGGCAAGTTCTGCCCAAAGATTCTCCATGGCAGCAGCACCATCTGCATCAAGCGCACACATTGTAAGATACTGGCATAAAGCTCCTCTTACCAGGTGCCGCCGGAGGAATTACATACCTTGCGCCTCGTCAAGCCGCTTGTTGACAAGCGCGATGTCGGCATCTGCCACGTCAAGTTGCCGCTTTAGCTCGGCAAATTTGTCAGTCCGGCTGGCCACCGGACACTTCGCCACCTACTATGAAGGCGGCATATTAGACCTGGGATTATGATCCTCTGCGCGCCGTCACTTTTGACAACGCATAGAGTCTCAGGGCCTACTATCTACATAGGGCGCATCTTATTTATGCGCAATAGTCCAAAAAGGGTACATTATTTCACGTACCTCAAAACCTGTCAGTAAACTCCTGACGGCCTCGTGCAATCCGCTCTCCACGGACGAAATCCTCTCGATCACCGTACCCATCAATGCACGATGCTCCTCTGAGATAGATGCTCGCCCTAGCAGATCCTTCAGCTCCTCCGACCGCGCACCAGACGGTGCCGGACTCGTCCTATGGCCCTTTTTGAAGGCCGGACGCGGAGGGCTTTGGGGGGGCATATGACTACCTTCCGGCCCTGCCGGATTCGGAGAAACCCTCCGCGACGATACCTCAGGGTCGCCCGCCTCGCAAGGCGGTACTGCAGCGGGAGGCATTCCGCTCTCCATCATCTCCGGAAGAAGATCCCCCGAAGATGAGCTCTGCTAAGAAGGGCTAAGGTCTGAGCTACAGGGTAAATTTCTGATTACTTTTCTCAGATATAAAGCAAGGATTTCTCTCGTTTCTTAAAAAGAAAACTCCTCTCTACTTATGGCTCGGTGGAGGGCTGATCCCCTTGAGGGCATAATTCGGCCGAAGTATCCCCCGGCGCAGGACCCTCTGACGAAGATTTCTTCCCCCGCTTTGAGGCCATGGTCTCCGGGTCGTTAGAGGCGGTCCTCTTCTTCCCCTGAGGAGAGGAATTTTTGATTCCTCCCTTCCGGACAACCTTCTTCGAGGAGGCTGTAGCTTCCTTGTCCCCTCCCTCGCTTTCCTCCGAAGGCACAACCTCCAACATCCTGACTAGCATGGGACCCGGCATGGTCTCGGGGAGGGTCGGCGGACACCTGATTAGCTTTGCTTTCGCTATCCACTCCTATTCGAAGGACAGCTCTTTTAGGGGAAATTTTATGATAAATATACGGATAGCGAGTCCGGGCACAAGGCTACTTACTTGAGTATCCGGACGATTGCAGCTCAGACCTGCGTCCTCCGTAGAATCCGGACACACTACTTGTGGTCCGAAGAACAATTTGTACATCTCCACGGGCGTCATGCCAAGAAAATGTTGGAGAACTCGTGGTCCCTCCGGGTTGAACTCCCACAGGCGAAGGGGTCGACGTTTGCAGGGCAGAACTCGGCGAATTAACATAACCTGTGTCACCACGACCAGACTGATGTCTCTTTCTTGGAGATCTCGGATGCGGCCCTGCAACAAAGGCACGTCCTTTGCTGGCCCCCAGCCCAGCCCCTTATTGACCCATCACGCCAGTCGTGGCGGGGGACCCGAGCGGAAAGCAGGCAGTTCCACCCACTTGGTGCTCCTGGGAGATGTGATATAAAACCACTCTCGTTGCCATAAGCTGGACTCCCCTTGGAAAGAGCCCTCGGGCCATGGAGCACCAGCATTCTCGCTTATAAAAGCACCTCCGCACTCCGCATGCCGTCCCTCGATCATCTTCGGCCCTACTTTGAAGGTCTTGAGCCATAGTCCAAAGTGAGGAGTAATATGGAGGAAGGCTTCACACACGACGATGAATGAGGAAATATGGAGGATGGACTCCGAAGCTAAGTCATTAAATTCCTGCCCATAATAAAACATGAGCCCCCTCACGAAGGGATCCATCGGGAAGCCTAGCCCCCGAAGGAAGTGAGACATGAACACCACACTCTCACCAGGCTTGGGAGTGGGAATGACCTGCCCTTGAGCAGGCAGCCTATGCGAGATTTCGCCGGTCAAGAACCTGGCCTCTCTTAACTTCAACACGTCCTCCTCCGTGACGGAGGAGGGCATCCATCGGCCTCTAAGGTCGGAACCGGACATTGTCGAAGGTTCGAAGCGCCTGAAATTTGGAGCCTTGGGTGTTGGAAGTCGAGGCGAAGGGCGAACTCGTTTGAGATTGAAAGAAAGGAGTAAGGCCTTGGTCTCTTTATAAGAGGTTGAATACCGAGGGCCTTCCCCGTGACCGTTTGGGACTCACCTTGGATCGAGAAAACATACCAACGGGTACGGTTGGGTTACCCACGCCCGTATTGATGAGAATCCCGGAATAAGGGGACACGATCTCTGCTTTGGCAAGACGTGCCAAGGAAACTGCCTCGCTAAACGCGCTGAGGTGGGACAGTAAAACGATTCGAATAATGACTTGGCCGTGGTGTGATTTCACGCTGCGGAATACGTCAGTAGATTAGATTTGTGTAAATATTATTCTCTCTATGGCAATATGTGGAAACTTATTTTGCAGAGCCGGACACTACCTTTGTGTTCAAAATCTTCTATAAAGTACTTGGAGGAGGAACCCGCCTTGCAATGCCGAAGACAATCTGCGGGCCGGACTCGTCGTCATTGAAGTCTGGTTCAGGGGCTACTGAGGGAGTCCTGGATTAGGGGGTGTCCGGATAGCCGGACTATACCTTCGGTCGGACTCCTGGACTATGAAGATACAAGATTGAAGACTTCGTCCCGTGTCCGGAAGGGACTTTCCTTGGCGTGGAAGGCAAGCTTGGCGATACGGATTATGCAGATCCCCTACCATTGTAACCGACTCTGTGTAACCCTAGCCCTCTATGTTGTCTATATAAACCGGAGGGTTTTTAGTCGTAGGACGAACGATAATCATACCATAGGCTAGCTTTTAGGGTTTAGCCTCTCTGATCTCGTGGTATATCTACTCTTGTACTACCCATATCATCAATATTAATCAAGCAGGACGTACGGTTTTACCTCCATCGAGAGGGCCCGAACCTGGGTAAAACATCGTGTCCCCTGCCTCCTGTTACCATCCGCCTAGACGCACAGTTCGGGACTCCCTACCCGAGATCCGCCGGTTTTGACGCCGACAGTCATCTTGTGCCTTTGATCTCTATCTCCAAAGTACCATCATGATCTCCATCGTCACTGGCACCATGATCTCCATCATCTTGATCTCTATCAGCATGTCGTCAAATGGTCGTCTCACCAACTATTGCTTTTGCCACTATTGCTATCGCATAGCGATAAAGTAAAGCATTTATATAGCGCTTGCATCTTATGCAATAAAGAGACAACCATAAGGCTCCTGTGAGTTGCCGATAACTTCAACAAAACATGATCATCTCATACAACAATTTATATCTCATCACGTCTTCACCATATCACATCACAACATGCCCTGCAAAAACAAGTTAGACGTCCTCTACTTTGTTGTTGCAAGTTTTACGTGGCTACTACGGGATTCTAGCAAGAACCATTCTTACCTACAGCATAAAACCACGACGTGGTATAGTGATTGCTTTTTGATCTTCAGAAAGAACCATGTTCATTGAATCCAATTCAACAAAAGTTGGAGAAACTGACACCCGCCAGCCACCTGTGTGCAAAGCACGTCGGTAGAACCAGTCTCATGAACGCGGTCATGTAATGTCGGTCCGGGCCGCTTCATCCAACAATACCGCCGAATCAAGAAACAACTAGTGACGGCAAGCAATATGTATATACCCACTCCCACAACTCCTTTGTGTTCTACTCGTGCATATAACATCTAAGCATAGACCTGGCTCAGATGCCACTGTTGGGGAATGCGGTAATTTCAAAAAAAATCCTACGCACACACAAGAACTATATAGGTGATGCATAGCAACGAGAGGGGACAGTGTTGTCCACGTACCCTCGCAGACCGAAAGCGGAAGCGTTATGACAACGCGGTTGATGTAGTCATACGTCTTCACGATACGAACGATCCTAGCACTGAAGGTACGGCACATTCGCAATGTGCACACATTCAGCTCGGTCACGTCCCACGATCTCTAGATCCAGCTGAGGTCGAGGGAGAGTTTCGTTAGCACGACAGCATGATGACAGTGATGATGAAGTTACCGACACAGGTCTTCACCTAAGCACTACAATGATATGACCGAGGTGGAAATATGTGGAGGAGGCACCACTCACGGCTAAACAATCAACTTGTGTGTCTATGGGGTGCCTCCTTCCCCCGTATATAAAGGGGGTGAGGAGGAGAGGGCCGGCCTAGGAGGAGGCGCGCCCAAGAGGGGGCAATCCTACTCCAAGTCGGTTTGCCCCCCCTTCCTATTCCTACTATGACAGGGAGGAAGGAGCAGGAGAGGAGAAGGAAAGGGGGGCCGGCCCCCCAAACCCTAAACCAATTCGGTTTGGGTCTAGGGGGGCGTGCCCCACCACTTGCCTGCTGCCCTCTTTCTCCACTAGGGCCCATAAAGGCCCATTGACTCCCCGGGGGGTTCCGGTAACCCCCCGGTACTCTAGTAAATGCCCGAACTCATCCGAAACCATTTCGATGTCCAACCATAACCTTCCAATATATCAATCTTCATGTCTCGACCATTTCGAGACTCCTTGTCATGTCCGTGATCACATTCAGGACTCCGAACTACCTTCGGTACATTAAAATGTATAAACTCATAATACCGATCGTCATCGAACGTTAAGCGTGCGGACCCTACGGGTTCGAGAACTATGTAGACCTGACCGAGACTCATCTCCGGTCAATAACCAATAGCGGAACCTAGATGCTCATATTGGTTCCTACATATCCTACAAAGATCTTTATCGGTCAAACCGCATAACAACATACGTTTGTTCCCTTTGTCATCGGTATGTTACTTGCCCGAGATTCGATCATCGGTATCATCATACCTAGTTCAATCTCGTTACCGGCAAGTCTCATTACTCATTCCGTAATTTAACATCCCACAACTAACTCATTAGTCACATTGCTTGCAAGGCATATAGTGATGTGCATTACCGAGAGGGCCCAGAGATACCTCTCCGACGATCGGAGTGACAAATCCTAATCTCAATCTATGCCAACTCAACAAATACCATCGGAGACACCTGTAGAGCATCTTTATAATCACCTAGTTACGTTGTGATGTTCGATAGCACACTAGGTGTTCCTCCCGCATTCGAGAGTTGCATAATCTCATAGTCTGAGGAACATGTATAAGTCATGAAGAAAGCAATAGCAATAAACTAAACAATCATAGTGCTAAGCTAATGGATGGGTCTTGTGCATCACATCATTCTCTAATTATGTGATCCCGTTCACCAAATGACAACACATGTCTATGGCTAGGAAACTTAACCATCTTTGATTAACGAGCTAGTCAAGTAGAGGCATACTAGGGACACTTTGTTTGTCTATGTATTCACACATATACTAAGTTTCCGGTTAAAACAATTCTAGCATGAATAATAAACATTTATCATGATATAATGAAATATAAATAACAACTTTATTATTGCCTCTAGGGCATATTTCCTTCACACACACACACCATCTTCTTCGCTCGCCCGCTGAATCCACTTCCCCGCTGGCCCGCAAGCACCGAAAACCCCAATCACTCGGCGCCCTAAAAAACCCTATGGCAGAACCGACTGACACGCAGAGCCGCGATTGGAATTCCCTCCCCGATGATCTCTTGGAGCAGATCTGTAATTGTATGGACCTGCTCAGCATCGTCCGTCTGGCCGCATGCTCGGTGTCTTTGTACCGTCTACTCGTCTGCAACCGGCCGGCTCTTTTCAAGACACCCTGCTTGCTGATGCCCGATCCTCGCAGGTGGCCCAGACACAGACTTGACGATCCTATGGAGGTTGTCGTGGTGCCCCTCGACATGCTACCACTACCCGTCCACCTGTCCTTCATGCGCGGCCACTACTAGGCGGGCATGAAGGCTAACTGGATCGTCATCATCCACCAATCCGGTAGTCCGTAGTGTCTCTTGGATATCTACACCCAGCGAGAGATCACCCTTCCATCGTTGGATACCACCGCCATCGAGCCTCGTGGCCCGCCGGACACTCCTGGATACTACGCACAAGACGCGTCGAGATTTTGGCTCGACCTCTGTTTGCTGAAAGTTGTAATCTACGAAGTGCCCATTGAGGGAGTCCTGCACTAAGGGGTCCTCGGGCGTCCGGACTGTTAACTATGGGTCGGACTGATGAGCTGTGAAGATACGAAGGCCAAAGACTGCACCCGTATCCGGATGGGACTCTCCTTGGCAAGGAAGGAAAGCTTGGCGGCCAAACATGTAGATTCCTCTCTTTGTAACCGACCTTGTGTAACCCTAGATCCTCCTGGTGTCTATATAAACTAGAGGACTTAGTCCGGAGAGGAGATTCATGACCATAGCCGTACAAGCTGGAACTCTAGGGTTTAGCCATTACGATCTCGTGGTAGATCAATTCTTGTAATACTCATATTCATCAATATCAATCAAGCGGGACATAGGGTATTACCTCCATAGAGAGGGCCCAGACCTAGGTAAACATCGTGTCCCCTGTCTCCGGTTACCATCGACCTTAGACGCACAATTCGGGACCCTCTACCCGAGATCCGCCGGTTTTGACACCGACATTGGTGCTTTCATTGAGAGTTCCATTGTGCCGTCCTCAAAAGGTTCGATGGCCCCTTCAATCGTCAACAATGACGCTGTCCATGGAGAAACCTTCCACACCAGACAGATTTTCATGTTCGGCAGCTTCGCACTGCGGGCCAACTCGTTTGGCCATCTGGAGCAGATCGATAGCTACGCCCCTGGCCATCATGTCAGATTTGGGAGCTTGAACTACGTCGCGGACATCCGTGAAGATCTAACCTTCGCTGGATTCGAGACCACGGTGATCGCTCCTGGTCACCTCGATGAACATGACCTAAATTTGTCATCGGACCATATTCAGGAGATAGCTCCTGTAACTGCTCTGGCCTTAGATCTGGAGCATACGGAGCCATCTAAGGACAGGAGGTTCAACCCCACCATGGAGGCCACAGATTCCCCTGCGTTGGAGCAGCTCATGGACTTAAACTCACACAATATTTTTGTCACCGGAACCCCGGACTCATATCTGGGTGTAAGTTCCGAACCATGTTAGTCCACGGATGCCGAACTTCATCATTTATCCATTTTCGAGTTCAGTGCCGCAGACATCTTCCAGCACTCACCCTTGGTCGATGTGCTAAGCTCATTAAAGAACCTATCCTTGGCGTCGGACTCACAGCCGAACTATATCCGGTTCGAACTAGAAGCTGATGACAGGGAATTTCGCTCCCCACCCGCCACCCACTTTATAGCCACTGTCGAAGACTTAACTGACATGCTCGATTACGACTCCGATGACATCGACGGTATGGATGACGATGCCGGGAAAGAAGAGGCCCAGGACCCGCCGTTCACCGGACGTTGGAAGGCCACTTCCTCATACGATGTGTACATGGTGGATGCACCAAAGGAGAATAGCGGCGATGACAAAGAAGACCCAGATGAGGATAAACCTCCTGGGATACAATCAAAATGTCGGCGTCAGTGGCGCCACCCTAAGTCACGCCGCACTAAAGATAGCAACACCGGCACAGGATAAGATAACACTTCGGAAAGTGCCAAAGACAACGAAGACCCCATCGACGTAGCTACCGAACAGGATGAACGAGAAGATGGGCAGGTTAGACCTAGTAAACAGGCCACGCACGAGGACTCGGAGGATAGTAATTACCTTCCTCTCTCTATGGATGTGGTGAGCCTTGGCATCGAGGATTTCATCGTGCCTGAGGAACCTCTTGAGCAGGACCGCTTCAAGCGCCAGCTAATAGCCACTACAAGAAGCCTGAAAAAGAAGCAGCAGCAACTTCAAGCTGACCAAGATCTGCTCAATGATAAATGGAACGATGTCCTAGCAGCCAAAGAATACGGCCTCAAGCGCCCGGCCAAAAGCTACCCGAAGCGCAAATTACTACCTTAGTTCGACGATGAGGCGCCGGAACACATACCACCATTGTGCAATGCGGCTGACCGACCACCACATGGACGGGACAAAGCGGCAACTCAAGCCGAACACCTGCTGCCCCGCCTCATCACAAAGGCAGATGTAAATCAGCTCATGGTCATACATATGACCTTCGACATGACCTGAACAATAAAGCAGGATATACACAATCAATTTACGGATCGCGAGGATGTTCCTCGACACGTGATGATGGCTACCTATTCAGACATGACAAACCTAGTCACACCCGAGCCGACAACCGCAGACGGACTCCATCGGAGCTACATCGCGACGCGGCCAGATATAGAGGCGCCGCACACCCTCTTTGCTTCACCGACGAAGTAATGCATCACGAATTCCACGAAGGGTTCAAACCCGTTAACATTGAATCATACGACGGAACAACCGACCCCGCGGTACGGATCGAGGATTTTATTCTCCATATCCACATGGCCCGTGGAGATGACCTCCACACTATCAAATACCTCCCACTAAAGCTCAAATGGCTAGCTCGGCACTGGTTAAATAGCATACCTGGAAATTCTATCGGCAGCTGGGAGGACTTGGAAGAAGCATTCCTCGACAACTTCCAAGGTACATATGTCCGGCTACCAGGCGCCGATGATTTAAGCCACATAGTCCAACAACCTGGAGAGTCATCCATGAAAATTTGGACTAGGTTCCTAACCAAAAAGAACCAGATCGTCGACTGTCCGGATGTCAAAGCCCTAGTGGCCTTTAAACATAGCATCCACAACGAATGGCTCGCCCGCCACCTCGGCCAAGAAAAGCCAAAATCTATGGCAGCCCTCATGGCACTCATGACCCGCTTTTGTGCGGGCGAGGATAGTTGGTTGGCTCGTAACAAAAACACAACCAGCGAGGCTAGCCCCTCTGAGGTTAAGAACAGCAACGGCAAGCTCCAACGCAGCAAACACAAACGCGAAAGCAATGGTAATAATACCGACGACACTATAGTCAACACCGGATTCAGCGGCTCCAAGTCCAGCCAGTGGTAGAAACCGTACAAGAGAAACAATCAGGGACCATCCAGCCTGGACCGCATACTCGACCGTCCGTGCCAAATCCACAGCACCCCAGACAAACCAGCCAACCATACCAACTGAGATTGCTGGGTTTTTAAGCAAGCCAGCAAGTTAAATGTCGAGAACAAGGAAAAGGGATCGCAAAGCGAGGACGATGACGAGGAGGCCCTGCAGCCAAACACGGGGGATAGAAGAAGTTTCCACCTCAGGTCAAAACGGTGAACATGATATATGCTACACACATCCCCAAGCGGGAGCGCAAACGCGCACTCAGGGACGTCTATGTGATAGAGCCAGTCGCCCCAAAATTCAATCCATGGTCATCGTGCCCGATCACTTTTGGTCGTCGGGATCATCCGACCAGTATCCGGCATGGAGGATCAGCCGCACTAGTCCTAGACCCAATAATTGATGGATTCCACCTGACGCGAGTCCTCATGGACGGTGGCAGCAGCCTCAACTTGCTCTATCAGGATACAGTGCGCAAAATGGGCATTCATCCATCACGGATCAAACCCATAAAGACTACCTTCAAAGGAGTCATACCAGGTGTAGAGGCCCGCTATACAGGCTCAATCATGCTCGAGGTTGTCTTCGGATCTCCGGACAATTTCCGAAGCGATGAGTTAATCTTTGACATAGTCCCCTTTCGCAGCGGCTATCACGCACTGCTCGGACGGACCGCATTCGCCCGATTCAATGCAGTGCCACACTATGCTTATCTCAAACTCAAGATGCCTGGTCCACGTGGCAGCATAACAGTCAATGGAAATACGGAATGCTCCCTCCATACAGAAGAGCACACAGCTGCCTTAGCAGCAGAAGTACAGAGTGGCCTTCTCAAGAAGAACATTTATTCAACTGCCGAGCCCACGGACACCGTAAAGAGGGTCCGAACTACCCTGCAGCAGGACAACTCGGCCCGTCAGGAGCTCGACTAGCAATCCGGCCTTCGTCTTAGTTCTGATCAAGTAGTGGCATTCGTGCCGCACGTACATAATTACGCACTCAAAATTCCATGGGCATCGACAGAGGCATAGCTAGCCTGTGATCCATAGTACAGCTCAACCGACACTGGATATACACATATTGTCACTTTAATTCGTTAACTTTTCAGGTTTCAATTCTGCAGGCCCCATCGGATGGCCTGATCATCGGTACTCTTAAAGGACAAACACACCAAGGCAAGAAGAAGCATTGAAGTACTGGGGAATTTTTTAGGTGGTTTCTTTAACGATCCATTTACCTGTTTTTCAAGACCCACACGTAGCTCTCCCTTGGTTAAGGCATAGTAACCAGCCCCCTGTTTATTACATTACTTGTATAAACGCACTTTAACGCACCAATGAAATTATAATAAGAACAGTTTGCGGCTCAATTTTTACGGCCCCAGCTTATCACTTGCTCTTCTTTTTTATTCCTTTGTTGTCTTTTCTTTTCTGGTAAACCCTATCAGATAGCACCCATACACATTGGTACATTCGATGTTTGCTAGGGGCTTCATAGCACCCCCACACTACGGCAATAAAAGTACGAACACTTTTTATAAGCATAGTTCGGCACCCTGAATTTAGCATCATATACATTGGCTCTGAATCATGTGTTTGGTCAATAGTTGGGTTGCCCGGCTCCTGTGCTTGCTACCTTACATTCCGCTATATCGGCTAAGGTAGTAAAGGGAGAACTACTGCGATTGTGCCTTGGTTTATCCAAAGGAGCACCTCAGTAGAGAAAGCCGAAAACTGACTGTCATGATACGGCGAGAGCTGGTCAGCTGTTTGGAGGTTGCAAATCGTTGGAGATTTCTTCCGCATTACACGAAGGATCGGTACTTCCCGATCAGACGCTTATAGCACTCTAGTTCGGATACTAGGGGCTGCGCCCATGTTTTTATTGTCGAACTCATATTGCTAAGTGAGGGCGTTAAAGCCGCATAGTCTGGTTGCCTGGTTCGTTGCGCTAAACAACTCCTTCAAGGACCATATAATTGGATCAAGATTGTTTAGATTCCATCCCGAACACCTCTGTACTACTTACGTGGGGGCTGAAGCCGACGAATGGTTAACCCTCAGATTTCATACAACATGGCCGCACAGGAGGTAAAATTTAAAAACATAACAAGCATTATATTAGAAACCCACTTTTTTCTATCATACAAGGCAGGAGGAACTTGAATATATTCATTCAAAGATTGTGTCTTTCGCACATTGATCCGCAACAATGCGGGACCCCTCCAAGACATCGCCAAAGTATCGCTCGGGTGTGCGGTGCTCCTTGCCCTCAGGCGGCCCCTCAGTCGCCAACTTGGCGGCGTCCATCTTCGCCCACCAGACCTTGACATAGGAGAAGGCCAGACGCGCGCCTTCGATGCAGACGGACCGCTTGATGACATCCAGTCGAGGACAGGCATCAACCAGCCTCTTCACGAGACCGAAGTAACTGCTGGGTATAGCTTCGGCTAGCCACAACCGGATTATTAAATCCTTCATGGCCAGTTTGGCCACCCTGTGCAGCTCGACCAGCTATTTTAGCTGATCGCTGAAGGGCACCAGATGTTCTGGCGCAAGATATTGCGACCAGAACAGCTTCTCCATGGAGCTCCCTTCTTCGGCTCGGAGGAAATCCGCGGTGTCGGTCACACTGCGTGGCAGATCAACAAAAGCCCCTGGAGAACTCCGAAGCCGGGAAAGTAAAAGATAGTTCCTCTTCACATTCTTGCTTTGCATATTGAATGCCTTACCCGCCGTGATCTTCCTGGCCTCCTGGATCTCCTGGAGGGCGCCCTGGGCTTCACTCCGGGCCATCTCCGCACTCTTATGAGCCTTGGCGAGTTCGGCCTCTTGAGCAGACGCATTGTGCTCCAAGGTCTCGCACTTCCTCACCACGTCCTGGAGCTCCTGTTGGACTTCGTTGACCCGGGCCTTGAGCTTCTTACGGGCGGCCTGCTCCTTGACAGCCTTCCCCTCGGCTTCGACCAGGGCCTTTCTCAGGGCCTCGACCTCGGTCGTCGCTTCTGTACATATCATGACACATCAGGAAAATGCATATTATTTTACTTTTTTCGAATGCATAATGGGTTATCACATACCTTGTTTTTCTTGAAGCTGCCTCCTCACCTGGCGGAGCTCCTCCTCGGCCTGCTCCAGTCTCCGCTTCAGTTCGGAGACCTCGGCAGTATGTGAGGCGGCGGCCA
Organism: Triticum urartu; assembly: GCF_003073215.2. Lineage (NCBI taxonomy): Eukaryota > Viridiplantae > Streptophyta > Magnoliopsida > Poales > Poaceae > Triticum > Triticum urartu. The sequence continues at coordinate 644,714,181 of NC_053024.1, forward strand.
ATAGCGACACCTGCGTATTCATTTTAGACAATTTAGTTAGTTTCTTGTAATAAAGGATTGATCCTCTGTCCGGCTTTTCTTTCCGAACTCCGGACAGTGTCTCAGGGGCTACTGTCTATATTGGGATTTTCTCTTTTTGCGTCGCTTACCTCAAAACCTGTCAGCAGGCTGCTGCAGGCTTTGGTTCATCCGCTCTTGGCGGACTGAACCCTCTCAATCACCGTGCCCATAAGAACACAGTGCTCATCCACAATGGAAGCACCTCGCAGTGCTTCCAGCAGATTATCTGGTGCCCCTGGTTGGACAAGGGTCACCGGTGGTATAGGCATACCCCCTTTTTTCGAAGGAGGTTGCGTGCCAGATTCCGGAGCCGTATCGGTCTCCGGAATCGAGTCCGATTGAGGGCCAAACTGAATACGGCCCTCACCCCCAGTCTCCATCGGGATTGGCTCCTCCTGGTGTTCGGCGATGGAGGCTTCGCCTTCTGGCGCCTCTTGAGCCTCTCCCCGGCCTGGGAAGGTCCGTTGGGAGAGCACCTCGTCATCTCCCTTGGCCTTGGGAGAGTAAGCGGCCGGCGGTGTCTCGCTGACCATCTCCTTTGAGTCCAAAGAGCCTCTTGATGAGGATTGCTGGGAGCTATCATGGGCCAGAATGCAATAGCATAATTAATCATGTCAATATGACAAAGAGGAGAGGTTAGATTTATGGGCATGTACGAGTCTTAGCACTTACGATGTGGCCCGAGGCTTGGTATGGGGGCGTCGATCCGGACTGCTGTCGGCGTCCCATGCGGAGCTGCCCGCGAGCGTGCCTTTCCCCTTCTTGGGCGCCTCCGCCTCCAGAATTGTGGAGGCCTCCCTCTTCTTCCTCCCTCCATTAGAGGGATAGTCGCTCTTCTCCTCCTCATCATCGTTATCTTCAGCGACAGAGGAACGGGTCTTGTCTTCGGACGTCATGTCCAAAGCACCCTTGCGGCGGGGGCCACTCCGGACCCCCTTGGCCATCCCCGTGGCCTTCTTCGTCGGCGCCGTATAGGGCGCCGGCACCAGCATCTTCACTAAATGCGGAATGACTGGTTCTTCACGCAGTGGAGCTGGTCACCAGATCTGCTTCGCCCTCTCCATCCAGTCCTGAAGAAGCACTAATAATAATACCTTAGATATCATCCTTGAAACAAGCAAGTAGAGGATGCTTTAAAAATAACATACCTCGCTGGCGAGGTGATTGATGTCGTGCTCGCGGTCCGAATCCATGGCCGGCGGTGTCTCATTGCCCTTGAATAGCAACTTCCAGGCGTCTTCGTGAGAAGTTTCGAAGAGCCTCTTCAGGGTATGGTGCTTCTTCGGATTAAACTCCCATAGAGGGCGGCTTTGGCTTTGGCACGGGAGAATCTGGAGAACTAGCGTCACCTAGATTATATCGACAAACTTGGTATCCTTGTCCACCATACTTTGAACGTGTGTTTGTAGCGCTATCAGCTCATCTGACGATGACCAATTCGGGCTCTTCTCAACCCAGGAGGTGAGCCGCATTGGAGCGCTAGAGTTGAATTCGGCAGCGGCGGCCCAGTTTGCGCCGTGGGGTTCTGTGATGCAGAACCACTGTTTCCTTGATAGTCTCCACGAAAGTGCCTTTCGGCCAGGAGACATTAGTCAGCTTGCTCACCATGGCACCTCCGGACTCTGTGTGCTGGCCATCCACCACCTTCGGCTTCATGTTGAAGACCTTGAGCCACAGCCCGAAGTGGGGTTGGATGCGGAGGAAGGCCTCACACACGACGATGAACACCGAGATGTTGAAGAAGGAGTTCGGGGATAGATCATGGAAGTCTATCCCGTAATAGTACATCAGCCTGCGGACGAAAGGGTGGAGTGGAAACCCTAGCCCGCGGAGGAAATGAGGGATGAATACCACCCTCTCATTGGGCTTCGGTGTGGGGACGAGTTGCCCCTGGGCTTGAAGATGGTGGGTGATTTCCTTTGCCAGGTACCCGGCCGCCCGAAGCTCAGTGATGTCCTCCTCCTTGACGGAGGAGACCATCCACTTGCCTTGACCTCCGGATCTGGACATGGTTGAGTGCTAACTTGAGTGGGAAAAAGATGAGAACTTGGGTGCTGGAGCTCGAGAGTGGAAGGGCAGAGGAGAGAAGGCGTGGGAGAAGAAAGGGGATTCTTATCTCCTTATAAGGGCAGTGAATATTGAACGCCTCCCCACTCGCCTTAAACGGGGTTACCCACGCCCGCATTGATGAGAATCCTGCAATGAGGGGACACGATCTCTGCTTCGACAAGACATGCCAATGGCAACCGTGTCTCGAAATGTGGAGCGGCATACGAAAAATGGTTCGAAATTATGACCGGGCAGACGTAATGTCATGTTGTAAAAAGTTGTCAGCAGATGGGACTTGTGGATTATTATATTCTCTCTATGGTTGTGTGTGGTGCGTGTGTTACAGGTCCGGACATGATCAATACGTCTAAAGACTATCTTGGAGTTCGAAAGGAGGAACCCGCCTTGCAATGCCGAAGACAGATCTACGCGCCGGATACCTTTTCATTGAAGCCAGGTTTAGGGGCTACTGAGGGAGTCCTCGACTAAGGGGTCCTCGGGCGTCCGGCATGTTAACTATGGGCCGGACTGATGGGCTGTGAAGATACGAAGACCGAAGACTGCACCCGTGTCCGGATGGGACTCTCCTTGGCGTGGAAGGCAAGCTTGATGACCAAACATGCAGATTCCTCTCTTTGTAACCGACCTTGTGTAACCCTAGATCCTCCCGGTGTCTATATAAACCGGAGGACTTAGTCCGGAGAGGAGATTCATGACCATAGCCATACAAGCTGGACCTCTAGGGTTTAGCCATTATGATCTTGTGGTAGATCAACTCTTGTAATACTCATATTCATCAATATCAATCAAGCAGGACGTAGGGTATTACATCCATAGAGAGGGCCCAAACCTGGGTAAACATGGTGTCCCCTATCTCCTGTTACCATCGACCTTAGACGCACGGTTCGGGACCCCCTACCCGAGATCCGCCGGTTTTGACACCGACACCCATGCCATCAGAAGACTACATGGATTACAAGCTCATTGCCTTGTTCAACATGGGATTAGTCTATCTGGAACTCGGTCACCATACATGGTTATGGCTCATCGTCAATCATGTTGGGGCAACATTTATGTCTGATGCTATAGTGCATGATGGCATCGTTTACGCCGTCGACGCACAGATTGGCTGCCTATACTGGTGGAATCTATCGTCGTCTAATTGTTCTATCTCATCTCATCTTTACCTTATGAATACGATTACCTGTTCATTGTTACAAATTTAGAATAGATAGTATGCATATAACCACATCATTGCTATATGTTCCTCTCATTTCCTACATTTTTATGACCACACATGTTATTGTTAGAGTTGATATGATAACAATTGGCATCTAACGATTGTTAGAATAGATATTATGAGCATAACCTCATGATTGCTATATGTTACTCTCATTTCCAAGATTTTTATAACAACACATGTTATTGCTTAGAGTTGATATGAGAACAGTAGTAAGTGCTATGGTAGAATATGAGTAGGCCCTGTCATAGCTGTTTTCCTCTCATTGTTACATGATGTTTGAACCATGACATATTGCTAGAATATGAAAGCCATTGGCTTATTTTTAACTTTGGGTATGATTATGACCAATGCATTGCAATTCTCTGTCTATGATATGTGTCACTGTTATAATAATCTTAATTCCACACATACTCTGAACATTATTGTTTATTTTTGTCCTTTTGGTCTCCAATTTGAATTGTTGCAGCAGACGCAAATGCGCTGGCCTTCATGATTCCAGGACCTGGAATCATACCAGTTGATGGGTGGTGGTTTATCGCTTGTTCAGCTGACACGGTCATTTTATGCTCATTCGCACATACCAAATTAACCAAACCATTACATCAACCCACATGTAGTACAATGTCTGGGGTGTTCATGACATTGATGGCTATGGCTGCTTCGTGTTCGAGAAAGATCCCAACTCCGTTGGGCCTGGCGTATTCAACTGGAGGCGGGTTTACAGCTTCGACAACCACTCCATGTTCCTCGGGCTCAATTATCCAATCATCCAACCAATCATCAATCATATCACCAATGATGATTACCATGATATGCAACTTCCATTCGCCAGGGGGAACTGTGTTTATAGATCATACCATGGGTTTCATGAATCACCAAATCCAGAGATTTGTCGACACAGCTTGTTGCTAGGTAATCTTCAGTGTGTGAAAGGCATCAAGCTTCCATGCGATGGATGGCTTTTGCAAACCCGACATGCGGCGATGTGGTTCATGCCAACAGCAAATATGTGCAACTTGATTCGTACTGATATCTAGACTGAGGCATGTATCATGCTGCTGTAGCACGACCCTCTTTTGTTGGATATTATGTACTGTTGTTAGTTTGATGCACTCCTCTGGTTTGAAGGATAGATACCTTTCTGGGATCAAGTGCATCCTAACTCACCTGCGTAGGATGTACTGATAATGATGGTGGAGATGTTGTGCAGAAGCCATATATATAAATTAGGCTTCAAGTGCATACTTGTTAGTAAAACCTAGGTTAAAATGTGACACTAAATACGACTAGTAAGTAGTACAGTAGCAGTACTAGTATACGTCAGTCAAATTATTCATCATGTCCACACATTGAATTGATGTGACAACACACTACGCGTGAGGTGACACAAGAATCCCGGCGGTGTGTTCGGGTATTGTGGACTTCAGATTTGGAGTACCACTTATTTGTCGAAATCTTTCATCATTCACTTAAAACAGTCAATTGATCATACATTGAGTACCATATAACTGGAATTAACTGATGCAAGTCCAAGAAGGATTGGTCGGTGCTGCCGGCTAGCGTCAAGTTCGATCCCACGGACCAGGAGCTGATCGAGCACCTTGAGGCCAAAGTGAGCGTGAGATCTCCCCCTCTCATCGATTTGTTCATACCAACCATCGACTGCGAGCACTGCATATGCTAAACCCATCCTGAGAAACTTCCAGGTAAGACACTGATCGGCCATCTACTTGCACAAACATATTTCTTTGTTTATAGCTATATTTTTCATTTTAGACATAGACCTAGTGAAGCAATTACAATTTGATAGTTAATAAAAAGTGAAACAAGTAAATGCAACATGCCAAAGATGTTATGAAAATGCCAGCTACGTACACTAAAACCTGTATTCGACAATACTGCAGGTATCACACTGAGTGGCCTAAGCAAGCATTTCTTCCAGCACAATTCCAGGGCGTTCAAAAGGGGCACGTGGACGTGTCGCAAGATACAGTCGCAGTGCAGCATGCACGCGATGTGGCACAAGACCGGCAATACCTTGCCGGTGATGGTCACCGGCTGGCAGACGGGCATCAAAAAGGTTCTGGTGCTGCACACCAACAAGAACTTCGACCAGCAGAGGACCAACTGGGTTATGCACCAGTACCACCTCAGGGACCTGGAGCAAGAGAAGGAGCGGGAGCTGGTCCTCTGCAAGATTTTCTACCATATGAACACTAGGGCCATGAGTAAAGAGATTATAAGTTAGTTTGGTATTGGTACTTGTACTACCTTGTCGTCCGCAAGTTGGTATTGTTGTTAATGATCTTTCGGTATGAACTTGGGATTTGCTTCCAACCATCATGCTAAGGGTCGACGTGGATATAAAGCTAAATAATTTGTTTCGAAACGGATTTCCAGGCACCTGATTTTTATTTGATGGGTAGCATAAGCACCTGCCGTTCTAATTCCCAGTTCTCCAAATTTTTCGAAACAAGTGCATGCACTTATTATCACGATGAAAAAACAATATACCTGCTGCATCCCGGTTATCAGTCTGTACTTGCAGAATTCTCTCGTTTATTGAGCAGGTATATGATGTCTACTACACAACCTTCTTCTTGTAGACGTTGTTGGGCCTCCAAGTGCAGAGGTTTGTAGGACAGTAGCAAATTTCCCTCAAGTGGATGACCTATGGTTTATCAATCCGTGGGAGGCATAGGATGAAGATGGTCTCTCTCAAACAACCCTGCAACCAAATAACAAAGAGTCTCTTGTGTCCCCAACACACCCAATACAATGGTAAATTGTATAGGTGCACTAGTTCGGCGAAGAGATGGTGATACAAGTGCAATATGGATGGTAGATATAGGTTTTTGTAATCTGAAAATATAAAAACAGCAAGGTAATTAATGATAAAAGTGAGCACAAATGGTATTGCAATGCTTCAAAACAAGGCATAGGGTTCATACTTTCACTAGTGCAAGTTCTCTCAACAAGGATAACATAATTATATCATATAACTATCCCTCAACATGCAACAAAGAGTCACTCCAAAGTCCTTAATAGCGGAGAACAAACGAAGAGATTATTGTAGGGTACGAAACCACCTCAAAGTTATTCTTCCCGATCAATCCATTGGGCTATTCCTATAAGTGTCACAAACAGCCCTAGAGTTCGTAGTAAAATAACACCTTAAGACACAAATCAACAAAAACCCTAATGTCACCTAGATACTCCAATGTCACCTCAAGTATCCGTGGGTATGATTATACGATATGCATCACACAATCTTAGATTCATCTATTCAACCAACACAAAGAACTTCAAAGAGTGCCCCAAAGTATCACTACAAAAAAATACACATCCGTGACATTTTGGGCCGAATGAAAAAAAATTATGTCATACATATGACACTTCTATGACGATAATTGTGACAAAACCCGGTATCATCATAGAGGTGGTGGCGTCCTACTTCTATAAAAAAATCATGACAGAAAATGGGCTTTTTGTCCTGGGCGGGCCGGAGACGGAGCTGCATAACATTCTTTCGGCTGTCCATGACGGAAAAACCATGCTAGAAGCGAGGGCGAGGAAAATATCGGGGAGTTCCCGGTTATGGTGGGTGGTCGGGGGCCGAGCGATGCGTGTTTCTCTCATACATACGCGCGTGTGTGCGAGGCGTTGGGCTCTAACTGAACCCGAGCGAGGCGTTGGGCTCTAACTGAACCCGAGCGATTCCACTGCAGGCTACGCGTTACTGAACCCGAGTGATCGGTCGATCCCTTGCTGTTAACTGAACCCGAGTGTGATTCCTTCGCTACTGCTGCTACCTGAAGCCGATCGATGCTGCCTCTGGATGAACAGTGACCGTTGTTGGGGGGTTTGGATGAACAGTTCCCGATGGGGGTTGGATGAACAGGACCCCGTGGTAGTAGAGGTCGTTGTCGCTGGGTGAACAGTACCCCGATCGATCGAGCCGGTGGAGGGGTGGATGAACAGGACCCCGTGGAGGGCTGGATGAAGAAGACGACCCCGTGGAGGGCTGGTTGAACAGTAGCCGGTGGAGGGCTGGATGAACAGTAGCCCATGGAGGGGTGGTTCAATAGGACCCCATGGAGAGGGCTGGTTGAACAGTAGCCGGTGGAGGAGCGCGCGGTGGAGGCTAGATGAACAGGAGCCCATGGATGAAGAGTCGCAGGTGGAGGCTGGAGGAGGTCGACGGTGGATGAATAGTAGCTCGTGGAGGCTGGAGGAGGTCGACGATGGAGATGAACAGTATCCCGTGGAGTCATGTTTTGCGGTACGCCACACCCCTCCCGATGAACAGGACCCCTGTTTCGACTGTAGCAGTCCAACACAAGTCCATTTCCTCTGTTTTGCGATACGCCACACCCCTCTCGGTCAACAGGACCCCGTTTCGACCATAGGAGGTCCAACAGAAGTCCGTTTCCTCCGTTTTGTGGTACGCCAAACCCCTCTCGATGAACAAGATCCTGTTTCCATCGTGGCCAGTCAAACACAAGGCCGTTTCCTCTGTTCTGCGGTACGCCAGGCCTCGTTTCCATATGTTGTTCTATCCAAGCCGGTTGGCTCTCGATGAACACGATGACACATTCCGTTCCGACCCAGTCGGTTGGCTCCCCATGAACACAACGATGATGCAGTTTCTTCGTTCCGACCCAGCCACAGCCATGTACACGAGCCCTGGTCGTATGTATGCACGAGTAGGCGTTCGAGACCCCGCCCGTATGTACATACGTGGCCATATTTTCTTTCTTGCACCTTGGCCGCTGTATGTAGGTGTACATGCTATGTGCGTGCCTCTACTATGACACGTGCACACCTCTACTATGACACGTGCCCTTCCTTGCACGGCCATGGTTCATCGCTGCAGCCTGCAGATAGACCAATCATATGTACGTACATGTCCGTGACCAGAATGACAATGCTACGTACGCTTCGACCAGGTGGGTCCTGACTGTCAGGCACTTCCTTGCGTGCGAAGATGTAGCTGGTGGTTCCCAACAGTCAGGGGGGAAACGTTTTTTCGTGAAATATGGTGGCCCATCCGGTGGGTCCCTGCTGACAGGTGGAGGAATCATTATTTTGAGCGTAGTAAGGAGGCACTTCCTTGCTGTGGCCATGGACCCAGCTGTCAGCCTCTCCACGTATAGTACTCTTCCGATGGAAGTCATTCCTTGACCACATTGACCACACCGCGCTGAGAGCACCAGGGCGGTGGACGATGGCGAGGCCTAGGAAGGGGACGACACGGAGCCGGGGAAGACGCGGCAGTGGAAGCCCATGCAGAGAGGAGTACGAGGGTTCACTGGTTCAGCTGCGGTGTGAGGCTGCCATCGCCGCAGGGCCTGGCCAGCGGTGGGAGTAGTAGGGAGTAGTGAGGCCTCCGCGGCAGCACAGCCGGCCACGGGAGGCAGGAGTAGGCGGCACGACCGGCGCTGCCCTGGGCGGCTGGAGCAAGAAGACCAGAGGTTGAAGAAGCACTACGGCCGTTGGATGGACATCGTACGGTCACTGGAGCTATAATCGTTCTTATTGACTAAGTTGACAAAGCCCTCCGTCCCCGTCAACTTAGTAGGCCCACAAGTCAGCCTCCCACTATGTTGGGTCCCAGCTAGCATGGGAGTATTCATTTTTTGTGCGCAATAAGGAGGCACTTCCTTGCGTGTGAAGATATAGCTGGTGGGTCCAAGCTGTCAGCGGGGGGGATGTATTTTTCACGAAATACAGAGGCCCTTACGGTGAGTCCCAGATGTCAAGTGGAGGAATCATTATTTTGCACGTAATACGAAGGCATTTCCTTGTGTGCGGCCGTGGACCCAGCTGTCAGCCTCTCCACGTACAGTCCACTTCCGATGGATGTCGTTCGTTGACCACGTTGACCACGCCGTGACGAGAGCACCAGGGCAGTGGACGATGGCGAGGCCTACGAAGGGAACGACACGGAGCCGGGGAAGACATGGCAGTGGCTGCCCATGCGGTGGGGAGTACGAGGGTTGACTGGTTCGGCTGCCGTCGCCAGAGAATAACAGCAGGTGTTGGTGAGTAGAGGGATGGCTAGGCCAGCGATGGGAGTACGATGGGGCAATGAGGCCTGCGCGGCAGCACAGCCGGCCGTGGGAGGAGGGAGCGGGCAGTCCCGCCAGCGCTTGTTTGAGCGGCTGGAGCAAGAAGAGCAGAGATTGAAGAAGCACGACGGCCGTTGGATGGACATCCAATAGTCACTGCTTGTGCATCAACCTTTGTTTAGGAAAGCCTCGAATCTGTGGGAAACAGCATATAGCCCATGTACCATTATTTCTAATAATTTACAGCCCATTTGCTAATTCTTAAGGTTTTTTTGGAGCCCATATTCTTTTTGTTAGCATTACAGCCCATATTGTGGCCACGGTTAAAAAATGATACGAAATTTTGCATATTTTGGTGCGGTCCGAACTATTTTTAATCCCGAAATTTTGATTCACATTCAAACTGATTTTAAAAATAAATGTATATCAATATAAAATCCAACAAATTGTCCACGCATAAAAATCAATGCAATTTAAAATATCGAAATGAAAAAAAAATGAAACTAATTGCCGGTTTGATGTGTTTCAAAAATGTACAGCCCATTTCTCATTACTGATAGGCCATTTTCTCAGCCAACCGAATGAAGCTCTCCTCATCTTGAAAGTTTGCAGCCCAATAGGCCTGACAAAGCGACTTAATTGACAAATCACAAAATAACTGGGCTAGCCATTTTCAGAAAGAACAAAAAAACTACTGGGCTGGTATGTGGTAAACATAAAAGAAAAGGCTGTCTAGACAGGCCAGAGTGCCCCGCGCAGCCCAGTTCACACCCTGCTTCCATCTCAAAAACAAATTAGATAAATGCCACTCCAATTATGGCGATTCATAAAAATGCCACTACAATTTTCAAACTTTGAAAAATGCCACTGCAATTTTTGCAAACTTTGAAAAACGCCACTGCAATTTGCAAACTTTGAAAAATGCCACTCTAGACTTTGAAAAATGCCACTGGAAATGGCATGAAATGGCATTTTTCAAAGTTTGGATATTGCAGTGGCATTTCTCGGAATCACCATATTTGGAGTGGCATTTATCAAATTAACCCAAAACAAAAATAACTGGGCAAGCTGTTGGGTCCCTCGTGTCAGCCGCTCGTTGTGCAATTCTCTCGTTTATTGATTACATTGACAATGGCATGGACCCAGATGTCAGAAATCCATTAGGAGGAGCCATTTTTTTATTGGCTTGAAATAAGGAGGCACTTGCTTGCGTACTGTCATGACCTTGGTGGGTCCCTGCTGTCTTCCTATCCACGTACAATCATCTCCTGATTGTGTACGCATCAACCTGGTAGGCCCACAAGTCAGCCTCTAAACCCATGGCGGACAAATACAACCCATTTAAAAAAAACATCCCATTCCATACGTTCAAACGGAAAGTTCAACATTCAGAGCAAAGTAACAGGTCTGATCTAGATATAGAGTACTGAACTTCCACGTTGACAACCATCATAGCCAAGTTAACTCTCTACTCCCACAAATAATCTAGTAGTGTACAAGTACTAACTTACTCTTAGCTAACTAGACGATGCCGGCCGCCATCTATGGTACATGCTACATGCCAGCACCGGCGTCCTCCGCCTCGCCTCGGACTTGCCAGAGGTGCGATAGAGCGTGTTGCTCGCACGCGTTGGCCCTTTCTATGTCAGCGTGGTCCACCGAAGCTTCGGCTTCTAAGCGGGAAACCCACTTGATGAGCTTGTAGTAAAATTCGATGTCGCGAATGCGTGCGTGCCCAACAACCTCCAGGGTTATTTGTCGGGTGCCGGCCTCCACGTAGACAGCCCAGTTGCGGGCGCTCTGCTCGCGACTCAGAGTGTCAGTGCGCTGTTGCTCCATGTCTGCTGGCGGCGCAAATCGGCAACACGCTGCTCCTCCGCCAGGCGGTCAGGCTCCAACAACTCCTCATACTCCGCATCGCCATCTAAAGACCGATAGAATGCCTCCTCCCTTTGTGTGCCTTTTGGTGAAAAACCAAACACTAGTTCTGGCAGTGACCACCTCCGGCGTCGCCTATCGCGGACGGGCGGGGGTATGGCGGACGTGGCGAGAGCGAGGATAAGTGGCGAGCGACGTCGGGCCGGTGGGGACTTATGAGGATAGGGCGAGTTGGGTGATGGTGCCACCGGAGAAGCCCGGGAAACAGTAATTATAGGTGGAAGGTAGGCGAACTAGCGTGTCACGGGAAACGCAACGGTCATCGCGGTCATCGGAATTCAATGCATAAGCAGGCATGGCTTAGCGCGCCAGCTTGCCGTGGAAAACTAGAAAAACTGAAATTGTGACTGTGCCATCCCGTCCCGTCAGTGGCGCGTCCCGTCCGTGCTGGGTCGCACGCCGGCATGACAGTCAAATGGGTGCACTCAAATCATCCAGATGAGGTACTCCCTCCTTGTCAATAATGATTCCACAGATTTAAAAGGCCCGCAACAATTAAAGCGCATCTTTTTCACATCAGTTAGCTGCCTTAATTACGGCCGGCTGCATGCAGCCACTCAAAATCGCTCGCAGCCAGTACGCGGAGCAGCATGCAACGAGTCGCAGCCGAGGGCATGCATGTAGCCACTTAAATTGCAGGAATTAATTAGGCTTAAACTTCTGCATGCAGTTAATTATTGTCATCCCTTGGTCTTGCTGCTTTGGCTCATGGGACTAATAAACCCAGACGGAGGGAGTACCTTGGTTGGTGAGATTTTTGAATTAAGCCCTGCAAACCGGAAAGGAGGTACTAGTACGTGCGTGATGCGCTATTTATTCGTGTAGGATCGAGTAGGTCGTTTCTTGAATTGAGCCCTGCAAACCGGAAAGGAGGTAGTACGTGTGTGATCTGCTATTTATCCGTGTAGGATCGAGTAGGTCGGATAGTGTACGTGTAGGATCGAGTAGGTCGGATGGTGTACGTGTACGATCACATTGGCTGATGAACGTTAGCTGGGAGATAGGGCATTTGTGAACGTTTTGCTGGCAGTTTCTTCATATTTGCATGGCATTTTCTTCAGAGCAACTTGTCAGTTTCTTCAGAGGTAGGCATTTTTATTCAAAAAATTGTCACTTCGGATCTTGCATCGCAACTAAAACTGCCAGGAGCGCATTAGTAGGCTAGCTAGTGATCGATCAGTAACTTGTAAACACTGAGTGAATAGAAATAAGGAACTGTTAGTAACTTGTAAACACTTAGAACATAGAAATAAGGATCATGTTGTGCACAGCAGTAAGAGCCGATCCGTTCGAAATGTTCACACGAGACTAACAGGCATGGCATTGTAATATGTTCACATTAGTAGCCCAAATTCAAAACCAACTAGTACGATTCCCATACATAAGATCAACATGTTAATGCATCTCAATGATTCACAGATCATATACAAATATGTAGCTCCAAAAGCAAAGATCTAGAAAAAACATTTGTTCTTCCTACTAACATGGATGCTTCTCTTGGCCAACATTCAGTATAGACTGAAAGACAAATTTGTTTGTGAAGTCTACAATTCCTCTTACAAACGTAAGTAGTTTCACCAACAGTTGGAACCATGAGAATGAACCACACATGATGGAGGAACATTCACTTCAATATGATTTGGTCTTCTCTCGATCACACGGTGAGACTATTTTCGGAATACAAACTTTAACTTAGGCAAAATGATGCCCATTGTATAATCAGACCAAAGCAATGAAGCACCTAGTGTTGGCCAATAAATAGTACAATACTACTTTTCTGCAGTCCATGAAGTGATTATCCAATCTTTTTGTGTCTATTTTCAAATGGCATTGCATGCAGTGACTATACTATTTCTCTTGTGCGGTCCATGAAGTGATTATCCAATCTTTCCCATCGAGTTTTGTAATCGGTCTCGCCGAGATTATGTTATGCCCTAAACCTAATGGAATCGGTCCCACCGAAAAGCCTGACGTTCATATTTTGAACTAAATCGGTGTGACATAGTTTTCTGATTCGGTCCTATCGAGTTTGGTGAATTGTGTGTAATTGTTAGATTTTGTGTGGAGGCTATAAATACCCCTCCACCCACTCTTCATTCATGGACAGAGCCATCAGAACGTGCCTACACTTCCAGCATACATTTTCTAAGAGAGAACCACCTACTCATGTGTTGAGACCAAGATATTCCATTCCAACCATAAGAATCTTGATCTCTAGCCTTCCCCAAGTTGCTTTCCACTCAAATCATCTTTCCACCAAATCCAAATTCATGAGAGAGAGTTGATTGTTGGGGAGACTATCATTTGAAGCACAAGAGCAAGGAGTTCATCATCAACACACCATCTATTACCTTTTGGAGAGTGGTGTCTCCTAGATTGGTTAGGTGTCACTTGGGAGCCTCCGTCAAGATTGTGGAGTTGAACCAAGGAGTTTGTAAGGGCAAGGAGATCACCTACTTCATGAAGATCTACCCAAGTGAGGCAAGTCCTTCATGGGCGACGGCCATGGTGGGATAGACAAGGTTGCTTCTTCGTGGACCCTTCGTGGGTGGAGCCCTCCGTTGACTCGCGCAATCGTTACCCTTCATGGGTTGAAGTCTCCATCAATGTGGATGTACGATAGCACCACCTATCAGAACCACGCCAAAAATCTCTGTGTCTACATTGCGTTTGCTCCCTCCAAAATCCTCCCTTTACCTTCATGTGCAATGTTTTACATTCCGGTTCTATACTCTTAGACTTGCATGTGTAGATTGATTTCTTGACTTGTGCTAAGTTGTTAAAATCTGCTAAGACTTAAAATTGGGAAAAGGATAGATTTTTATTTGGTCAAGTAGTCTAATCACCCCCCCCTCTAGACATACTTTCGATCCTACACAAGGCAGCAAGATAACACTAAGGAGAAACATCCCTTGCCGGGCAGGAGAGCCTAGTAAGGTCAAGGCCACCCCGAAGACAAGTCTCAGACTACCGGCCTACACCCCCGCCAGGACTCCACTGCTCCATCGCATCGCAACGCAAGTCCTCCATCAATGCGGTGTCTAACCCTCAGGTGACTAAGTGGCTGTCGCTCGACGCGTGGCAGCCATTTGGAAGGAAGATTATCTTCACATGACACCCGTCCAGAGGCGTGTCAAGTAGACATGCGTGAGGTGGCTAAAACGATGCGGCAAGGCTTGCCGGGCTACATCCACGACGTGACGTCCAGCAATGCATTTAATGCGCCTTGTCCTAACTATTAGAATTAGGTATGATAGCACTGTTGGCTATCTAATCAGTACACATAGACTGATTTGTCACTGTTGTAACCCCTTGGTCTATAAAAGGAGGGCCATGGCAACCTAAAATAGGATTCGGACCCTGGTGTACTCATACGCGCATAGCAGCACTCCCCGAGGCGACCTTGCCAGGCTTGAGCGTGTGCGCTTTTCACCGTCCTCTCATCAATCCACCAAAGCAGGAGTAGGGTTTTACACCTCGCGGCAGCCCGAACCTGGGTAAAATCACCTATGTCACCATTGTCGTGCTATTCTACGATCTCCACTCTTTGTGCAACATGCCTCTCCCCCTCACCGTACCACGAAGGGGCCAATGGCCCCATAGGTGATCAAGCTCTGCCACGACAGCTTCACACGTAGGTCCCGCCAAGACGCTCTGCTTGGAACTACACCAACTGACAGCTCCACCATTCAATATAAATATGTATCCAGTTTGTGACTTAGAGTCATCTAGATCAGTGTCGAAGCTAGCATCGACGTAACCATTTACGATGAGCTCTTCGTCACCTCCATAAACGAGAAACATATCCTTGGTCCTTTTTGGGTCCTTCGGGATGTTCTTGACCGATGTCCAGTGATCCACTCCTGGATTACTTTGGTACCTCCCTGCCAAACTTATGGCAATGCACACATTAGGTATGGTACACAACATAGCATACATGATAGAACCTACGGTCGAGGCATAGGGAATGACTTTCGATTTCTCTCTATCTTCTGCTGTGGTCGGGATTTGAGTCTGACTCAATTTCACACCTTGTAATATGATACGTCTCCAACGTATCTACTTTTCCAAACACTTTTGCCCTTGTTTTGGACTCTAACTTGCATGATTTGAATGGAACTAACCCGGACTGACGCTGTTTTCAGCAGAATTGCCATGGTGTTGTTTTTGTGTAGAAATTAAAGTTCTCAGAATGACCTGAAAATTAACGGAGATTATTTTTGTAATATATAAAAAATACTGGAGAAAGAATCAAGGCCAGGGGGCCCACACCCTATCCACGAAGGTGGGGGGCACGCCTACCCCCTGGGCGCGCCCCCTACCTCATGGGCCCCCAGGTGCTCCACTGACCTCAACTCCAACTCCATATATTCATGTTCGGGGAGAGAAAAATCAGAGAGAAGGATTCATCACGTTTTACGATATGGAGCCGCCGCCAAACCCTAAACTCTCTCGGGAGGGCTGATCTGGAGTCCGTTCGAAGCTCCGAAGAGGGGAATACGTCGCCATCGTCAGCATCAACCTTCCTCCATCACCAATTTCATGATGCTCACCGCCGTGCGTGAGTAATTCCATCATAGGCTTGTTGTACGGTGATGGGTTGGATGAGATTTATCATGTAATCGAGTTAGTTTTGTTAGGGTTTGATCCCTAGTATCCACTATGTTCTGAGATTGATGTTGCTATGACTTTGCTATGCTTAATGCTTGTCACTAGGGCCCGAGTGCCATGATTTCAGATCTAAACCTATTATGTTTTCATGAATATATGTGAGTTCTTGATCCTATCTTGCAAGTCTATAGTCGCCTATTATGTGTTATGATCCATTAACCCCGAAGTGACAATAATCGGGATACTTACCGGTGATGACCGTAGTTTGAGGAGTTCATGTATTCACTATGTGTTAATGCTTTGGTACGGTACTCTATTAAAAGGAGGCCTTAATATCCCTTAGTTTCCAATAGGACCCCGCTGCCACGGGAGGGTAGGAAAAAAGATGTCATGCAAGTTCTTTTCCATAAGCACATATGACTATATTCGGAATACATGCCTACATTACATTGATGAACTGGAGCTAGTTCTGTGTCACCCTATGTTATAATTGTTGCATGATTGATCGCATCCGACATAATTATCCATCATTGATCCATTGCCTACGAGCTTTTCTTATATTGTTATTCTCTCATTTACTTTTCCGTTGCTACTGTTACAATCACTATAAAACCAAAAAATATTATTTTTGCTACCATTACCACTACTATCATATTACTTTGCTACTAAATACCTTGCTGCAGATATTAAGTTTCCAGGTGTGGTTGAATTGACAACTCAGCTGCTAATACTTGAGAATATTCTTTGGCTCCCCTTGTGTCGAATCAATAAATTTGGGTTGAATACTCTACCCTCGAAAACTGTTGCGATCCCCTATACTTGTGGGTTATCAAGACTATTTTCTGGCGCCGTTGCCAGGGAGCATAGCTCTATTCTTTGAGTCACTTGGGATTTATATCTGCTGGTCACTATGAAGAACTTTAAAGATCAAAGAACCAAGATTTTTGCCTCAACTACGATGGGAGGTAAGGAACTATCATCTAGCTCTGCACTTGATTCACCTTCTGTTTTGAGTAAACTTGCAACACCTACACCTGCTATTCATTCTGGTATGTCACATGTTATTGATGATGCCACTTCTGCTTTGCATGATACTTATGATGAAACTACTTCTATGCTTGATAATACTGTGCCACTAGGTGAATTTCTTGATGAACAACTGGCTAGGGTTAGAGAGAATGAAATTATTGAAACTGATAATATTGATGAAAGTGATGATGAAGATTCTCCCCCTAGATATGAATTGTGTGTTGTGCCTGAGGGTTATGTTATGGATGAAGAAACTTGTCGTGGAATTGTCACGGCAGATGTCCTAGTGTGAGGACTTAGTCGTGGAGCCATCGCATTGAGGTTAGCTTAAAGGGGTTAATCGGGACAAAGGACACAAGGAGTTTATACTGGTTCGGCCCCTTACGATGAAGGTAAAAGCCTAGTCCAGTTTGTAGTTGGTATTGCTAGGGTTTCGATGAGCAGGGGCGAATACGCTTGACACGGCTCTTGATCTATTGTTTCTTGTCCTAAGCCGCCGCTAGGTCATCCCCTTATATACACGGGTTGAGGCCCGGCCGGCTTAACAGGTTGTGCCCTAAGCGGGTCATACCTAATAGTTATATCCCCAACATTAGGCCCCAGGTTGATTTGGACTTGTTCATGTCAACCTTCAAGACTTAGAAAAATCCTTCCATATCCGCTGCAAAAACCTTGTAACCCACCATGACGTCATCTCGAAGAATTTCGGAAACCCGCCACGACATCATCTTTAATGAATCTTTATCTTAATGTCTTCCCAAAAATCGAGGCGTCCAATTAGGTGGATAACTATCATTTGGCCTCCTCGCCTTTCGCGCCTGCCTGTTTCTTGTCTCCTTATAAATAGGACCCGAGAGCCATCTTCCATTCTTCTCCTTCTTTCTTCCTCCTCGCACCGCGACGTCCCGCACGAACCTCACCGCTGTCGACCTCCGTCTCGACCTCAACTCCGGCCCCTGCATCACCCTGAGCAGAACAGAGAACTGCGGTGCTACTCCGCTGTTCTACCAGCTCCAGTAAGCCTTCCTTTGTTCATCACCAATCTATCATTAGGGTTTCGTTGGTGTTCTCTGGTGTTCATCCTCGTTCATCATTGTCCTTCTTTTTATTTGTTTAGATCCACATATTAGATCCAAAAAATATGGAAAGCTTGTGCGGATGTAGTTTTAGCACTTGTTTTAATACTAGATCACATTCCCACCGCGACAGATCTCCTCTAGGGCTTCTTTGTTTTTCCACTGTCGCCTTTTGTAGAAGAATTTATCCTTTTTTTCTAAACAGCGGTAGATCCAAATTTGTAACCTCCATCTGCGGAACTTGTTTGTCTCAATACTTAGCCAATGTTACTTCCGGCAACTCTTTGAACATGTTTAGTCATGGCGGCTTACCCTGCCGGCTTATCTTTTCTTTATATATCATTAGCCCTTGCTTAAGCCACCATTATGTACTGTAATTGTTTAACTTGCAATCCCATCAACTGATTTGAACCGTCAATTATTTCCTTTTTAGACTGTCCTTTCAACATGCCACCGAAGACAATGACAACTTGCAACTGGGTTCCTTCCACAGTCACCGAAAGTACTTTGAAGGACTTTGTCACCGTGGGATACTTACCAGAGAAGAGTGTCATGCATTACCGTGTTCCTGACCCGGCTGAAGAGAGACCTCAGCCAAAAGATGGTGAAATTATTGTCTTTACTGATCATATGAACCGGGGCTTCTCACCGCCCGGCTCAAAATTCTTTAGAGATGTTCTGCATTTTTTCAAGCTTCATCCGCAAGATATCGGACCCAATTCCATATCAAACATTTGTATCTTCCAAGTTTTTTGCGAAGTTTATCTGTGGCGACCCGACCCGAATGGATCAAGTCTACTGTGCTCCGGTGTCATCCCTGGATCAGTAATGCTGACACCACACAGTACTTCGAAGGATTTATAGCAGAGTGACAATCACACACTTATTACATCATTGTCTCAAAGAGAACTTATTACAATAAATATGGCTTAAGGCCATCTAATAACGATAACAGCGGAAGACTCGGAAGATAAATGGGTCCATCAACTCCAACGGCATCACTGAGTATAGAACCATGACCTAAAAGCACCTTACTCGTCGTCTGAAAAGTCTACAACATGAAAGTTGCAGCCCGAAAACGGGTCAGCACATGGAATATGCTGGAAATGTAACACATAGAGAGTAATGGAATGAAACAGCTATACTATATGCATATATGGCTGGTGGAAAGCTCTATGGTTACAGTTTTGCGTAAAGCCAGTTTTTCCCTACTGCAAAGGAATAAATTTATTTAACCATCATGGTAGTTGTTAAACATCGAGAATGGTTGACAGCATTCCGATCCCAATTAAGTAATTAAAACCCAACAACATTAATTAGAAGTAACGTCATGAGATTCACATGATATTCAAGTACTAGATACTCAAGTTGTCCATAACCGGGGACACGGCTAATCATGATTAGTTTGTACACTCTGCAGAGGTTTGCGCACTTTTCCCCACAAGACTCGATCGCCTCCATTGGGTTTCTCGCACTACAGGGTGTTTGAGAATACGGATGACCGAGACACAGTCTTTCAGAAGCGCTAGCACCTTACATGTGGGTAGACCGGTACACCTACTTTCCCCTACATCTGCTAGTCTACCCGTAAGAGTTCGCACAACTTAGTCAACTATGCCAGAGCCCATAATGGCTTGTGGCTGCACACGGAAGTTACTAGCATGAATGATCTTATGATCCCTTTGAGCCTGGGTGGCGGTCCGAAATAAAAATAGGCAAGTCCTGATAGACATCAGGTGCCTCAATCCACCCAGATGTGTGTTCAAGTTGCCACCTTAGATAAACCCTTAATTATCAATCTCACATCTGTCATGGATATCACTCACCCAATCCACGTCTACTAGCATAGCATGGCATAATAAGCAAACGTAGAAGTAACTCCCAAAGGTTTCATAGTAATACAAGTGATAGGTACTACCTCATCTACTTCCCATCCCACAATTTAATTAGATCCTAATCATGCAATGTGAGAGGATTGATCTAATGCAATAAAACATGGGTTGTAGAAAAGGTATGATCAAAGTGTTACTTGCCTTGCTGATGATCCGCGAGACCTAGGGTTTCGAAGTAACAAGCGGCGCAATCCGGGTGATCTATCACAGACAAACAACAAACACACAATAAATACTCATCTAATGCACAGGTAAAACTCGAACAA
The DNA here is from genome assembly GCF_003073215.2 of Triticum urartu. NCBI lineage: Eukaryota > Viridiplantae > Streptophyta > Magnoliopsida > Poales > Poaceae > Triticum > Triticum urartu. Next base: position 644,734,416 of record NC_053024.1, read on the forward strand.
GAGAACGAACCAGAAAGTTCAACTTAAGAACTCCGGTTGCAAAGAAAGAAAGAACCGAACAGACGACGGAAAAACAAACGGCGGAAGAAAACAACTCGGTTCTAGCAAGTTGAAACTAGGTCAAATTTTACTGTAGCAAAGGCTTGTTCAAGTTGATTAGACGGAACGGCGGTTTCGAGACGAAACTCCAGGCGCTTGAATCACCTGATTCCGACAAATGAGCGGGAAGAAAGACTAGAACGAAGATCGGATCTGAGATCGCGATCGCGGAATAAATCTGACGAAAAGAAAGAGATGAACGGTTAAACGAACGGGCGTCGTTAACCGGGAAAAAATCGGTGATCACGTTCGTTGAGACGAACGGTCCGAAACAAGAACGAAAACCGATCTAGGGTTTCGGAAGAAAACCGAAACAAAGCCGGAAGAAAAACCGAAAGAAAAAGAGAAGAATCGGAACGGTTGTCTAGAAGAAAAACCGAACCGAGGAAAAGAAGAGGCGGCGCGGCTACCTCGGGAGGCGGGGCTCTGGGCGGCGGCTTAGGGCGGCGGCGGCGGCTTAAGGCGGCGGCGGCTACTTAAGGCGGCGGCGGCTTGGGGCTTGGGGTGGAGAGGGGGTGTTGGTATTTATATAGGATGGGGGGTCTCTTGCTTGGGGAAGGGGCAAGGGGAGGCGGCGGCGGCTTGGAGTCCCGCTGGGACTTGGCCTGGCAGCGTGGCTAGCGGCTGGCGCGCGCGGCTGGGCCGGCCTTGGCCCAGGCGGCTGGGCATGCGTCCCTTTTTTTAAATAGTTCTGCGCGCAGAAAAACAAAGAAAGAGAAACTAAACGAACTCCGAAAAATCTAAAGTAATTTTTCCCCAACTCCTAAAAATGAGTCGAACAAAATGAACTTTACTCGGGGCCTAGATGCAATTTTTGAAAACGCGCATTTTTCCCTATCCAAAAAAGCAAACAAAACTCCGGCAAAACCAAAACTTGACTTATTCATTAAATCTTCATTTTTCCTGACTTTGGGAAAGTCATATTATTCCCTCTCTCATTTTTTTTGATATTGGAAAAATAATTGAAGATCAAATAAATAAATCAAATGATCCTCTTTTCAAATTTGAGAAAACTCTCAAATATGAAAATAATGAAATCTCCAACTCTCTCTGAAGGTCCTTGAGTTGCGTGAAATTTCTAGGATCAACCAAAATGCAAGAAAATATGCTATGCATGATGATCTAGTGTATAACATTCCAAATTGCAAATTTGGGATGTTACATTATCTTCAAGAAGAACCTACTGTTGAGCTCTTCAGAGAATATTTATACCTGAACCGCCAGAACGAATATATCAACAGTCCCAGCTTGGAACTTCGCGGGATTTCGATTCAACGCAGACGAGATGCCATCTTCCCTTTAGTAGTCTTGCCAAGCCATCCCAAGGACTAGAATCAAACATGGTTCTACTGCAAAGACACCTCACCGTCTGATGAAAATCCAATGCCGGGTTACCGTGCTGATCGTCTTGACGCCAAATACCAACTCCCTGATAAACTTACTGCCACTGAACGCAAGAAACGTGTCCCCAAAATCAGAAAAGTCCAAGCTTTGTTAGGAAATGGCTTGACCGGAGTTGACTTGATCCGCTGCTGGGTCGCATGGCGGATTATACCTTTAAGCCGCCGATCCGGCTTGATGTGTTCATACACCGGAGGAACTGATGACCCTTTACGTCATAGTTCAGTGTGTTTGACTGAAGAGGCCATTGTTGAAATGGCAACCACTCTCATCAATAGCAAGTATGAAGACTGCAGCATAGTAGGGTTGAATCCTTTCTGCAAGCTTAACCCGGCGCCAGAGGTAAATCTTCTTAACTTCTTTTTCCTCAGCAGTTAAGTATTTGCATGAATTTCAACAAGTTATTTTTCCACAGGCCAAATCTGATTTTTGGAAAGCAAAATATGACCATGAGGCTGCCAAAAAAGCTAAAGCTACTGCGATAGCCGCCAAGAAGACCGTCAGAAAATATAAGAAGAAGCCAACCGCCTCTGAGTTACTCAAGCTGGATGACACCTCTGAGTCGGAGGTATCCCTTGACTCTCTTGGCCTATTTTTTAACCACCTTATTGACACTGACTATTGCCAGGATGACACGGGGGCTAGCTAGGCAGTTGAAGAAGAGGTAAATATTATTTCCTCCGACTCAGAACCTTTACCAAGGAATAAACTTCGGCGGGTAACCCGGAAAGTAAGGTTTTCACACCCCTTGGCTTATTTAGATCCTTGTTTTCTTTTGAAACGACAGCAACATGAGAGTCGCCGGCAGACCCGGTCTGGTGGAGATGACGATTTACCCTCCAGCTTACAAAAAACTCCTCGGAAACGCCAGAATGAGGTTCTTTTTGACTTTCAACCCTTATATTTGTTCAATGAATTACCTTCATCACTCATTTTTGATTCCATATTTACAGGAGATTTCCCGTTCCTCATCTGGCGATTCATCACAAACTCAATTGCTGGCCTTCAAGACCGCCCCCGGGTAAAGATAAGTAGCCTTATTATATACCTTTATATATGTATCATTGTACTGACTTGTCTAAATCCTTTTTAAGCGGTCAAGCAAAGCCAAAGAAAGCAAAGGTGACAAAGCCGGTTGTGAATCCGAAAACCACTGAACCGGAGCAGCCAACCCTCGTACCAGAACATCCTGAAGACCCGGAGCAATCAACTTTTGTGCCCAAACACGCTGAATGGCCAGAGGACCCTTCCTTCAATGTTCAACCGGATTTACCTGAACCGTCTGCGGATGAAACTGCTATTGATCCATCAAGTATTGAGCCATCAAGCTCAGCTAACCCGCCGGAGAGGCACAGTGATGACGTTTTAATCACTGGCACTAGATTTGTTGAACCAGGGAACCCAACTATCTTGGCAAGACACTCTGCCAGACAAGAAGTTGTGGAAAGGCAGAAGGTGAGGTTTGACGTCTCCCACTATGCTCACCTGAGTATTAGTGAAGTGCTATCTGGTTATCTCAGTCAAGTGCACTCCAGCCGTGACTCGGAAATTGAGATGGTCAAACAGATGCATCAAAAATATGAGGTGCGTTCTCTGGCTTATATAAGTTATATACCCTGCCAGCCTCCAAGTCTTCTGATTATGATAAGATGGAATGATCTGTAGACTTAAAATACTTAAAAGCGTCTGTCTTAGACTCCCTCCAAGTTCGGTTTGCATCTAAACCGGATGCTGATAGTATTTCAATTTGCATGTGTAGCCCCCAAGGGCTGGTTTAATCAGTATGAATGAGCTGGTCCTCCTAGTCATTGCATAGAACTGAACTGTATAGCCCTCCTGAGCTGGCTGAGACTGTTGACAGCTTATCTGGTTCATTTGTAGAAAAAAGTCAAACAATATGCATTAGCCCCCAAGTGCCAAGTGGTATTGCCTGCAAAACACTGGGGACTTTTTAGAAAGAAGCATTTCCTTTGAAAAATTTGCGCTGACAGACATTAGCCCCCAAGTGCCAAGTGTTATTGCTTGCAAAGCACTTGGGACTTGTTTTTTATAACCTGCCATGAAATTGAAACAACCTTATGTTGTATGCAGGCTGCGACCACAGAACTGGAATCCCAATTGTCTGAGGCCAAGTCCCGGCTGGCGACTCAAGAGACTGATACAAAGAAAGATGAATCCAAATTCCAGTTGAGTGTGTCTGAGGCCGAAAAGCTGAAGACCAGCTTCACGGTGGAGAAAGAGGCTTGGGCCAATGAGAAGACTGCCTTGATACAGCATGCGGAGACGGCTAAGGCAGCTCTGGGAGAAGTCACCGCTGAACTCACCGGTTGAAAGAACCGTGTGTCTCAGATGGTTACTGCAATCTTAGGTAAGTCACCTTGTTACGTACTTAAAGTAAGTATTTTTCCATTATAAGCCGCCACTTAAACCATTGTGCAAACTTTACAGGTCCCAGGAGCAGCAATCTGAGCCGAGATACTGTGGTAAAGATTAAGGCGGTTTACACGCTGGTTGAACAATTGTACACCGGAGCTCAACGAACTCTTGCCACCATCTCCCCCGCGAATCAAGGGCCGACTCTATTAAGTGACATCTTGAAGAAGCTATCCATCTTGCCCGCTTGGTTCCAAGAAATCAAGTGGTCATGTGCTAGAGCCGGAGCTGTGACAGCTTTAAGTCGTGCCAAAGCCTGGGTACCAGAATTAGACCCGACGGACGTAGCCAGGGGATACCCTAGCCTTAAAGAAGATGGAATGCCTTTCGACCAAGAAGATTTTGCTGCTTGTGTCAAGGAAATTCATCCTCATGCTACCATCATTGGTTAAGGGACCAACCTCACTAATCAGCCAGGTTTTGATGCAGACAATAAGAAGATGGCGACTCCTTCCTATAAAGTGATGGACTTAATCCCGCCGGTTCGTAAGCACACTTTCGCCCCTGAGATTGACCCGTCTGGTCTAATTGATGAAGAGGCTGAATTTTTCACCCTTCATGGCTTTGCCTGGTCCAAACCCAACTTCCAGACGGTGGAGGTGGACGAACCGGCAAGGGATGAAGCGCAACCATCAAGTCAGCCAGGCCAAGACTCATGAACCGGCTCCGACTTATCATCTGCTGTATGGGATACCAAAAAACAGTTTATCATTTTGGGCTCCAAGCGCCTTGTAATAGGTTAACTTTAAACTTCTTGCACTGTTGTGCAATCATGCATATTATGCTGCTTATAACACTTATTTATCCGTTATGCTATATATCCCTTATGACATTAACAAGTTCGAATCTGCTTCTGCATACAACATTTAAAAGTGTCCTGGCGGTTTACCGCTAGACGGGTTATAATGCCCCAACATGAATTTTATCATTATTCATAACCAAGGTTGGTCAAAATAATAATCATATATGAAAAAATATATCATACCTATGATATTTGATCACACTTGTTGATTTTACCAAGCTAGTATAGTAAGGGTGATGACCCAAGACTTTGGATACTGGTAGTTATCAGAGATTACCAGCTTATGAATAAAACCGGTCCGGGTTAATAAACACCGGATAGTTACCTTTATTTTATACTCGCGACTTATAGTCGAAGACCCGGCCGGGTTAATAAACACCGGTTAATGTCATATATGACTCAGAAGGCATTATAGGCCTCATTGTTTTTCAACCATGTATTACTATGTCACAAAAGAAAAAATCTCAAAAAGACATTCAAATCAAAACAACAGAAAAAATCCGAGGCTTTCGTAGGCCGCCAAGCCAAAATATCTTCTTCAATGAAACTAGCATTAGCCACTGGAAGGTACGCGCTTTCCGTGAGTCGGCCCTCATTGACCCAATCGACATTTTAACCCGGATAAGTTCAGTTCTTATTTAAAGATAGACTTATCAGGAGTACATGGGGTTAGAGCAGCATAGTGCATCACAGGCCGATTTATCCAAGTTTCAAGGACGGTGGCTTTACAGCCTGAGCTTCTCCTTGATATCCGTAATACCATGCCCTCTCATGACAAACTGACGTTTTAACCTTAACGAGTTCAGGGTCTTGTTTAAAAGATTGACTGTTAAGAGTTCGGTGGGTCAATCAGGATTACCTGATGGAGAAGCATCTGGCATACAGGAAGGATAACCCGGGGATTTAGGTGAATACACCTGGCTTCCAAGCCTGGCTTTTATAGCCTATCGCAAGGTTATGAACTCTTCGTTCTTTAGAACAAAAGAGCCCCCAAGTGACATTTTGAGTTGTGCTCAGGGGGTACCTATGTTTGAGTCGTGCTTTTGCCACAGACTCTCTTTGGTCCCATGTTTTTTGTATATGGCCTATAAGCCGGATCAAAGGGTAATTATAACTTTGCTGTATAAAGTAGAAGCCCCCAAGTAATCGAAGACTCATTAATTTAGAGAGAGAAAACAACAGAGGCCCTGCTTTAGCAGGGATGTCGGCTTTACTATTTTAATAATAATATATACATCATCAAAATATGTACATTGGATGAGCCGGCGGCTCAGGTGTATTATGGCCTAAGCTGAGCAATATTCCAGGGCTATCGGGTCTCCTCCTCCAACATGTGTGAGTCCCTTGTGGCCGGTCTCGAACATCGATAAGGTAATATGACCCGTTGTTTAGATTCTTGCTCACCACAAAGGGTCCTTCCCAAGGTGGGGATAACTTGTGCATATCAGTCTGATCCTGGATAAGCCGGAGCACCAGGTCGCCTTCTTGAAAAGTTCTAGTTTTAACCCGGCGGCTATGATAACGGCGCAGATCTTGCTGGTAAATCGTTGATCGAGCTGCTGCTATGTTATGCTCCTCATCCAATAGATCAAGTGCTTCTTGACGTGCTATTTCATTGTCTGCTTCAACATAAGCCACCACACGAGGCGAGTCATGACGGATGTCACTAGGGAGAACTGCCTCTGCTCCATAAACCATGAAGAAAGGTGTGTAACCCGTAGATCTGTTTGGGGTGGTATTGATGCTCCATAACACGGAAGGTAACTCCTCCACCCAACAACCCGGCGTCCTCTGCAGGGGAACCATAAGCCGGGGTTTGATGCCCTTCAAGATTTCTTTGTTTTCTCTCTCAGCTTGACCTTTGGATTGGGGGTGAGCCACTGATGCTACATCAAGTCGGATATGCTCACGTTGACAAAATTCTTCCATAGCACCCTTAGAGAGATTAGTGCCATTGTCTGTTATAATGTTGTGTGGAAAGCCAAAGTGGAATATCACCTTCTTCATGAATTGAACCGACGTTGCTGCATCACACTTGCTAACTGGCTCTACCTATACCCACTTAGTGCACTTATCAACCACCACCAAAAGGTGGGTCTTCTTATCTTTAGATCTTCTGAAAGGCCAACCATATCGAGCCCCCAAACTGCGAATGGCCAAGTAATTGGAATCATCCTCAATTCTTGAGCCAGCACATGGGCTCGATGTGCAAATTTCTGACATCCATCACACCTGCTGACGAGGTCCTCTGCATCAGCATGAGCTGTTAGCCAATAAAACCCATGACGGAAAGCTTTAGCCACAAGGTACTTTGAACCGGCATGATGACCACAATCTCCTTCATGAATTTCTCGTAAGATCTCATAGCCCTCTTTTGGAGAAACACAACGCTGAAATGCCCCTGTGATACTGCGATGATGTAACTCTCCATTAACAATCGTCATTGACTTAGACCACCGGGTTATCTGTCTGGCCAAAGTTTCATCCTCAGGTAACTCGCCCCGGGTCATATAGGCCAAATAAGGGACTGTCCAATCTGGGATTACATGAAGAGCTGCCACCAACTGAGTCTCCGAGTCAGGAATAGCCAAATCCTCCTCTGTAGGAATCTTAACCGACAGGTTATGCAAACGTCAAGAAAGACATTAGGTGGCACCGGCTTACGTTGAGAGCCCTGCCGGCTTAAAGCATCTGCCGCTTCATTTTTCCTCTGGCCAATGTGTTCAACTTGATAACCTTTGAAGTGACCAGCAATAACGTCCACCTCTCGCCGATAAGCCGCCATGAGTGGATCCTTAGAATCCCAAGTACCAGAGACTTGCTGAGCCACCAAATTTGAATCGCCGAAGCATCTAACCCGGCTTAAGTTCATTTCCTTAGCCATGCGAAGACCATCGAGTAAGGCCTCATACTCAGCTGCATTGTTAGTACAAGGAAACATCAAATGAAGAACATAGCAAAATTTATCACCTCGAGGGGAAGCAAGAATAACTCCAGCCCCCGAGCCCTCCAATTTCCTGGACCCATCAAAGTGAATAGTCCAATATGTGTTATCTGGCTTTTCCTCTGGCATCTGCAGTTCTATCCAATCATTGATGAAGTCCACCAGCGCTTGAGACTTGATGGCCGTGCGAGGTACATATTTTAACCCGTGAGGCCCAAGCTCAATGGCCCACTTAGCGACCCGACCAATTGCTTCTCTATTTTGGATGATATCTCCCAAAGGAGCAGAGCTGACCATGGTAATGGGATGGCCCAGAAAATAATGTTTAAGCTTCCGGCTGGCCAAGAACACCCCATATACAAGCTTCTGCCAGTGTGGATACCTCTGCTTGGACTCAATAAGCACTTCACTGATATAGAAAACCGGCCTTTGAACCGGATGTTCCTTTCCTGCCTCCTTTCTTTCTACCACAATGGAAACACTGACAACTCGGCTATTAGCAGCCACATATAACAACAAAGGCTCCTTATCAATAGGGGCTGCAAGTACTAGCGGCTCAAGCAGCTGCTTCTTCAAATCCTCAAACGCTACATCAGCAGCATCGCTCCAGACAAAGTTATCTGTCTTTTTCATCATCTGATACAGAGGGATAGCCTTCTCCCCTAACCGGCTTATGAACCGGCTTAATGCCGCAATACGACCCGCCAGACGCTGCACATCATTGATACATGTCGGTTTAGCCAGAGAGGTGATGGTTTTGATCTTCTCTGTATTAGCTTCAATTCCTCTGTTAGACACCAAAAAACCCAGGAGCTTGCCTGTCGGCACACCAAAAACACACTTGGCTGGGTTAAGCATCATCTTGTAAACCCAGAGATTATCAAAAGTTTCCTTCAAATCATTTATCAGTGTCTCTTTCACTCTGGATTTTACCACAATATCATCCACATAGGCATGAACATTACACCCAATTTGGTTATGAAAGCAATTTTGCACACACCTCTGATAAGTCGCCCGGGCACTCTTGAGCCCAAAAGGCATAGATACATAGCAAAAGGCTCCAAATGGAGTTATGAAAGCTGTCTTCTCCTGGTCCTTAACTACCATCTTGATCTGATGATAACCAGAATAAGCATCCAAAAAACTCAAACGCTCACAACCCACTGTAGCATCAATAATCTGATCAATACGAGGGAGAGCAAAAGGGTCCGCTGGACAAGCCTTATTCAAATCCGTGTAGTCCACACACATACGCCAAGTGCCGTTTTTCTTAAGTACCAGCACCGGGTTAGCCAACCACTCAGGATGGAAAACTTCAATGATAAACCCAGCTGCCAAGAGCCGGGCTACTTCCTCTCCAATGGCCTTTCGTCTCTCCTCATTAAAATGGCGAAGAAACTGTTTGACCGGCTTAAACTTTGGATCAATATTAAGAGTGTGCTCAGCGAGTTCTCTCGGTACACCCGGCATGTCTGAAGGCTTCACGCAAAGATATCCTGGTTCTCACGGATGAACTCGATGAGCACGCTTTCCTATTTCAGATCCAAATTAGCACTGATGTTGAACTGCTTGGATGAGTCGCCAGGAACAAAATCAACCATCTTGGTATCATCTGCCGACTTAAACTTTAACACCAGATCATGCTCTGTGGTTGGTTTTTTCAAGGACGTCATATCTACCAGGTCAACATTGTCCTTGTAAAATTTCAACTCGTTTGTTTCACAAACTGACTCAGCGTAAGCCGCGTCCCCCTCTTCACACTCCAGAGCTATCTTACGGCTCCCATGCACTGTAATGGTTCCTTTGTGACCCGGCATCTTGAGTTGCAGATACACATAACACGGTTGCGCCATGAACTTGGCATAAGCTGGTCGTCCAAACAAAGCGTGATATGGGCTATGGATCTTACTACTTCAAAGGTCAATGTTTCTGACCTAGAGTCATGATCATCTCCAAAAACAACTTCTAGAGCTATCTTACCGACTGGATATGCCGACTTACCAGGCACCACGCCATGGAAAACAGTGTTTGACGGCTTAAGATTTTTATCAGTCAACCCCATGGGACGAAAAGTTTCATAATAAAGGATATTGATGCTTCTCCCTCCATCCATGAGTACCTTGGTAAACTTATACCCTCCGACCTGTGGTGCAACCACCAAAGCCAAATGACCCGGATTATCAACCCGGGGTGGATGATCTTCCCGACTCCGCGCGATGGGCTGCTCAGACCAACGTAGATAGCGAGGAACTGCCAGCTCAAAAGTATTGAATAATCTCTTATGAAGCTTCTGGTCATGCTTACACAAACTAGTGGTAAACACATGATATTTCCCACTATTCAACTGCTTCGGGTTGCTCTGGTAACCAGACTGTTGCTGTTGCTGACCCCCTTGATTACTCTGCTGGTTGTAACCACCCTGGTTGTTGTGATTACCTTGATTTCCTTGGAAACCAGAGTTAGAACCGCCACCACCATAACCCGGACCATGAGAGCCGGGCCCAGAATCGCCACCTGGTCCATGGCTGTCATGGAAAAGATTTGATTTTTTGTACTCCTTCATGATGTGACAATCCTTCCATAGATGCCCGGATGGTCTTTCTTCCGTACCATGTCGTGGGCAGGGCTGATTCAACATACGCTCAAGATTGATACCGGATCCGCCGGCTTGTGGGGGCGGTTTACCCTTACGACGCTGACCATTATTCTGCGCGTTGGTGTTAGCCACAAAGTCAAAACTATTATCAGTTTTGTGCTTAACGTTGCCTCCCGGGTTATACTGCTGCCCCTTAGCGTTGCTGCTCCTCTTCCCCTTCCCCGCCTTATCGTCATCAGACTCGGGGTCTTTGGTACTATCAGAGTCAGCATATTTAACCAGAGCCGCCATGAGCGTCCCCATGTCATTGTAGTGGCGCTTAAGCCGCCCTAATTTCTGCTTCAAGGGCGTGAAACGGCAGTTGTTCTCCAACATCAACACCGCTGAGTCGGCATTGATGCGATCCGGCGAGTGTAAGATTGTTGAGACCCGGTGCACCCAATGGGTTGTTGATTCACCTTCTTCCTGAACACAGGCGACCAGATCCATAATCGACATGGGCTGTTTGCACGTATCTTTGAAGTTCTGGATAAACCGGGCTTTCAACTCGGTCCATGACCCGATCGAATTGGCAGGGAGCCCCTTCAACCAGGTGTGGGCCGTTCCTTCTAGAATCAGGGGAAATACTTAGCACACGCAGCCTCGCTGATGTCCAGTAACTCCATGGCCATCTCATAACTCGCAATCCATGCCTCAGGACTTAAATCGGTCATATAGTTTGGCACTTTGCGAGGTCCTTTGAAATCTTTGGGCAGACGCTCATTACGCAGATCCGGTACCAAGCATGGTACGCCCAAGTTTCTAAAGGTTAAACCTGGCTCCACAGAGGTGGCCGGACGGACCGGAGTTGGTTGACGAGCCGCATACTGAGCGCCAGCTCGGCCTCTCGACGAGCTCTACCTTGATCCACCACGTCCTGAGCGTTTGCACCACCACCCGCCGGTCATGCCCACGAGGCGGGTTATGGTTCTGCCCACTACTTGATACGGCCGGCTCATCGAGATGCCTGCTGTAACTCCGGCTCGAACGAGGGGTAGAATGAACTTGATTGCGGCTGTAGGAATAAGCATGTTGTTGAACCAGCGCTGTCTGAAGAAGATCTCTAGCCCTCCGTGTCTCAACTGCCGCTGGCAATTCACCTTCAACCGGGATAGCTGCCAATCGAGATGCTGGAGCGACCGTGTTATCCAAAGGGTTGGAATAATGACCCAGCGGCATCAGCACATGGTGTGGCGGTTTATTGTTATGACGAGGTGGATCCACCATGCGCGGTTGAACCGGTGTACCCGTCCCAGGTGCCTCGACCCGGTTTAACACCGCGCGGGTTACTGGTTCCTGCTCCTGGCGTGCTAAAAATATTTCTTGCTTCATAAACAGATGGCAGACGGGTCTGATGCCTCCTCCTCATGACATTGTTTGAAGCATTCTGATCCAACATGAGCCAGTAAGACTCCGCCTGAATCCGTTGTGACTGGGCGTCCAAAGCAGCCCGTTCCTCAGCCATCTTAGCGCTTTCTACATTTAACTCCTCCTTAGCCTGTGCTATCTCATCGCGTAGTCTTGTGATCGCCGCGTTATGTTGAACTTGATCCGCCGGGTTAACCACCATTGTTAACAGCGTCGTCAATTTGTCCAGCAAATCAGTTAAAGCCTGAGCCGGCGGGCGCTCAGGGCCTCCTGCCCCGGCAGCTGCTGCCGCCCCTGACCCGGAAACCAGCTCCGCCGCAGTTGATGAGTGCTGCACGGGCTGTGTACCGGCCATAAAAGTTGCAACTCGATTTGGCGGCTCACAGGGGTCCGGAATACTGTCGCCATCGGAACAGCCCCCAAGCGGCCCTCTTGCAGTTGATACAGCGATTCGGTCTCACCAGTAGATAACTCGTCATCAGAACAAATGATGGTATCACCACCAGATGCCGATCTATCCTCAGGTTCCGCTCCATGGATGCATCCCACGAAGGCATGATTCATGGCGGGCCGAACCCGGGCGGGTCTCACACGCTGAGCCGTCTCAATGATGTCGGTGCAAATGTCCGGCTCAGGGCCCGGTTCGCCGATCTTGCCGATGAAGACGTGAATTTCGCCAAAGGGGACCCGGTACCCGTACTCAATTGAGTCAGCATCGGGGCCCCAGCCTGCGTCGTTGATGTAGAGCTTGCCGCGGCGACTCTTGGTCATCCGGCACACGGCGTATCCCTTGATCCCTTCGAAGTTGCCCTTTAAGAACTCGAAACCATCGTGTGATGGCCCTACGGTGGGCGCCAACTGTCGTGGAATTGTCACGTCAGATGTCCTAGTGTGAGGACTTAGTCGTGGAGCTATCGCATTGAGGTTAGCATAAAAGGGTTAATCAGGACAAAGGACACGAGGAGTTTATACTGGTTCGGCCCCTTACGATGAAGGTAAAAGCCTAGTCCAGTTAGTAGTTGGTATTGCTAGGGTTTCGATGAGCAGGGGCGAATACGCTTGACCCGGCTCTCGATCTGTTGTTTCTTGTCCTAAGCCGCCGCTAGGTCATCCCCTTATATACACGGGTTGAGGCCCTACGGCCCTTAGAGTCCCGGGCGGCTTATACAACGTATCCGGCTCGATGACCATTCACATATGCCTTACAATTCAAGTTTACATACATGGCGGTTTATACTCATGGGCCTTAAGCCACCTTTGGGTCTGGGCCCTCTACTAAGCCTATCTATGAATCACCATGTGACCTTGGGCTTCATTGTGATGAATCTTCATAGGGTTGACCCGGCCCCTCCTAGGCGGGTCATACGTAATAGTTATATCCCCAACAAAACTGCTAGAGACTTCTTAGCTTGCAATGATAGATCTAATCTTAAGAAATTGTTAGCTAAGCTTAAAGAAAAGTCTTTGAATGCTAGAATGAAATATGACCCTGCTTTTGCTACTTCACCTATCTTTGTTACTGATAAGGATTATGATTTCTCTGTCGATCCTGAGTTAATTACTTTGGTTGAATCTGATCCTTTTTATGGTTATGAATCTGATACCGTTGTGGCACATCTTACTAAATTAAATGATATAGCCACCCTGTTCACTAATTATGAGAAAACTCGCTATTACTTTATCCTTAAGTTATTCCCATTCTCATTAAAGGGTGATGCTAAAACATGGTTTAATTCTCTTGATCCTGGTTGTGTGCGTAGTCCCCAGGATATAATTTATTACTTCTCTCCTAAATATTTCCCCGCTCATAAGAAACAAGCTGCCTTAAGGGATATATATAATTTTGTGCAAATTGAAGAAGAGAGTCTCCCACAAGCTTGGGGGAGGCTTCTCCAATTACTTAATGCTTTGCCTGATCATCCTCTCAAGAAAAATGAAATGCTTGATATCTTTTATAATGGACTAAACAATGCTTCCAGAGACTACCTGGATAGTTGTGTTGGTTGTGTTTTCAGGGAAAGAACTATTGATCAAGCTGAATTGCTATTGAATAATATGTTGAGTAATGAAAATGATTGGACACTTCCTGAACTAACTCCTAAGCCAACTCCGAAGAAAAGGGGTATTCTATTTCTCAGTCCTGAAGATATGCAAGAGGCAAAGAAATCTATGAAAGAAAAAGGTATTAAAGCTGAAGATGTTAAGAATTTACCACCTATTGAAGAAATACATGGTCTTGATAACCCGACACAGGTAGTAAAGGTAAATTCTCTCTATAAATTTGATCAAGGTGATATTCCTCGTTATAAGTCTGCTAGCCAATGCTTAGATGAGTTTGATAATTTTATTTTTAAACAAGAAAACTTCAATGCTTATGTTGGTAGACAATTGAAACGCAATGCTGATATGCTTGAACACTTGAGTGATTATATGTCTAGAGTTAAAGGTGAACTTAAACTTATTAGTAAACATGCTTCTATGGTTACCACTCAAGTAGAACAAGTGCTTAAAGCTCAGAATGATTTGCTCAGTGAATTAAATAATAAGAAGAATGATAATGTTGTTAGAGTTATGACTAGAGGAAATGACTCAGGAACCTTTGAATCCTGAGGGCCACCCCAAGAGAATTGAGCAAGATTCTCAGAGAGCTAATGTTGATACACCTAGTCCTTTTAAGAGGAAGAAAAAGAAAAATGATAGGACTTTGCATGCTTCTAGTGAACCTATTGTTGACACACCTGAGAATCCCAATGATATTTCTATTTCTGATGCTAAAATACAATCTGGTAATGAACATGAACCTAGTGATAATGTTAATGATGATGTTCATGTTGATGCTCAACCTAGCAATGACAATGATATAGAGATTGAACCTATTGTTGATCTTGATAGCTCACAATCAAAGAATCAATGTTATGATAAGAGAGATTTCGTTGCTAGGAAACACGGTAAAGAAAGAGAACCATGGGTTCAGAAACCCATGCCTTTTCCTCCAAAACCATCCAAGAAAAAGGATGATGAGGATTTTGAGCGCTTTGCTGAAATGATTAGACCTATCTTTTTGCGTATGCATTTGACTGATATGCTTAAAATGAACCCTTGTGCTAAATACATGAAAGATATTGTTACATATAAAAGAAAGATACCGGAAGCTGAAATTTCCACCATGCTTGCTAATTACACTTTTAAGGGTGGAATACCAAAGAAACCAGGAGATCCCGGAGTACCAACTATACCATGCTCTATTAAAAGAAACTATGTTAAAACTGCTTTATGTGATCTTGGAGCCGGTGTTAGTGTTATGCCTCTCTCTTTATATCGTAGACTTGATTTGAATAAGTTGACACCCACTGAAATATCTTTGCAAATGGCTAATAAATCAACTGCTATACCTGTCGGTATTTGTGAGGATGTGCCTGTTGTGGTTACAAATGTTACTATTTTAACAGACTTTGTTATTCTTGATATTCCCAAGGATGATAGTATGTCCATTATTCTTGGAAGACCTTTTTTGAATACTGCAGGGGCTGTTATTGATTGCAACAAAGGCAATGTCACTTTTCATGTTAATGGTAATGAGCATACGGCACACTTTCCGAGGAAACAACCTCAAGTCCATAGTATTAATTCTATTGGAAAAATTTCAACAATCACTATTGGAGGTTTTGAATTTCCTCTTCCTACTGTTAAGAAGAAATATGATATTCTTATTATTGGGGATGTGCATATTCCCGTTGAGATAACCTAGTGTTATTCAAAATTTCTCCGGTTTCATGCGATTCGGAATGAGTTTGTTAACAAGACTTGCTCAACCTTGTTAGTGGATTCCTTTTGATGAGCATGAGATGGATGAAGTTAGAAAGCACAACTTTTTGTACCCTCTTTTTACTTTCTTTTATTTATATTAAATAAAGCAAAAATAGTATTTTCTGCTTGTTTTTTGAATTATCCTTGCAATAAAAAATACCCCGAAGATAAAAGTTCTCCAAATGCCCTGAAAATAAAATATGATTTTTTTCAGAATATTTAAGAATTATTGGCACTGAGAACACACCAGGGGAACACACCAGGGTGGAGGGCGCGCCCCCTGCCTCGTGGACCCCACGTGGGTCCCCTCCACTTATCCTTGCACCCACACACTTCGTCTTGCTCCAGAAAAAATCACCCACCAGCTCAAACCCGAGTTCTTGCTCATCTTACTGCCATTTTCGATCTCCTTGCTCAAAGCTCCATTCCCATAACTGCTTTGGGGGATTGTTCTTCGGTATGTGACTCCTCCAATGGTCCAATTAGTTTTTGTTCTAGTGCTTTATTTATTGCAAATTTTTGCTGCTTAGGTGACCCTGCTCTTGAGCATGCATGCCAAATTTATGTGGTCAAAAGTAGTTTTAATGCATGATATAGCCTCTAGACACTTGTAGGAGTAGTTGCTATCAATCTTATTGAGTTTGCTTCACTTTCATTTTAAGTTACTAAAAATTTCAGAAATTTTCAGAAAAAGATGAAGAGATTTTTGAGAGGCTCATCGAGCCGAAGCTTGAAGGATAAGCAAAGTGAAGAGAATAAGAAGCCCAAGTATAATCTCCCTCGTACTGCGAAGGTTCGGCCGTGTGAATGGCCTTGTGATGAGTTCTGGAGAGAAGCCAGGATTTATGAAGATTTTTATCATTTGGCTGAGAATGCAGGACTCACCGACTTCCTCCATGACCGGCGTGAACAGTATATCTTACTCACCAATATTTTTGTGCAAAGTTTTCATTTCCATGCTAGAAGATCGCCACCTTCGGTGGAATTTTATTTATATAATGAGCATAAGGAGATGTCACTTTATGATTTTTGCCGGGTCTGTATGATACCCTTTGCGGGCAGCGTAGAGGAACCGCATCGTAACGATGTGGAAGGGTTTATTGATACGATTGCTGTAAGGGAAACTAGGAAGGTTTCCGATGCAAGAATCACTAGCATACATTTTCCTGTTCTACGTTACTTCACAATTTTGCTAGTAGATGTTTAATTGGTCGTGGGAACTGCGGAAATCTTACTGCCCCTGATATTGTTATTTTGCGCCATGCTTTGTTTCGTGATACCAGTTTCATTTTAGGCGCTAGTGTTGCTAAACGGTTAAATCTGAACCGTACAAAGGGTCCCGTCTTGGGAGGCATCTTCGCCTCGCGCCTTGCTGCACACTTTAACATACCTATTAGGCATTATGAGAAAGAGGAAAAGTTGTTGCCTCATATTTTTCTAGATTATAAGAGCATGGTAGCACATGATTTTATTGTTAAGAATAAGAAGAAGATGCTTAACTATAGACTGATGTTTGATAAGAAACACGTTGAGACTATTACCTTGCCTTCTCCCTCTTTGTTTAACATATTTTCAGACACGTACCTTATTCTGCCGGAGGCCGTTCAAGCATACCAGCGCCTGACATCAGCTCCAGAGCCGGAGCCACTATCTGATCCTCACCGTCAATTTGTTTATCAGTGGGATCCGGAGGAGATCGCCAACCAGTGGCACCCTGAAGACCCCTCTCAGTACGACGCCAGCTACAACTTTGATACATGGGCATATAAAAATCCTAAGCTTGGGGGGAGTACGGATTCCTCACCGACATTAAATTTATGTTCACACACTCATGCCAGTTGTCGGTGCTCATACTTTTCCATTGTATCATCCATGCTAGTTTATTTTATTTTTTAGATTTCTTCTTGTGTGTTTGAAAAACCTTAAGAAAAACCAAAAAAATTAGTTGTAGCTTTTAGTTAGTTTACTTTCCATGCCTGTAGTGGTAGTAATTAAAAGAAAACCCAAAAATATTTCTCGTTCTTCTTTTGCTTGTTGGGAGCTTTCCTGTGTAAACAGTTTTGTTCCTTTCCTTTTCTTTGGGGGTCGAGAGGAGAAGACCACAATGAAATTGTTGAGTGGCTCTTATATGCATTATTGTTTATATAACAAAGAGCCCATATTACCTTGTCTTCTCCCTTGAATTGAATGCTTGCAGATTCCAGCTTAGTCCAATGCACGTGCCCTATTATTATTATCCACACCATTCGGTCATGCAAGTGAAAGGCAATAATGACGATATATGATGAACTGATTGAGATGAGAAAAGCTGATATAACTCGACCTCTCTTGTTTTTGTAAATATGATTAGTTCATCGTTCCTGGTTCATCCTATTATGAAAGAAACATGTTTGCAATGACAATTAGAGATTATAGCTGCTTATGCCATGCTTAATTTTCTAGGAGTTTATAATGGTTTACCTTGCGTGCCAACATACTATTAAAATGGTTGTGATGTGGTATGATAGGGTGGTATTCTCCTTTGAACGATTCGAGTGGCTTGACTTGGCACATGTTCACGCATGTAGTTGAAACAAAATCAACATAGCCTCTACGATATTTATGTTCATGGTGAATTATATTGTACTCATGCTTGCATTCGGTGTTGATTAATTTTAATGCATGTTCATGACTGTTGTCGCTCTCTAGCTGGTCGCTTCCAGTCTCTTTCTAGCCTACACTTGTACTAAGCGGGAATACTGCTCGTGCATCCAATTCCATAAACCCCAAAGTTATTCCATATGAGTCCACCATACCTTCCTATATACGATATCTACTTGCCGTTCCAAGTAAATTTGTATGTGTCAAACTCTAAACCTTCAAATAAACATTCTGTTTTGTATGCTAAAATAGCTCATGTATCAACTAGGGTTGTCGGTATCCTCCATGCTAGGCGGGTTATTCTCAAGAGGAGTGGACTACGCTCCTCACTCACGAGAAAATGGTTGGTCATCGGGATGCCCAGTCCCATGCTCAAATCAAATCAAAATAATTGCAAACAAAACTCCCCCAGGATTGTTGTTAGTTGGAGGCACCCATTGTTTCGGGCAAGCCATGGATTGATTCTTGTTGGTGGTGGGGGAGTATAAACTTTACCATTATGCTTGGGAACCGCCTATAATGTGTGTAGCATGGAAGATATTGAGATCTCTCGGTTGTTATGGTGACAATGAAAGTATACCGCTCAAAATATTATTCATCTCTATTTCAAAATCGAGCTCTGGCACCTCTACAAATCCCTGCTTCCCTCTGCGAAGGGCCTATCTATTTACTTTTATGTTGAGTCATCATCCTCTTATTAAAAAGCACCAGTTGGAGAGCAACGTTGTCATTTGCATGCATTACTATTAATTTATATTGAGTATGAATATGACTGGATCTCTTTTACCATGAATTACAATGTCTAGTCAGTCCTTGATCTTTAAAGGTGCTCTGCATTTATGTTTTGCAGTCTCAGAAAGGGCTAGCAAGATACCATCTTGTTATATCATATTATGATTGTTTTGAGAAAGTGTTGTCATCCGAGATTTATTATTATTGCTCGCTAGTTGATTATGCCATTGATATGAGTAAACATGAGACCTAAATGTTATTGTGAATATGGTTAGTTCATAATCTTTGCTGAAACTTGAATGCTGGCTTTACATATTTACAACAACAAGAGCAAACAAACTTTGTAAAAGTTTTTCTTTATCACTTTCAGTTTGTCAACTAAATTGCTTGAGGACAAGCAAAGGTTCGAGCTTGGGGGAGTTGATACGTCTCCAACGTATCTACTTTTCCAAACACTTTTGCCCTTATTTTGGACTCTAACTTGCATGATTTGAATGGAACTAACCCGGACTGACGCTGTTTTCAGCAGAATTGCCATGGTGTTATTTTTGTGTAGAAATAAAAGTTCTCGGAATGACCTGAAAATCAACAGAGACTATTTTCGGAACATATAAAAAATACTGGCAAAAGAATCAAGGCCAGGGGGCCACACCCTGTCCACGAGGGTGGGGGGCACGCCTACCCCCTGGGCGCACCCCCCTACCTCGTGGGCCCCCTGGTGCTACACTGACCTCAACTCCAACTCCATATATTCGTGTTTGGGGAGAAAAAATCAAAGAGAAGGATTCGTCGCGTTTTACGATATAGAGCCGCCGCCAAGCCCTAAACTCTCTTGGGAGGGCTGATCTGGAGTCCGTTCGGGGCTCCGGAGAGGGGAATCCATTGTCATTGTCATCATCAACCTTCCTCCATCACCAATTCCATGATGCTCACTGCCGTGCATGAGTAATTCCATCGTAGGCTTGCTGGACGGTGATGGGTTGGATGAGATTTATCATGTAATCGAGTTAGTTTTGTTAGGGTTTGATCCCTAGTATCCACTATGTTCTGAGATTGATGTTGCTATGCTTAATGCTTGTCACTAGGGCCCGAGTGCCATGATTTCAGATCTGAACCTATTATGTTTTCATGAATATATGTGAGTTCTTGATCCTATTTTGCAAGTCTATAGTCACATATTATGTGTTACGATCCGTTAACCCCGAAGTGACAATAATCGGGATACTTACCGGTGATGACGGTAGTTTGAGGAGTTCATGTATTCACTATGTGTTAATGCTTTGGTCCGGTACTCTATTAAAAGGAGGCCTTAATATCCCTTAGTTTCCAATAGGACTCCGCTGCCATGGGAGGGTAGGAAAAAAGATGTCATGCAAGTTCTTTTCCATAAGCACATATGACTATATTCGGAATACATGCCTACATTACATTGATGAACTGGAGCTAGTTCTGTGTCACCCTATGTTATAACTGTTGCATGATTGATCTCATCCGACATAATTATCCATCATTGATCCATTGCCTATGAGCTTTTCTTATATTGTTCTTCTCTTATTTACTTTTCCGTTGCTACTGTTACAATCACTATAAAACCAAAAAATATTACTTTTGCTACCGTTACCACTACTATCATATTACTTTGCTACTAAATACCTTGATGCAGATATTAAGTTTCCAGGTGTGGTTGAATTGACAACTCAGCTTCTAATACTTGAGAATATTCTTTGGCTCCCCTTGTGTCGAATCAATAAATTTGGGTTGAATACTCTACCCTCGAAAACTGTTGCGATCCCCTATACTTGTGGGTTATCATAATATAGGGAAGAACCCTTTCTTTGACTTATCCATTTTGAACTTCTTCAAAACTTTATAAGGTATGTGCTTTGCGAAAGTCCTATTAAGCGTCTCGATCTATCCCTATAGATCTTGATTCCCAATATATAAGCAGCTTCATGGAGGTCTTTCGTTGAAAAATTCTTATTCAAGTATTCTTTTATGCTATCCAGAAATTCTATATCATTTCCAGTCAACAATATGTCATCCACATATAATATCAAAAATGCTACAGAGCTCCCACTCACTTTCCTATAAATACAGGCTTCACCATAAGTTTGTATAAAACCATATGCTTTGATCACCACATCAAAGCGTATATTCCAACTCCGAGATGCTTGCACCAGTCCATAGATGTATCACTGGATCTTGCACACTTTGTTAGCACCTTTAGGATCGACAAAACCTTCTGGTTGTATCATATACAACTCTTCTTTAATAAATCCATTAAGGAATGCGGTTTTGACATCCATTTGCCATATTTCATAATTATAAAATGCGGCAATTTATAACATTATTTGGACTAACTTAAGCATCGCTATGGGTGAGAAAGTCTCATCATAGTCAACCCCTTGAACTTGTCGAAAACCTTTTGCGACAAGTTGATCTTTGTAGATAGTGACATTACCATCAGTGTTTGTCTACTTCTTGAAGATCCATTTATTCTCAATGGCTTGCCGGTCATCGGGCAAGTCCACCAAAGTCCATACTTTGTTCTCATACATGGATTTTATCGAAATCTGCGCTCATCATAGCTTCTTCATAATTCGTAGGTTCTCCATGGTCTAATAACATGACTTCCAGGATAGGATTACCGCACCACTCTAGTGTGGAACATGCTCTGTTCGACCTACGAGATCCAGTAGTAACTTGATGTGAAGTTTCATGATCATCATCATTAGCTACCTCTCTAGTTGGTGTAGGCATCACGGGAATGGTTTTCTCTGATGTGCTACTTTCAAATTCGAGAGAAGGTACAATTACCTCATCAAGTTCTACTTTCCTCCCACTCACTTCTTTCGAGAGAAACTCCTTCTCTAGAAAGGACCCATTCTTGGCAACAAAGATCTTGCCTTCGAATATGTGGTAGAAGGTATACCCAATAGTTTCTTTAGGGTATCCTATGAAGACGCACTTCTCCGATTTGGGTTCGAGCTTATCAGGATGAAGCATTTTAACATAAGTGCCGCATCCCCAAACTTTAAGAAATGACAGCTTAGGTTTCTTACCAAACCATAGTTCATACGATGTCGTCTCAGCGGATTTAGACGGTGCCCTATTTAACGTGAATGTGGCTGTCTCTAATGCATAACCCCAAAATGGAAGTGGTAAATCGGTAAGAGACATCATAGAACACACTGATAACCCACAAGTATAGGGGATCGCAACAGTTTTCGAGGGTAGAGTATTCAACCTGTCGGCGTCCTGTGAATGGGGGTACCCAAACTTGCCTGCCTGCGGCCCACGGCATGGCTCCATCGATGGCCCGGTACGGCCAAGCTTCCGCAATGACAAACCAAGACCCTCGCGAAGGGCCAAGCCTCGCAAGGCGAACGGCACAAAGACCTCCCTGGGGGGCGGCCTCACTAGGATGGCTCCCGAGGAGCGGAGATATCAATGCAAGGTGCACCTTGCGAGGTTCACATGATGTGAGCCATGACGACCAAGGCCAGGCGGGCGCCAGCGGGTGCAGTGCTAAGGGGGCAAGCGCAGGCGCAGAGTCCCGAGGAATCAAGCAAAGGTTTCCATATCGGTGCAACAAGACCAAGACCACCAGGACGGCAGTACAGAGGTCATCGCGGAGCCCACCGCAGCGTCACGACTAGAGCCTTTTGCAGACGAAGACTACTTTTGTCAGGATAGCTTGTACTTGTTGTCCCCCTTCAAATTTGGCTCTTGTGGGATCCCTTCCCGCCTTGCATTTGGGAAGAGGACCAAGGCCACCATAAATAGGACTTAGCCACCACCATAGAAGCGGATGGATCATTCAGATCAGCCTCTCACCACCAGCTCATCAAGCTCAAGAACACCTCACCTCCTGAGGCTGTTCAACCATTGTACTAGTTCATCCTCAGCCCCTCGAGGCAATCCACCACAAAGCTGGAGTAGGGTATTACACCGCAAGGTGGCCCGAACCAGGATAAACCGTTGTGTCTCTTGTCCCTTGGGTTCGTTGAGCTAGGCCGTAGAATCATCGAGCAGGCAGACTGGGAGGGGAGAGTTCTTTGCACGCATCCCAGTAATCGAACCTCTAAAGGGTCTGGGGAACCCCGAATCCGACATTTGGCGCGCCAGGTAGGGGTGCGTCAGAGCTTCTAGCCTTCTAGTCGGCCCGCCATTGCTACCTCTTGAGCACTGCGTTGGTTTTCTCCGAAGAGGAAGGGATCATGCAGCAAAGTAGCGTAAGTATTTCCCTCAGTTTTTGAGAACCAAGGTATCAATCCAATAGGAGGCTACGTGCGAGTCCCTCGCACCTTCACAAAACAAATAAATCCTCGCAACCAACGCGATAAGGGGTTGTCAATCCTTCCCTACACGGCGACTTACGAGAGTGAGATATGATAAGATAATATTTTTGGTATTTTTATGATAAAGATGCAAATTAAAATAAAAGCAAAGGAAATAACTAAGTATTGGAAGATTAATATGATGAAGATAGACCCGGGGGCCATAGGTTTCACTAGTGGCTTCTCTCAAGAGCATAAGTATTTTACGGTGGGTGAACGAATTACTGTTGAGAAATTGACAGTATTGAGTATAGTTATGAGAATATCTAGGTATGATCATGTATATAGGCATCACGTCCGAGACAAGTAGACCGACTCCTACATGCATCTACTACTATTACTCCACTCATCGACTGCTATCCAGCATGCATCTAGAGTATTAAGTTAATGAAAACAGAGTAATGCCTTAAGCAAGATGACATGATGTAGAGGTATAAACTCATGCAATATGATGAAAACCCCATCTTGTTATCCTCGATGGCAACCATACAATACGTGCCTTGCTGCCCCTACTGTCACTGGGAAAGGACACCGCAAGATTGAACCCAAAGCTAAGCAGTTCTCCCATTGCAAGAAAGATCAATCTAGTAGGCCAAAACAAACTGATAATTCGAAGAGACTTGCAAAGATAACCAATCATACATAAAAGAATTCAGAGAAGATTCAAATATTGTTCATAGATAGACTTGATCATAAACCCACAATTCATCGATCTCAACAAACACACCGCAAAAAAGAAGATTACATCGAATAGATCTCCACAAGAGAGGGGGAGAACATTGTATTGAGATCCAAAAAGAGAGAAGAAGCCATCTAGCTAATAACTATGGACCCGTAGGTCTGAGGTAAACTACTCACACTTCATCGGAGGATCTATGGTGATTATGTAGAAGCCCTCCGTGATCGATGCCCCCTCCGACGAAGCTCCAGAACAGGCCCCAAGATGAGATCTTGTGGATACAGAAAGTTGCGACGGTGGAATTACGGTTTTGGCTCCGTATCTGATCGTTTGGGGGTACGTAGGTATATATAGGAGGAAGGAGTACGTCGATGGAGCAACAGGGGGCCCACGAGGGTGGAGGGCACGCCTGGGGGTAGGCGCGCCCCCCTACCTCGTGGCCTCCTTGTTTGTTTCTTGACGTATGATCCAAGTCTCCTGGATCATGTTCGACGAGAAAATCACATTACCGAAGGTTTCATTCCGTTTGATATTCCTTTTCTTTGAAACCCTAAAATAGGCAAAAAAAACAGCAATTCTGGGTTGGGCCTCCGGTTAATAGGTTAGTCCCAAAAATAATATAAAAGTGGATAATAAAGCCCAATAATGTCCAAAACAGTAGATAATATAGCATTGAGCAATCAAAAATTATAGATACGTTGGAGACGTATCAAGCATCCCCAAGCTTAATTCCTGCTCGTCCTCGAGTAGGTAAATGATAAAAACAAAATTTTTGATGCGGAGTGCTACTTGGCATGTAATTCTTCTTAATTGTGGTATGAATATTCAGATCCGAAAGATTCAAGATAAAAGTTCATATTGACATAAAAATAATAATACTTCAAGCATACTAACTAAGCAATTATGTCCTCTCAAAATAACATGGCCAAAGAAAGTTCATCCCTACAAAATCATATAGTTTAGTCATGCTCCATTTTCGTCACACAAGAATGCTCTCATCATGCACAACCCCGATGACAAGCCAAGCAATTGTTTCATACTTTAGTAATCTCAAACCAATAAACTTTCACGCAATATATGAGTGTGAGCCATGGATATAGCACTATGGGTGGAATAGAATATAATGAGGGGGTCATGTGGAGAAGACAAAAAAGGAGAAAGTCTCACATCAACGAGGCTAATCAATGGGCTACGGAGATGCCCATCGATTGATGTTAATGCAAGGAGTAGGGATTGCCATGCAACGGATGCACTAGAGCTATAAGTGTATGAAAGCTCAACAAAAGAAACTAAGTGGGTGTGCATCGAACTTGCTTGCTCATATAGACCTAGGGTACTTGAGGAGGCCCATTGTTGGAATATACAACCCAAGTTCTATAATGAAAAATTCCCACTAGTATATGAAAGTGACAAAACAAGAGACTCTCTATCATGAAGATCATGGTGCTACTTTGAAGCACAAGTGTGGTAAAGGATAGTAGCATTGTCCCTTTTATATATATTTTTGGCCTTCCTTTTTTGGCCTTTTTAGGACAATGCTCTATGAATGATGGTCATCACACTTCTATGTATTTACAACTCAAGAATTACAACTCCATACTTAGAACAAGATATGACTCTATATAAATGCCTCCGGCGGTGTACCGGGATATGCAATGAACCAAGAGTGACATGTATGAAAGAATTATGAACGGTGGCTTTGCCACAAATACTATGTCAACTACATGATCATGCTAAGCAATATGACAATGATGAATGATAAACAGAATGGTGGAAAGTTGCATGGAAATATATCTCGGAATGGCTATGGAAATGCCATAATAGGTAGGTATGGTGGCTGTTTTGAGGAAGATATAAGGCGGTTTATGTGTGAAATAGCGTATCATATCACGGGGTTTGGATGCACCGGCGAATTTTGCACCAACTCTCAATGTGAGAAAGGGCAATGCACGGTACCAAAGAGGCTAGCAATGATGGAAGGGTGAGAGTGCATATAATCCATGGACTCAACATTAGTCATAAAGAACTCACATACTTATTGCAAAAATCTACAAGTCATCAAAAACAAAGCACTATGCGCATGCTCCTAGGGGGGTAGATTGGTAGGAAAAGACCATCGCTCGTCCCCGACCGCCACTCATAAGGAGGACAATCAAATAACACCTCATGTTTCAAAATTGTTACATAATGTTTACCATACGTGCATGCTACGGGACTTGCAAAATTCAACACAAGCATTTCTCAAATTCACAACTACTCAACTAGCACGACTTTGATTTTATTACCTCCATATCTCAAAACAATCATCAAGCATCAAACTTCTCTTAGTATTCAAAACACTCATAAGAAAAAAATTATTAATCTTGAATACCTAGAATATTAGGATTATTTAAGCAAATTACCATGCTATTTAAGACTCTCAAAATAATCTAAGTGAAGCATGAGAGATCAATAGTTTCTATAAAACAAATCCACCATCGTGCTCTAAAAGATATAAGTGAAGTACTAGAGCAAAACTATATAACTCAAAAAGATATAAGTGAAGCACATGGAGTATTCTAACAAATTCCAAATCATGTATGGCTCTCTCAAAAGGTGTGTACAGCAAGGATGATTGTGGTAAACTAAAAAGCAAAGACTCAAATCATACAAGACGCTCCAAGCAAAACACATATCATGTGGTGACTAAAAATATAGCTCCAAGTAAAGTTACCGATAGAAGTAGACGAAAAGAGGGGATGCCTTCCGGGGCATCCACAAGCTTTGGATTTTAGGTGTCCTTAGATTATCTAGGGGGTTCCATGGGCATCCCAAAGCTTAGGATCTTTCCACTCCTTGTTCGATAATCCATCAAATCTTTACCCAAAACTTGAAAACTTCACAACACAAAACTTAAAGTAGAAAATCTCGTGAGCTCCGTTAGCGAAAGAAAACAAAAGAGCACTTCAAGATACTGTAATGAACTCATTATTTATTTGTATTGGTGTTAAACCTACTGTATTCCAACTTCTCTATGGTTTATAAACTATTTTACTAGCCATAGATTCATCAAAATAAGCAAACAACACATGAAAAACAGAATCTGTCAAAAACAGAACAGTCTGTAGTAATCTGTACCTAGCGCAAGATCTGGAACCCCAAAAATTCTAAAATAAATTGATTCACGTGAGTAATTTATCTATTAATCATCTTCAAAAAGAATTAACTAAATATCACTTTCCAAATAAAAATGGCAGCAGTTCTCTTGAGCGCTAAAGTTTCTGTTTTTTACAGCAAGATATCAAGACTTTCCCCAAGTCTTCCCAGCGGTTCTACTTGGCACAAACACTAATTAAACACAAAAAACACAACCTAAACAGAGGCTAGATAAATTATTTATTACTAAATAGGATCAAAAAGCAAGGAATAAAAACAAAATTGGGTTGCCTCCCAACAAGCGCTATCGTTTAACCCCCCTAGCTAGGCATAAAAAGCTAGGATAGATCTAGGTATTGCCATCTTTGGTAGGCAATCCATATGTGGCTGTCATAATAGATTCATAAGGTAATTTAATTTTCTTTCTAGGAAAGTATTCCATGCCTTTCCTTAACGGAAATTGGAATCTAATATTTCCTTCCTTCATATCAATAATTGCATCAATCGTTCTAAGGAAAGGTCTACCAAGAATAATAGGACATGAAGGATTGCAATCTATGTCAAAAACAATAAAATCTACGGGTACATAACTCCTATTTGCAACAATAAGAACATCATTAATTCTTCCCATAGGTTTCTTAATAGTGGAATCTGCAAGGTGCAAGTTTAGAGAGCAATCATCAAAATCACGGAAACCTAACAAATCGCATAAAGTCTTTGGAATCGTGGAAACACTAGCACCCAAATCACATAAAGCATAGAACTCATGTTCTTTAATGTTAATTTTAATATTTGGTTCCCACTCATCATAAAGTTTTCTAGGGATAGAAACTTCCAATTCAAGTTTTTCTTCATAAGATTGCATCAAGGCATCAACGATATGTTTAGTGAACGCTTTATTTTGACTATAAGCATGAGGAGAATTTAGCACGGATTGCAACAAGGAAATACAATCAATCAAAGAGCAATTTTCATAATTAAATTCCTTGAAATCCAAAATAGTGGGTTTAGCAACATCTAGGGTTTTAATTTCTTCGACCCCACTTTCATCAATTTTAGCATCAAGATCTAAAAACTCCGAATTCTTGGAACGCCTTCTAGGTAAAGGTGGATCATATTCAGTCCCATCATTATTAAGATTCATATTGTAAAACAAAGATTTAATAGGGGACACATCAATAACTTTTAGATCTTCATCTTTATTTTCATAGGAGCTAGAAGAACACACTCTTATAAAGGCATTTTTCTTAGCACGCATCCTAGCGGTTCTTTCTTTGCACTCTTCAATGGAAATTCTCATGGCTTTGAGAGACTCATTGATATCATTCTTAGGTGGAATAGATCTAAGTTTCAAAGAATCAACATCAAGAGAAATTCTATCAACGTTCCTAGCCAACTCATCAATCTTAAGCAATTTTTCTTCAATCAAAGCATTGAAATTCTTTTGCGAAGTAATAAATCCTTTAATATTAGATTCAAAATCAGAGGGCATCTTATTATAATTTCCATAAGAATTGTTGTAGGAATTACCATAATTATTAGAGGGATTACTAGGATAAGGCCTAGGATTAAAATTTCCTCTATATGCGTTGTTACCAAAATTGTTCCTACCAACAAAATTCACATCCATAGATTCATTATTATTCTCAATCAAAGTAGACAAGGGCATATCATTAGGATCAGAAGAAACATTCTTACTGGCAAATATTTTCATAAGTTCATCCATCTTTCCACTCAAAACATTAATTTCTTCTATCGCATGCACCTTTTTATTAGTAGATCTTTCAGTATGCCATTGAGAAAAATTAACCATAATATTATCTAGGAGTTTAGTAGCTTCTCCTAAAGTGATTTCCATAAAAGTGCCTCCCACGGCCGAATCTATAACATTTCTAGAAGCAAAATTCAATCCGGCATAAAAAATTTGTATAATCATCCACAAATTCAAACCATGAGTAGGGCAATTACGTATCATTAATTTCATCCTCTCCCAAGCTTGTGCAACATGTTCATGATCAAGTTGCTTAAAATTCATAATATTGTTTCTAAGGGAGATGATCTTAGCGGGAGGAAAATAGTTAGAGATAAAAGCACCTTTGCACTTATTCCATGAATCAATACTATTTTTAGGCAAAGACGAAAACCAAGCTTTAGCACGATCTCTAAGCGAAAAAGGAAATAGCTTCAATTTAACAATATCATTATCCAAATCTTTCTTCTTTTGCATATCACACAAATCAACGAAGCTATTTAGATGGGTAGCGGCATCTTCACTAGGAAGGCTGGAAAACGGATCTTTCATGACAAGATTCAGCAAGGCAGCATTGATTTCACAAGATTCAGCATCGGTAAGAGGAGCAATCGGAGTGCTAATAAAATCATTGTTGTTGGTATTGGTAAAGTCACACAATTTAGTGTTATCTTGAGCCATCGTGACAAGCAAGCAATCCAACACACAAGAAAACAAAAAAGCAAGCAGGCAAAAAGAGGCAAATAGAGAAAGAGAGGGAGGATAGAGAGAGAGGGCGAATAAAACGGCAAGGGTGAAGTGGGGGAGAGGAAAACGAGAGGAAAATGGAAAATAATGTAATGCGAGAGATAAGGATTGTGATGGGTACTTGGTATATTGACTTTTGCGTAGACTCCCCGGCAACGGCGCCAGAAATCCTTCTTTCTACCTCTTGAGCACTGCGTTGGTTTTCCCCAAAGAGGAAGGGGTGATGCAGCAAAGTAGCGTAAGTATTTCCCTTAGTTTTTGAGAACCAAGGTATCAATCCAGTAGGAGGCTACGCGCGAGTCCCTCGCACCTGCACAAAACAAATAAATCCTCGCAACCAACGCGATAAGGGGTTGTCAATCCTTCCCTACACGGCCACTTACGAGAGTGAGATATGATAAGATAATATTTTTGGTATTTTTATGATAAAGATGCAAAGTAAAATAAAAGAAAAGGAAAAAGCAAAGGAAATAACTAAGTATTGGAAATTTAATATGATGAAGATAGACTCGGGGGCCATAGGTTTCACTAGTGGCTTCTCTCAAGAGCATAAGTATTTTACGGTGGGTGAACGAATTACTGTTGAGCAATTGACAGAATTGAGCATAGTTATGAGAATATCTAGGTATGATCATGTATATAGGCATCACGTCCGAGACAAGTAGATCAACTCCTGCCTGCATCTACTACTATTACTCCACTCATCGACCGCTATCCAGCATGCATCTAGAGTATTAAGTTAATGAAAACAAAGTAACGCCTTAAGCAGATGACATGATGTAGAGAGATAAACTCATGCAATATGGTGAAAACCCCATCTTGTTATCCTCGATGGCAACAATACAATACGTGCCTTGCTGCCCCTACTGTCACTGGGAAAGGACACCGCAAGATTGAACCCAAAGCAAAGCACTTCTCCCATTGCAAGAAAGATCAATCTAGTAGGCCAAACCAAACTGATAATTCGAAGAGACTTGCAAAGATAACCAATCATACATAAAAGAATTCAGAGAAGATTCAAATATTGTTCATATATAGACTTGATCATAAACCCACAATTCATCGGTCTCAACAAACACACCGCAAAAAAGAAGATTACATCAAATAGATCTCCACAAGAGAGGGGGAGAACATTGTATTGAGATCCAAAAAGAGAGAAGAAGCCATCTAGCTAATAACTATGGACCCGTAGGTCTGAGGTAAACTACTCACACTTCATCGGAGGGGCTATGGTGATGATGTAGAAGCCCTCCGTGATC
Source organism: Triticum urartu (assembly GCF_003073215.2). Lineage (NCBI taxonomy): Eukaryota > Viridiplantae > Streptophyta > Magnoliopsida > Poales > Poaceae > Triticum > Triticum urartu. The sequence continues at coordinate 644,765,187 of NC_053024.1, forward strand.
GATGCCCCCTCCGGCGAAGCTCCAGAACAGGCCCCAAGATGGGATCTCGTGGATATAGAAAGTTGCGGCGGTGGAATTAGCGTTTTGGCTCCGTATCTGATCGTTTGGGGGTACGTAGGTATATATATGAGGAAGGAGTATGTCGGTGGAGCAACAGGGGGGCCACGAGGGTGGAGGGCGCGCCTAGGGGGGTAGGCACACCCCCCTACCTCATGGCCTCCTCCTTTGTTTCTTGACGTAGGGTCCAAGTCTCCTGGATCATGTTCGGCGAGAAAATCACGTTCCCGAAGGTTTCATTCCGTTTGGACTCCGTTTGATATTCCTTTTCTTCGAAACCCTAAAATAGGCAAAAAAAACAGCAATTCTAGGTTGGGCCTTCGGTTAATAGGTTAGTCCCAAAAATAATATAAAAGTAGATAATAAAGCCCAATAATGTCCAAAACAGTAGATAATGTAGCATGGAGCAATCAAAAATTATAGATACATTGGAGACGTATCAAGCATCCCTACAACGCCTAACCCCGCCGGACGCGGGCAGCGCGGGCCGGCCCCGCAAACCCTCGCACCTCGGCATACACGCTCCGCCGCGCGGTCTTCGGGCTACGTTGCGGCGATGGCGCCACACACTCGTCGGGAGCAGGTGAACATGCGGGCCGTGATCATCGCGGCACGAGAGCTACTGCACTGCAGACTGGCGGAGGGCGGCCGTGATACCCTCCTGGAGCGGGTCGCCGAACTACTCGACGCCGCCAGCAGGGGTGCGGAGCCCTTCTACTCCTTGTCCATGCCTTAGGTAGTGGCAGAAGCGTGTGCCGGACCCCGACGTGCCCATGCGCCCCCCAGAGCACCGAGGGATTCGACAGCAACAACACGGCCCTCGGCGCAGTTCGCCCTGCCGCGACCGCACCTCCTGCGGCCCGGGCAAGCTCTAGTGGCCCACTGCGGGGCCGCGCTGGGATGTCACCCCGCGGCCACCAAGGCCAGGCGCAAGTCCCGGTGGCTCAGGGTGTGGGGCACCTAGGTGGGGGCTCCAGCGCAGCAGCCCCAGATGCCTACGTGCCCCGCATGATGGACCTGGAGTACACGCCTGAGGAAGACCCCAGCTCGTCCCCTGAGCCGAGATGGGCAGAAGGTACGTTGGAGGCCGGGACTTTCCATGAGCCGCCCGGAAGCCTCGCCGCACCCTTCGACGATGACGACCACAGGGTATGGCCGATACCCCAGGGGCATGCTTACGCTAACCATGGACAACAGGTGAACCAGGCCATGGTAGCGGCCGGAGACCCCAGGGCGGTGTCCCCCCCCCCCTCCCGGTAGGGCCAGCGCACTGGGGCCTGCATGGGCGGGGCCCGAAGGCAGCCCCCCTCACGCCGCATGGAGCAAGGCGTCGCACGAAGGTAGGTCCTCTGTCGGGGGAGGCACTAGTGAGCCCTCCCCCCCGGTAGAGGGCCCGTGGTCTCGTCCCCCTTACCCCTTGGTCTCGTCATGGTTTCTGGATACCCCAGCGGTGGTCGGGGGAGGTGCAGGGCGGGGCCCTCGTCAGGCGATATGAAGCAATGCTCACGCCTGTGAAGGTCTCCGCTCGTGACACTCACATAATAATGAGTGGGGCTGTACACGCCCCGGAGTCTCCAGTGTGCCGCCCCTCGGCCTCGGGGGCTCCCGCCCATGTCCAAGTGGAAGCACCATGCTCCGCACTGGCCGTCGACACTATCCCCCAATGACAATGCTCACATCCAATGAAAGCACTTAGCTCCGCGCTGGTGAGAAGACAAGAAGACTAGCTAGGTGCCGGACGCAGCTATTTGCTTTCACCCCTTTTTCTATAACTCGATTCACCACTTTTCGGACTGAGAGTTGAAGTTCTTTTGTATTATCTGAAATGGGGGAAGTTTTCTCTGGTTCGTGCCGATTTCTTGCGTTCTGGTTGCGTGCTTTATTTTTTAGGCTCACGCATTCGCCCCCCCCCTTTTGCGAGTGCTCCACGAGCGGGGGGCTGGTCAGAAGATAGTGCCAGACGCGTTTGGGTGACCCGGATAGGACCTCCTCGGGGCCAAGAGTGCACGCGCCGCAAGATTGCCGCGTGCGCATCCTGTCGTGGCCCGACGCACGCTCCTCGCGAGGCCCTCTCGAACGGGTCCGCTAGCTTCTCAGGAGGCCCAGAGTCTCGCGAGCCCCTAAGGGCTCGCCTCGGGAGGGAGGTTCGACCAGGACACCAAGGCGCCAAAGACCTATGGAGCCAAGGTAAGGTGCTACAACTACCAAGCTCGGGAGCCCCGCGGGCTCGTGATGGTGCATCTCAAGCCTAGTCCACAAAAAGCGTGCCATCACTCCATACACTCTGTTTCATACAAGATAAGGGGCCTCCCCTTTCAAAATGCTCTTACACCCCGCAGGGCCACGCCCAGAGGTTCCCCTTCTCTTACATGGGTTAAGGCAAGGAAAACGCGGGGTTAGCCGGAGGCGCTGCCTCCCTCACTGACCTCGATGTCTTCGTCCCCGCCATCAGAGTTGCCGCTCTACCTCATTTTCAGGCGCGAACTCCGCGACCAGGGAATCCACGTGGTCGTCCACCCAGTCTGACAAGTTGTCTCGGATGACCATGGGCACGGGGGCTATGGCAGCATCAAAGTCAAAATGGGGGTCGAGGTTCTAAAGGTGACTGAAGACGCGCGAGAATGCACACCCAAGGAGGCCCTGGCTCCTCTCCTCAACGAGCTCACGGGCCCTCACGGCCCGGTCCTCCAGGCGCATCACGATTTCGGTGAAGAAGCGGAGGTGACTGGCGTAGTCTTCCTCATGCGGATGAGGGGCGCCCTCCTCGCACACTACTAGGGAAAATCTTATACACAGAACTTTAGCAGTAGCGCGTGTTAAGAAAGCACGCTAGTGCTAAGTAGCAGTAGCGCGTTGGCACAAACCGCGCTACAGATACAATTTTAGCAGTAGCGCGCCTGAAGATAAAAGCGCTACTACTAAAATTCACACTGCCAAGCCAATAGGCTACACATAGTAGTAGCGACCTACTACGAACAGCGCTACTGCTAGTTGGTTTGTAGCAGCGCGTTTACGCAGAAAGGCGTTGCTGCTAAAGGAAATAAAATTAAATGAAAATCAAATAGAAAAGTAAATGAAAATGAAAGAAATAGAAAAAGGAGAAAGGAAAAGAATAAAATGTAAATAAAAATAAATGAAAAAGGGAAAAGAGAAAGGAATAGCAGTAGCGCATATCCGGAAGCGCGCTATAGCTAACTTAGCAGTAGCGCACTTCCCAGAACGCGCTACTGCTACTTTTGACTTAACCGTGTGGTTCGTTCCTCCCCACGGCCACTTCCCCCAAATCCAAACTCATCCGCGCCGTCGCTGCCGCCACCGCCCGTCGGCCGCCGCGCGCCGCACACCCTCGACACCGCCCCTGACCACGGATTCGACGCCGCCCCTGACCCGACCTCGACGCCGCCCCCGACCTCGACGCCGTCCCCGACCCCGACCTCGACGCCGCCCTCCACCGCGTGCCCGAGCCCCGACCCCGACCTCGATCGACGCCGCCTGCCCCTCCCTCGCCGTAGGCACCCGAGGTGAGCACGCCTGCTCCTCCCCTCCCCTACCTCTGCCTAGGGTTCTTCAAATTTTAATTGCATCAAATTAGTTAGGGTTCATCTAGGAGTGGAAACGAATTGGATGTTTTCTTGATTCGGAACGGATATGAATAATAGCGACATATTGCTTAAGTGTATTAGTCAATAGCTATGTGACATGAAGTATTCAACTTGTGACATACAATAAGTAAATGATAAAAAGGTTTATGAATAAACACTATTGTAATTCATAATAATTTCTAAGATTAATCATAAAACGAGTAAAATTTGACAACTTATTTGAATGGTGCACTAAACTATCAAGTAGTCATCATACCGAGCTTGTCAAGCGTTCATAACGTCTGCATTTGCTCCTGCAACAGTTATGTCACCTAGTGGTGCATCAAGGACATAATACTTCTGTGCAGCATTGAGGATAATCCTCAAATCACGGAGCTAGTCCGCATCACTGCCATTAACATCTTTCAACTTATTTTTCTCTAGGAACATATCAAAAATAAACGGGGAGCTACGTCGCGAGCTATTGATCTACAACATAGTTATGCAAATACTATCAGGACTAAGTTCATGATAAATTAAAGTACAATTAATCATATTACTTAAAACTCCCACTTAGATAGACATCCATCTAATCATCTAAGTGATCACGTGACCCATATCAACTAAACCATGTCCGATCATCACGTGAGATGGAGTAGTTTTCAATGGTGAACATCACTATGTTGATCATATCTACTATATGATTCACGCTCGACATTTCGGTCTCAGTGTTCCGAGGCCATATCTGCATATGCTAGGCTCGTCAAGTTTAACCCGAGTATTCTGCATGTGCAAAACTGGCTTGCACCCGTTGTATGTGAACGTAGAGCTAATCACACCCGATCATCACGTGGTGTCTCGGCACGACGAACTTTCGCAACGGTGCATACTCAGGGAGAACACTTATACCATGAAATTTAGTGAGAGATCATCTTATAATGCTACCGCCAAACTAAGCAAAATAAGATGCATAAAGTATAAACATCACATGCAATCAATATAACTGATATGATATGGCCATCATCATCTTGTGCCCTTGATCTCCATCTCCAAAGAACTTTCATGATCACCATCGTCACCGGCTTGACACCTTGATCTCCATCAAAGCATTGTTGTCATCTCACCAACTATTGCTTCTACAACTATCGCTACTACTTAGTGATAAATTAAAGCAATTACATGGAGATTGCATTTCATACAATAAAGCGACAACCATATGGCTCCTGCCAGTTGCTGATAACAGTGTTACAAAACATGATCATCTCATACAATAAAAATTAGCATCATGTCTTGACCATATCACATCACAACATGCCCTGCTAAAACAAGTTAGACGTCCTCTACTTTGTTGTTGCAAGACTTACGTGGCTGCTACAGGCTGAGCAAGAACCGTTCTTACCTATGCATCAAAAACCACAACGCAACATAGTGATTGCTTTTTGATCTTCAGAAAGAACCCTGTTCATGGAATCCGATTCAAGTAAAGTTGGAGAAACTAACACCCACCAGCCACCTGTGTTTGAAACACGTCGGTAGAACCAGCCTCGCGTAAGCGTACGCGTAATGTCGGTCTGGGCCGCTTCATCCAACAATACCGCCGAATCAAGAATCAACTAGTGACGGCAAGCAATATGTATATACCCATGCCCACAACTCCTTTGTGTTCTACTCGTGCAAATAATGTTGGAAATATGCCCTAGAGGCAATAATAAAATGGTTATTATTATATTTCCGTGTTCATGATAATTGTCTATTGTTCATGCTATAATTGTATTAACCGGAAACCGTAATACATGTGTGAATACATAGACCACAACATGTCCCTAGTAAGCCTCTAGTTGACTAGATCATTGATCAATAGATGGTTATGGTTTCCTGACCATGGACATTGGATGTCATTGATAACGGGATCACATCATTAGGAGAATGATGTGATGGACAAGACCCAATCTTAAGCGTAGCACAAGATCGTGAAGTTTGTTTGCTAAAGGTTTTCTAATGTCAAGTATCATTTCCTTAGACCATGAGATTGTGCAACTCCTGGATACAGTAGGAATGCTTTGGGTGTACCAAATGTCACAACATAACTGGGTGGCTATAAAGGTGCATTACAGGTATCTCTGAAAGTGTTCGTTGGGTTGGCACGAATCGAGACTGGGATTTGTCACTCCGTATGATGGAGAGGTATCTCTGGGCCCACTCGGTAATGCATCATCATAATGAGCTCAATGTGACTAAGGAGTTGGTCACGGGATCATGCGTTACGGAACGAGTAAAGAGACTTCCGGTAACGAGATTGAACAAGGTATGGGGATACTGACGATCGAATCTCGGGCAAGTAACATACCGATAGACAAAGGGAATTGTATACGGGATTGATTGAATCCCCGACATCATGGTTTATCCGATGAGATCATCGTGGAACAAGTGGGAGCCAATATGGGTATCCAGATCCCGCTATTGGTTATTGGCCGGAGAGAGGTATCGGTCTTGTCTGCATGGTTCCCGAACCCGTAGGGTCTACACACTTAAGGTTTGGTGACGCTAGAGTTGTTATGGGAAATAGTATGTGGTTACCAAAGGTTGTTCGGAGTCCCGGATGAGACCCCGGACGTGACGAGGAGTTCCGAAATGGTCCGGAGGTGAAGATTGATATATTGGACGAAGGGTATCGGAGTCCGGAATTATTCCGGGGGTACCGGGTGACGACCAGCATGTCCGAAAGGGGTTTCGGAGGCCCCGGCAAGCGTTGGGGGGCCTTATGGGCCAAGGGGAGGGGGCACATCAGCCCAATAAGGGGCTGAGCGCCCCTCCCACCCCATCTCACATAACTTGGAGAGGTGGGGGCGCCTCCCCTAGGGCAGCCACCCATCCCGGCTTGGAGGGCAAGTTTCCTAGGGGTGGGGGCGCCCAAACCCATCTAGGTTTTCCCTTGTGGCCTCCGCCCCTCCCCTAGGGAACCCTAGGGCGCCTCCTCCACCCCCCTTCCCCCTATATATAGTGAGGGAGAGAGAGGGCAGCCACACACCCTTCCCCTGGCGCAGCCCCTTCCCCTCTCCTACACCTCATCCTCCTCCGTAGCGCTTGGCGAAGCCCTCCCGGAGAACCACGAGCTCCATCACCACCACGCCGTCGTGCTGTCAGAGTTCTCCCTCAACTTCTCCTCTCCCCTTGCTGGATCAAGAAGGAGGAGACGTCCCCGGGCTGTATGTGTGTTGAACACGGAGGCGCCGTTGTTCGGTGCTTAGATCGGAATCGACCGCGATATGAATCGTTGCGTGTACAACTCCACCAACCGCGTTCTTGTAACGCTTCCTCTTAGCGATCTTCAATGGTATGAATATGCACTCCCTCTCTCTCTCGTTGCTAGTATCTCCTAGATTGATCATGGTGACACGTAGGAAAATTTTTGAATTATTGCTACGTCCCCCAACAGTGGTATCAGAGCTAGGTCTATGCGTAGATTCTATGCACGAGTAGAACACAAAGCAGTTGTGGGCGATGATTTGTTCAATTTGCTTACCGTTACTAGTCTTATCTTGATCCGGCGGCATTGTGAGATGAAGTGGCCCGGACCGACCTTACACGTACGCTTATGTGAGACTGGTTCCACCGACTGACATGCACTTGATGCATAAGGTGGCTGGCGGGTGTCTGTCTCTCCCACTTTAGTCGGATCGGATTCGATGAAAAGGGTCCTTATGAAGGGTAAATGGCAATTGGCATATCATCATTGTGGTTTTGCGTAGGTAAGGAACGTTCTTGCTAGAAACCCATAGCAGCCACGTAAAACATGCAACAACAATTAGAGGACGTCTAACTTGTTTTTGCTGGGTTTTCTATGTGATGTGATATGTCCAAAAGGATGTGATGAATGATATATGTGATGTATGAGATAGATCATGTTCTTGTAATAGGAATCACGACTTGCATGTCGATGAGTATGACAACCGGCAGGAGCCATAGGAGTTGTCTTAATTTCTTATATGACCTGCGTGTCAATGAAACTGCCATGTAATTTCTTTACTTTATTACTAACCATTAGCCACAGTAGTAGAAGTAACAGTTGGCGAGACAACTTCATGAAGACACGATAATGGAGATCATGATGATGGTGATCATGGTGTCATGCCGGTGACGATGATGATCATGGCGCCCTAAAGATGGAGATCAAAAGGAGCAAAATGATATTGGCCATATCATGTCACTATTTGATTGCATGTGATGTTTATCATTTTTCTACATCTTATTTGCTTAGAACGACGGTAGCATAAATAAGATGATCCCTCACTAAAATTTCAAGAAAGTGTTCCCCCTAACTGTGCACCGTTGCGAAGGTTCGTTGTTTCGAAGCACCACATGATGATCGGGTGTGATAGATTCTAAGGTTCGAATACAATGGGTGTAAGCCAGATTTACACATGCAAAACACTTAGGTTGACTTGACGAGCCTAGCATGTACAGACATGGCTTCGGAACACGAGAGACCGAAAGGTCGAACATGAGTCGTATAGTAGGTACGATCAACATGGAGATGTTCACCGTTGATGACTAGTCCGTCTCACGTGATGATCGGACACGGCCTAGTCGATTCGGATCATGTATCACTTAGATGACTAGAGGGATGTCTATCTGAGTGGGAGTTCATTGAATAATTTGATTAGATGAACTTAATTATCATGAACATAGTCTAAGTTGTCTTTGCAAATTATGTTGTGGATTAATAGCTCACGCTTTAGCTCTTTGTTTTAATACATTCCTAGAGAAAGACTAAGTTGAAAGATATTGTAAGCAATTGTGCGTACTAGGGCCGTAGTCTGAGGATTGTCCTCACTGCTGCACAGAAGGCTTCTATCCTTGATGCACCTAAGGATGGCAATTTTACCCATGGACATGGATACCCATGGATATCTGACCCGAATGGATAGGGTTTGGATATGCTTTTGCGCCCATGGGCGGCACCCAAACCCGACCCGATTGCTCGTGGGTAGGGCATGGATATAATCTTGTACCCATGGGTATACCCAAACCCGACCCGATAGTATAACTTAGTGGGGAAAACCGCTATCCCTACCATGTCTCACCGTAATTTTTAACTTATTCTTTTATCTAAACCATGCAAAAGAAATTGCACAATCCATGTCGTAATTTCTATTAGTTGATATTCAATCCCCACCATAACATACTCCAGTGCCCCTTCCCTTATTTCATCTCCTCGTTAAATGACTCATCATTCTCATCTTTTAGAAAAATAATAAATGATAATAGGTTGTTAGTGACGTTGATTTACTATAAGTTTATGTTTACCATAAGTCAAGGCTAGCTTGCCACGAGATGAAGAATGAAAGAGCTTATATTAACATTGTGCTATGTCTTATCTATATGTCTTGAGAGGACCCGGTGCATATCCAATGGATATGGATATCCATCGGGTTTGGATGTGGACACAATTTTTTACCCATGGATCTTTTCATGGATAGGCAAAGACTGTCTTTATGGATATGAATATGGATTTGGTATTGTTCAACCCGATCCAAACCCGACCCATTGCCATCCTTAGATGCACCGCTCGGTGTGCCAATCCATCTGGCGTCGTCTGTGGATGTTGTGAACATCTGGTAGACATGTTCTGATGACTACCTGATAGTTTAGTGCGCCATGCTTTACGGCTTGGAGTCGGGGCTCCAAAAGCGTTTTGAACGCCATAGAACATATGAGATGTTTGAAGAGCTGAAATTGGTATTTCAGGCTCATGCCCGTGTTGAGAGGTTGAGACCTCTGACAAGACCTTTGCCTACAAGATGGAGGAGAATAGCTCAGCCAGTGAGCATGTGCTTAGAATGTCTGGGTACTTCAATCACTTGAATCAAGTGGGAGTTAATCTTCTAGATAAGAGAGTGATTGACAAAATTCTTCAGTCGCTATCACCAAGCTACTAGAGTTTCATGATGAACTATAACATGCAAGGGAAGATAATCCCAGAGCTATTCATCGTGCTTAAGGCCGTAAAGGTAGAAATCAAGAAGGAGCATCAAGTGTTGATGGTTAACAAGAGCACTGGTTTCAGAGAAGGGCAAGGGCAAGAAGGGAAACTTCTTGAATGGCAAGCCAGTTGCCGCTCCAGTGAAGAAACCCAAGAACCCAAACCCGAGACAAAGTGCTTCAATTAGGGGAACGGTCACTGGTAGCGGAACTACCACAAATACTTGGTAGATAAGAAGGCTGTCAACTTCAACAAAAGTATATTTGATATATGTGTGTTATTGATGTGTACCTTACTAGTACTCCTAGTAGCACCTGGGTATTAGATACCGGTTCAGTTGCTAATATTGGTAACTCGAAACAAAAGCTATGGAATTAATGGAGACTAGCTAAGGGCGAGGTGACGATGTGTGTTGGAAGTGTTTCCAAGGTTGATGTGATCACCATCGCACGCTCCCTCTACCTTCGGGATTAGTGTTAAACATAGATAAATGTTGTTTGCATTGGTATCTGCATTGAGCATGAACATGATTAGATCATGTTTATTGCAATATGGTTATTCATTTAAGTTAGAGAATAATGGTTATTCCGATTACATGAATAATACCTTCTATGGTCATGCACCCAATGTGAATGGTTTATTGAATCCCGGTCGTAGTTATACACATGTTCATAGCATTGATGACAAAAGATGTAGAGTTGATAATGATAGTACCACTTTCATGTGGCACTACCGCTTAGGTCATATTGGTGTAGAGCGCATGAAAGAACCTCCATGCTAATGGACTTTTGAAATCACTTGATTTTGAATCACTTGACACATGCGAACCATGCCTCTTTGGCAAGATGACTAAAACCTTGTTCTTTGGAACAATGGAACGGGCAAGTGACTTGTTGGAAATCATACATGCTGATGTGTGCAGTCCGATGAGCGTTGACGCGCGCGGTGGATATCGTTATTTTCTCACCTTCACCGGTGAATTGAGTAGATATCGGTATATTTACTTAATGAAGCATAAGTCTGAAATGTTTGAAATGTTCAAGCAATTTCAGAGTTAAGTTGAGAATCATCGTAACAAGAAGATCAAGTTCCTTCGATCTGATCAAAGGGAAAGTATCTGAGTTATGAGTTTGGCAATCACTAAGGACAAGGTGGAATCGTTTCACAGTTGACGCCGCCTGGAACACCATAGCATGATGGTGTGTCCGAACGTCGTAATCGAACCTTACTGGATATGGTGTATGATGTCTCTTACCAATCTACCGCTATTTTGGGGGGTTATGCATTAAAGACAATTACATTCACTTTAAATAGGGCACCATCTAAGTCCATGGAGGCGATACCGTGTTGTAACATCCCAAATTTTCAATTTGGAATGTTATACACTAGATCATCATTTGCATATCATATTTTATTGCATTTTGGTTGGTCCTAGAAAATTCTACGCAACTCAAGGACCCACGGAGAGAGTTGGGGATTTCGTTATTTTCATATTTGAGTTTTCTCAAATTTTGAAAATAGGATCATTTGATTTTATTTATTTTATCTTCAATTATTTCTATTACCCAAATATGAGAGAGGGAACAAAATGACCTTCCCAAAAATAAAGAAATATTGAGGATTTAATAAAAAATCAAATAAGATTTTATTTTGGTTTTATTTGCTATTTTATTTGAATTTAGGAAAAATGAGCGTTTTTCAAAATTGCATTTAGGCCCCAAATAAATGTTCATCCTGTGTGGCTTGATTTTAGAAACTGGGGAAAATTTACTTCGGGATTTTTGGAGTCCGTTTAGTATTCCTTTTGTTTTTTTCTGAGCGTAATTATTTAAAAAAAGATCCGAACCGACTTTGGGCCGTAACCGGCTAGGAGTCCACCTGGCCGGGCCTTTAAATAGTGCTGCCCGAGGCCCGAGCCAGCCCAAGCCGCCCCGCCCCCGAACCCTAACCCTAGTGCGCCACCGCCCGCCGCCGCCCGCCGCTGGAGGTAGATCTCGCCGCCGGTTTTTTTTAGAAAACCGATCGGTTTTCTGTTGGTTTGTTCGGTTTTTTTAGTTTCGTTTTTTTAAATAGATCGGTTTTCTGGTTTATTTAATTAGCGAGCGTTCGTTCGTTTTAACGAACGTGTTCATCATTTAGGTCTAGATAACGAACGTTCGTTTGTTAATCTGTTCGTCGTTTTTCTTTTTCTCGGATTTAATCCGCGATTTTTCTGATCGCGATTCCTGATCCGTTTTTCGTTCTAGTCTAACTTTTCGCTCATTTGTCGGAATCAGGTGATTCAAGCGCCTGGAGTTTCATCTCGAAACCCTCTTTCCGTTTAACCAACTCAAACAAGTTTTTCCCACTTTAAAAATTGCCCTAGATCCAGAATAGTAAACGAAGCTTGTTTCTTTTGCCGTTTGTCTTTCGTTGCTTCGTTTGATTTGATTCTTTTTGCCAACCGGAGTTCTTAAGTTGAACTTTCTGGTTAGATCTCTTATTTGAGTTTTACCTGTGCATTAGTGGAGTTCTTATTGTATGCTTGTTTGTTTGCGATAGAGTACCCGGAGTGCGCCGCTTGCTACTTCGAATCGCTAGGTTTTGCGGATCATCAGCAAGGCAAGTAACACTTTGATCATACCTCCTACTACCCAGTTTTTATTGCATTAGATCAATCCTCACACATTGCATGATTAGGATCTAATTAAATTGTGGGTTTGGGAAGTAGATGAGGTAGTACCTATTACCTGTTATTGTCAAACCTTTGGGAGTTACTTCTACGTTTGCTTATTATGCCATGCTATGCTAGTAGACGTGGATTGGGTTAGTGTATCCATGACAGATGTGAGATTGTTAAATTAATGGTTTATCTAAGGTGGCAACTTAAATACACATCTGGGTGGATTAAGGCACCTGGGTATTCCAGCGATTGCCTGTTTTCTTTTGGACCGCCACCCAGGCTCAAAGGGATCATGAGATTATTCATGCTAGAAACTTCCATGTGCAGCCACAAGCTAGTATGGGCTCTAGCATAGTTGATTAAGTTGTGCGAACTCTTACAGTGGTAAACTAGCAGATGTAGGGGAAAGTAGGTGTAACGGTCTACCCGATCGTAAGGTGCTAGCGCTTCTGAAAGATTATGTCTCGGTCATCCGTTTCTCAAACACCATGTACTGTGAGAAATCAAACGGAGGCGACCGAGTCTTGTGGGGAAAAGTGCGCAAACCTCTGCAGAGTGTATAAACTAATCATGGTTAGCCGTGTCCCTGGTTATGGACATCTTGAGTATCTAGTACCTGGATTATCATGTGAATCTCATCATGTTACTCTAAAATTAATTTTGTTGGGTTTTGTTTAATGATGATGCTTAATTGGGATTGAGAATGCTATCAACCATTCTCAATGTTTAACAAGCACCATGATAGTTAAATAAAATTTAATCCTTTGCAGTAGGGAAAAATTGGCTTTACGCAAAACTGTAACCATAGAGCTTTCCACCAGCCAAATATGCATGTAGTATAGCCTATTTCATTCCATTACTCTCTATGTGTTACATTGCCAGCATATTCCATGTGCTGACCCGTTTCGGGCTGCAATGTTAATGTTGCAGACTTTTCAGACGACAATTAAGGTGTTTTTAGGTCGTGGTTCTATACTCAGTGATGCCGTTGGAGTTGATGGACTCACTTATCTTCCAAGCCTTCCGCTGTTATCGTTATTAGATGGCCTTAAGCCATATTTATTGTAATAAGTTCTCTTTTGAGACACTCAATGTAATAAGTGTGTGATTGCTACTCTGTTATAAATCCTTCAAGTACTGTGTGGTGTCAGCATTACTGATCTAGGGATGACACCTGAGCATAGAGATTGGACCGTTTGAGGTCTGGTCGCTACAAGATGGTATCAGAGCACACGCTGACTGTAGGACACGACCACTAAGCAAAAGACCTAGATCACTACTCTCTCTTCTCTTTCTGACTTCTCATCTTTTCTACTCTTTTAGGATGGTGGATGCAAGGAGCAAGTTCATGCAACCGGATGAAGATACACCCTTTGGATGTCATTTGAAGGAAGTCACTAGATACCTGAACATAGGAGTACCAAGCTTCACCGGAACCTACAACGCCACTCTACCTGAAGAAGAGCGCTGGATGATTCAAGTTCAAGTTCCAGGAAGGACGTTCATGCCAGTCATTGAGCCCATAGAGTTTTCTTTTGATTCACCAACTTGGAATCTAGGGAAGAGCATGGCAGCCCACATCGCCATGGGACGCATTGGAGAAGTTTACCGCAATGATCTCAAGGATACTATCTACCAGATTTGTGGGCGCCGAGATGAGCATTGGGAGATGATCAGCACCAGGAAGGATAGTTCAGTTGCAGCTTTTATCCAGGAGTTAAACCAACACATTCAACGTCAGGAGAACCAGATGTGCGCAGATATGATAGATCTGAAGAAGGCGAGGACAAGAATCAAGGAACTGGAGGAAGAACTCAAGGCTACACGTGAAGATTATGAAGAAGAAATCGAAGTGTTAGTGGAGAAGAATGACGATCTGATCAAGAAGATTGGAATATTCATGGGAGGCCCTACACCAGTAGAAGAAGACGAAGAACCCAAGGAAATTCGCCCGGAAGACTACATCAACATCGACGACACCAACTCGGATCCAGATGATAGCGATGATGACTATGTTGATGAAGCTGGAGCGGATATCATGGAGTCTGCAACCGAAGAATATTTATAGTAGACCACCCCCAACAGTAGTAGTAGTCCACCATGTAAATATAGTAGTCCGAGCACTTTTGCGATAGTTAGATCGATTGTATGCCCCTGTTTGATTGATTGAATGAAGTGAATTGTTTGCTTTTGCCTCATGTGCATATGGGTAGTGTTTTCTCTTTAGACCCCTCTCTATTCTTAAATCTTATCTTTTCTAAACCCTCAGATGCCTCCGAGACGTGACCCCGGATTTACCTTCCCACCGGAGCTGACTCAGTTGATCCAGCAGCAGAACACATTGATGCAGTTACTAGTCCAGAATCAGAATCAGGGGAACAACAACAACAACCCACCACCACCACCACCTATTGATCACTTAGCCTGTTTTATTAGGCTGAATCCGCAGGATGCACAGATGCGGAAAAGGTGAAGTTTGCCGCACATCAGCTTGAGGGACCCGCAGCATCATGGTGGGAGAATTTCACAGCCACTTTCCCTGTCGACACTGTCACGTGGGACCAGTTTTAGCAGGCTTTTCATATTGCCCATGTTTCAGCAGGAGCTATGGCCATGAAGAAGCGAGAGTTTCGCAACTTGCGCCAAGGAGGATGGACAGTTGGCCAATATGTGGAGGACTTTAGTAAGTTAGCACGTTATGCCCCAGATGACGTAGCTACGGATGCAGCTAAGCAAGAGAAGTTTCTGAAAGGACTGAATGATGAGTTGAGCATGCAGTTGATGGTAGCAACTTTCAACGACTACCAGGAGTTGGTGGGTCGTGCTCTCATGATTGAAGGGAAGCAGCAGCAGATTGAGAATCGCAAGAGGAAGTATGGACAAGGGAAGTACAATTCAGGAGCTCAGCAGAAGCCACGTTTTACCCCTAGACCGGGAGGACATTTTTAGCATACCCATGGAGGAGGTAGCTCGCACAATCACAATGGCACCAAGAATGGTAATGGGAATGGAGGAAGCAACGGCCAAAACCGCACCAACCCATCGACCCCAGCCAAGAGAGACCTGAGCCAAGCCACTTGCTTTAAGTGCCAGAAGACCGGACATTATGCCAATGAATGTCCTGAATCCCAGAATAGAAATGGCAATGGAAGCTCTGTGAAGAAGCCGAACCCTTTCAACAGGGGACAGGTGAACCACGTTAACGTAGAGGAGGTTGAAGAGCAGCCGGATGCAGTAATCGGTAAGTTTTTGGTTAAGTCATTTACTGCACTCGTTCTTTTTGATATTGGTGCATCGCATTCATGCATATCAAGGGAATTTGTGGATAAGTATAACCTGCCCACCAAAGTTCTTAGAACACCTATGTTAGTAAGCTCACCAGGAGCGGAGTATATGGCTAGCCAAGGATGTTTTCAAGTGCCATTGAGTATAGGTAGGCATGTGTTTCCCTCGGATTTAATCGTTTTGGAATCACAAGGATTGGATGTAATTCTGGGTATGGATTGGCTGTCGATGTATGGAGGAAACATCGATTGCGCCAGTAAGTCGATCTTGCTTACCACCCCAGAAGGGAGAAGGATCAAGTATGTATCCCGGCATGTGCCAAAAAGGACTCAAGTAAATTGTTTAACAAGAGTTGTGCAGGAGGAAGTACCAGTGGTGAAGGATTTCCCTGATGTATTTCCCTAATTAAATTGTGGGTTTGGGAAGTAGATGAGGTAGTACCTATTACCTGTTATTGTCAAACCTTTGGGAGTTACTTCTACGTTTGCTTATTATGCCATGCTATGCTAGTAGACGTGGATTGGGTGAGTGTATCCATGACAGATGTGAGATTTAATGGTTTATCTAAGGTGGCAACTTAAATACACATCTGGGTGGATTAAGGCACATGGGTATTCCAGCGATTGCCTGTTTTCTTTTGGACCGCCACCCAGGCTCAAAGGGATCATGAGATTATTCATGCTAGAAACTTCCGTGTGCATCCACAAGCTACTATGGGCTCTAGCATAGTTGATTAAGTCATGCGAACTCTGACAGTGGTATACTAGCAAATGTAGGGGGAAGTAGGTGTAACTGTCTACCCGATCGTAAGGTGCTAGCGCTTCTGAAAGACTATGTCTCGGTCATCCGTTTCTCAAACACCATGTAGTGCGAGAAATCAAACGGAGGCGGTCGAGTCTTGTGGGGAAAAGTGCGCAAACCTCTGCAGAGTGTATAAACTAATCATGGTTAGCCGTGTCCCCGGTTATGGACATCTTGAGTATCTAGTACCTGGATTATCATGTGAATCTCATCATGTTACTCTAAAATTAATTTTGTTGGGTTTTGTTTAATGATGATGCTTAATTGGGATTGAGAATGCTGTCAACCATTCTCAATGTTTAACAACCACCATGATAGTTAAATAAAATTTAATCCTTTGTAGTAGGGAAAAATTGGCTTTACGCAAAACTGTAACCATAGAGCTTTCCACCAGCCAAATATGCATGTAGTATAGCCTATTTCATTCCATTACTCTCTATGTGTTACATTGCCAGCATATTCCATGTGTTGACCCATTTTGGACTGCAATGTTAATGTTGCAGACTTTTCAGACGACGATTAAGGTGTTTTTAGGTCGTGGTTCTATACTCAGTGATGCCGTTGGAGTTGATGGACTCACTTATCTTCCAAGCCTTCCGCTGTTATCGTTATTAGATGGCCTTAAGCCATATTTATTGTAATAAGTTCTCTTTTGAGACACTCGATGTAATAAGTGTGTGATTGCTACTCTATTATAAATCCTTCAAGTATTGTGTGGTGTCAGCATTACTGATCCAGGGATGACACCTGAGCACAGAGATTGGACCGTTTGAGGTCTGGTCGCTACACGTGTGAACTATGGTTTGGCAAGAAACCAAAGTTGTTGTTTCTTAAGGTTTGGGGCTACGATGCTTATGTCGATAGGCTTCGGTCAGAAAAGCTAGAACCCAAAGCGGAAAATTGTATCTTCATAGAATACCCAAACAAGACGATTGGGTATACCTACTATCTCAGATCTGAGGGCAAAGTGTTTGTCACTAAGAACAGGTCCTTTCTCGAGAAAGAGTTTCTCTCAAAAGAATTGAATGGGAGGAAGATAGAACTTGATGAGGTTGTTGAACCTTCACTTCAACCAGAGAGTAGCGCAGCACAGAAAGATGTTTCTGTGGCAACTACGTCAGTTGAAGAGAAAGCTAATGATGATGATCATGAAGCTTCAGATCAAATTACTATCGTACCTCGTAGGTCGACAAGGGTGTGTACAACTTCTCAGTGGTAACCCTGTCTTAAAGGTCATGTTGTTGGACAACGATGAACCATGAGCTATGAAGAAGCGATGGTGGGCCCGGATTCCAACAAATGGCTAGAAGCCATGAAATCCGAGATAGGATCCATGTATGAGAACAAAGTATGGACTTTGGTGGACTTGCCCAATGAATGGAAAGCCATTGAGAATAAATGGATCTTTAAGAAGAAGACAGACGCTGATGGAAATGTCACCATTTGTGAAGCTCGACTTGTCTCAAAGAAGTTTCCGACAAGCTCAAGGAGTTGATTATGATGAGACTCTCTCAATCATAGCGATGCTAAAGTTTGTTAGAACTATGTTAGTAGTTGCTGCATTTTCATTTACGAAATCTGACAGATGGATGTCAAAACAAAGTTTCCTTGACAGTTTTCGTGAGGAAAGGTTGTATGTGATACAACCAAAAGGTTTTTGTCAATCCTAAGGATGCTAAAAGGTGTGCAAACTCCAGTGATCCTTCTATGGACTGGAGCAAGCATCTCGGAGTTGGAACATACGCTTTGATGAGGCAATCAAAGCATTTGGGTTTATACAAAGTTTGCAAGAAACTTGTATTTGCAAGAAAGTGAGTGGGAGCACTACAACATTTCTGATAGGTATATATGGATGACATATTGTTGATCAGAAATGATGTAGAATTTCTAGAAAGCGTAAAGGGTTGTCTGAATGGAGTTTTTCAAAGGAAGACCTGTGTAAAACTGCTTACATGTTGAGTATCAAGATCTATAGAGATAGATCAAGACGCCTGATAAGACTTTCACAGAGCACATACCTTGACATGATCTTGAACGAGTTCAAGATGGATCCTTCAAAGAAGGAGTTCTTGCCTGAGTTCTGAGGTGTGAAGTTAAGACTTGAAGCTCGACCACGGCAGAAAAAAGAGAAAGGACGAAAGTCATCCCCTATGCCTTAGCCATAGGCTCTATACGATATGCCATGCTGTGTACCGCGATGTGGCTTGCCACGTGTCTGGCAAGGGGGTACAAGAGTGAACCAAGGGTGGATGTGACACTCCAAAAATTTTAATTTGGTTTTCATCAAAAAATTTGTTGGATTTTTAAGAGAGGGCATTTAAAATTTCTTTTCTAGAAATCCTTCCTCTTAAAAAAACTTCCTTTTCATTGGCAAGGATTTTATTTTCTTCAAACGATGGTGTTTGATCTTTTGAAACTTCTTCTCTGTTGGTTCCCTCTCAAATTATTTTGGGAGTTTAATCTTTTTCTTTTAAAAAGAAACTCTATGAAAATTTGGGATTTTCATATCTTGGAAACCACCCATGACTTTGTACTTTGCCCATGTGGTAAAACCCCTCCAAAACCTATCCTCCTCCTTGTAATCAACCTAAGTTCTCTGTCCCAACTAATCCAAGCAAGTTTTGGATTTTATCCTAATTATTTTTCCCCTCAAATCATTTCTGAAAATTATTTGGAGCCTGAGAGATTTTCAAAGCAAGTACCCTTTTTCTTTTGAGTTTTGACCTCAAACCAACTCTCCTGGATAGTCCTTTGTACCCACAACCCAGAACCATCTTGATCCACTCCTCCTCTTTTCAAATTTTTCAAATTTCAGTCTCTGCAAGTTTGGACCAGATTTGCCAAATTTGGTGAAATTCATATCTACACTTCTCCAAAAATTCCACCAAAATTCAGACAACCTACTGGAGCAATGAGTAGCCACTCCACCAAAAATCAGCTCTAGGAAAAATCCCCAGAGGCCAAATTCATTCTGTCGAACACTTGGCGTGCACTGTTGCTGTTCATTTTCAGAAAAATTCAGAGTTCAGTGTCGTTTTCGTTCGTCAGTTTCAATCACGTGTAGACAGTGCCTTGGCACGTTCCTCGCCGCCTCTTCCTCCTGTCTGGAGCACCACACGTGCGCTTGGCGCCTTCCCGGCGTCGGCGGCGCCCTGGCCCGCCTGCGCCGGCGTGTCTTGCGGCGGCCGAAACCCCGTAGCAACCGACAGGAAGCAGAACGGCGGCTCAACGCCGTTCGGCGCCGCCCAACGCTCCCTGGCGCTCCGCGTGGCCTCATGCACGCCAGCACACCCCGTTGCACCGTCGCCGTGGCCCGGCAAGCACTGGGCACGCTCCCTGCCGCCGACGGGCCCGCGCCGCCCCGTTCCGTCGAGCTCCCCCTAAACACCCAAACCCTGGCTAGTTTAGCACCAAAACGGACCCAGTGGACCCCCACGACGGCGCTCGACCCCTAACTCTTCCCGACCAATGCCCTGCGCCGCCGTAAGCTTCGCCGGAGAACCCCGTTCTCGGCCACCGCCTCGGACCGCCTATAAAAGGGGCTCCCGAACTCGCTCTCGAGCACACACTCCCTCTGCACCCCACAAGCACCCCGCCAGGCCACTGGAGGAGCCTCGAGGAGGTCTCCTCCCCCGACTCCGGCCGCCCCGTTCCGCCTCGGCCTCCACCTTGATTCGCTCCGGTGAGGCCGTCTCCGGCGCTCAAACCCCGTCAGCTACCCCCTCTAGCTTCCAGGAGTCTAACCCCCTCCTCAATTTGGCCTTCGCAGCTCCCTCCGACGAGTCCCACGACCACCCGAACCGCCGTCCGCCGGAGCAAAGCTCGCCGTCGACGTGGTGCTCGCCGACCGCCACCATCACCACCAACCGACGCGGAAGGGCGCCCTGAACACGGAGGTACCCTCCGATCTCCCTGCCTCGCCGTGGATCGCCACCGGCGACCACCACGGCTCTCGGGCGCCGACGAGCTTCGTCCCCCGTTTGAAAGTTTAAACCTGACGAGTGGGACCCGCCCGTCAGCCTCTCAGATCCTTTTAAACGAATCGTTTTCTGAAAACGCCTTCGGGCAAAAATACGCTTTCCTCTCTGGGCTGGCGTATTCAAGACTGGAATGTTTTCTGTTTTTATAAGCTAGCCCCTGGAAACCTTCTGTTTCATTACAGATGAGTCCCTGGACAAAAACCTTTATAACTTTTAAACAGAAAAGTATTTTTGATTGATTCTTTTTCTGTCCTCTTTAAAATTTTGTCTAGTTTTTTATCAGATTTATTTGAAAAATATTTGGAATACTTTTTGTGCACCTCTTGGTATTTACGATAGCGCATATATTTTCTTTATACCGTAGATACCGAAGGAGGTGACGGAGCCGCGAACTTCACCGAGCTAGGCTCCAACTACTCCAAACCAGGCAAGCATGTTCGAACTTTTGATATGATGATTGTTTTGGCATGTTTGCATTAAGTAGTTTATGGCATGTTGATGAACATACCGACGAATGTCATGTTACCTGCAACGATGAGGCAAGTAAGTTTCGGAAATCCATGAGTGGATGGATGTGAGTATGCATGGCCATGTGTTGGCATGAGGATGGGTAAGATGGCAGTGTTGTAGCATGCCAGGCTTATGCCAGACTATGTGACTTCAATGTCAACTCGTATCATTCTAGTTCCTTCCATTCTTCCTTCCCTGTACTACCACATGTTTTCCGCGAGGAGTATGGCGTAGTAAGTTGCAAACCGCTTTCCTGGTACACACCAAAAGGAGAGGCCGTGATGATGGTTCCATGGCCCTGGATTAAAGCCAGTCATCCGGTCAGGGGGCATGGGTGTTTCCGGTTGGGACCGAGAGGGGGGCACCCCTTAGAGCGCGCGTATATAAATTTGATCCCATGCTATTCGAGATTGTGATCTCCCCGTCTCAAAAGTTTTTCTTGGACGATGTCTAGGGTGATTCCTAGCATCGAGAGGTAGGATGGGTGTGTACTGGTTAGCTGTGTTTTCTTCCGAAATACCGTAAACGGAACTAGTCCTTCGTGACTACGGAAATCCGTTGGCTGTGGGAAAAATTTTGTACAAACTCTGCAGAGTCATATATTCCTTCGAATCATCTATTCCATGTCCAAGTTCGATATTAACTCATCCTGACCAAATGTCAGTTTTGATGACAGAGACTCCGGTGAATCTCATGAGTGCTAAGTCCGGTTAAATGATTATCCCTGTGGATGGACTAACCCGTTTATTATCATGAAATGAATATTTATTATGAGCATTATTTCCTTGTGAATAAAGCCCCTTCTGTGATGTCGCCCCGACGTCCGACTGTGGCATTTCTTTTAAAGCCCTTTCTGTGATGTCGCCCCGACGTCCGACTGTGGCATTTCTTTTAAAGCCCTTTCTGTGATGTCGCCCAGACGTCCGACTGTGGCATTTCTTTTAAAGCCCTTTATGTGATGTCGCTAAGACGTCCGACTGTGGCATTTCTTTTAAAAAGCCCTTTATGTGATGTCGCTAAGACGTCCGACTATGGCATCATTTCCTTTTATTTATTTGTTCACCTTTCGAGGCGTCGCTTCAGACACCCGATCAGTTTTCATTTATGTTTTGTTGGGATTTCAGGCGGACTACCGCCGTTTCCCCTTTTACTTACTTCGCTATGCTAATTTTTGTATGTACATTGGTGAATTAATCGTGACGCATTCATGCATGCATTTGTTATATCTTACGTTCGAACTGTCTTGCGAGTACTTTCAAAGTACTCACTGGCTTGTTGATTTGGCCAGATGCTGACGAAGGCGATCTCATGGATGAAGAGTTCGATAGCAAGTCTGACGCCTAGAGGAATCCCAGTCAGTCTCGTGCGACCCTGGATTTGGTCACTGTATTATATCCGCTTCCGCTACCAAGTAAATTCATCGAGCCTCACCTCGACGCTCGATGAGATGCCCGTTTTTAGAGTCATGTATCTCACTCCCCGCTGTGTTTTTCCACCACCGCCCTATCCTCGAGTCAGTAGTATGCCCCCACACCACTGTGTCATGTCCGCCATTATGTATAATTATTGGCGTGCTTGTAATAATTTGGTTGAGCTACCGTAGCTCGACCCTGTAATATATTTTATGCTACTGGCTTATTGTATCAAGAATTTGTCTACCGGTAAGGAGGATTTTCCTCATACTGGACCCAAAAGATTGGTTTCTCAATAAACATTTTTATTGGAAAACCGGTCGTGACAAGCTTGGTACCAGAGCCAGGCTGACTGTAGGAAGCCACTAGGTGCGATCGCTAATTGGTTATTAGCATGATTGAGGCTTTTTCGTATTTTCTTGATTGTAGTCATTTTCTGTCAGTCAGCATAAATTTATGATCTGACCATGCAGAATTTTTGCTTACTTTTGTAGATGGCCGACAACAGCTGCGAGTCTCAGACCTTCGCCAACGTGCCCGATGGGTTCGTCAAGCTTCTTTCCTTCATCGTTCAGGTCGCGATGGGGCCATCTGTGCGCCTAGTCTTCACACTCTGCCAGCACCGAGTCAACGACAGTCTGACCATGCACCAGGCTGCGGTGCAGTTCAAGGGAGGGCGTGGTGAGTTACGCCGCTTCCGGTTTTTGGGAAGAGCCATGCCTACGGAGAGGCATGCTATGCAGATGGCAGCCCGCGAGGCGATAGCTCGTCTCAGGGATGTCCTCCCCGTGATGAAGACTCGTCGTTACCGTTATCTTCCATGCCATGTGCCTTACACCTGTCACTACGCATTCTCCTGCCCCATAGGAGAACGAGACGAGGCTTTTGAGATGCTCATCGAGTATCTCCGGGCCCTGGAGGCAGCCTTCGACAACCTGGTGGACGACTTCGTGGCTGCCCGCATGGACTCAGTTCATGGCTATGCTGCCAACAGGAGGGAGCTCCTACCCAACGCACCGCCACTGACTTGGGTCTCATCCTCAGCATCTTATGCACCTACTCGTCGCCTGCCTTCTACCGAAGAGTTCAACCAAGTTATTGCGCCCACTCCAGCGCGCACTGCACCACCCTGCGCGCCCACCCCTGTTCATGTTGTTCTGCCCCTGGCACCCGCTCCATCTGCTCAGCGCAACACTACACGTATGGAGCCTATTAGCAAGGGGGAAGTCGAGTCCCCGGCCTCGCTACGCCTCACCCTCAGCAGGGCAAAGGAGATCGTCAACATCTCCGCCTGAGTATGTTTAGCCGCCATGCAATGTACCGCTTTGTATGATATGTTTATATGTACATAGGTTGTGAGAAGTAGCCTGTTTGCGCATCATGTAGGATCTGGAGGAGTGCACTAGCCTAAATAACATGTCAGGATTATGTACGCATATCCTGAGTGATGTATTGTATAATTACCGCTCGCGTGTAAGTTATGTAATGAGCAGTCCTTCTCCGTGCGCAAATCGATTTGTTTTTCTTAAGTAAGCTTGGTTATTTACTTTTATTTGCCAGCTTTATGCATTTATGGAATTGTTTTTGCAACTCTTTCCGCTTTTCTTATGGGTTTTACAAAATATATCCCCAGAGTGAAAAATGTCTCGTCCTTGGACTCGCTCCATGCCAACTCCACCAGAGGAAAATTATGATACACAACCCAACAACGAGTTCACTCAGGGGCAGTCAAGCCAACAGGGCAGTGAATCGGCACTTTCACAAATTGCCGCCTTTATGAGCAGAGTCAGCAACAACATCGGGAAATGATGAACCAAGTCATCAACATGGGAAACCATCATGGACAGTATCAGCAGCATTCCAAGTTATCTGAGCTACAGAAGACACGTCCCCAAACATTTTCTCATACTGACAAGCCTCTTGAAGCCGAGGATTGGCTTCGAGATATGGAGAGAAAATTAATTATTGCAAAATGTTCAGATCTCGAGAAAGTACTTTATGCTCCGCACTATCTCACAGGAGCAGCTGCATCATGGTGGGAGAATTTTCTGCACATGCACCCCAACGAAAATGATATAACCTGGGATGATTTCAAGGAAGGTTTCCGCGGTGCACACATTCCCAAGAGTATTATGAAAATCAAGAAGAGAGAGTTTGATGACCTCAAACAAAGGAACCTGACAGTGTCAGAATACAACGGTCAATTTACCCTATTGTCCCGCTACACCAATGAAGAACGTATGACTGAAAGCAAGAAGATGGAGAAATTCCTTGACGGTCTGGCGCCCGCGCTTAAATGCCAACTGGTCATTCACACTTTTCCAGATTTTGAGACACTAGTGGACAAAGCTATTACTCTGGAAAATGAAAGACGTAGCTTGGAGGATTTACGCAAGCGAAAAAGAGACCAGACTACTCTTGCACGCAACCACCGAAGCAGGACAGATTTTCAGAAAGGTGGGACACACAAACCTACGACAAACATCTCTCGCCCAACCAAGAATTTCCATGCAAGGGACAAAGAGTTCACATATCGCCCAGGCGTTACTTGCTACGCTTGTGGAGAAGAAGGGCACTACGCCAAACAATGCCCCAAGCCAAGGAACTCGACCCCGAAGCCAAACAATGGTGGAAATAATTCAGCGCCCAAGCGCAACAATTTCAACCCCAACAACAACCACAGGAAGGGTCATCTAAACCACGTGACCAAAGAAGAAGCACAAAATGCTCCGGATATCGTACTCGGTACGTTTCCTGTCAACACAATACCTGCAACGGTTTTGTTTGATTCTGGAGCTTCTCACTCATTCATTTCGAAAAGTTTTGCTTTGCAAAATAATTTTTCGATGTTTCCCTTGGAAAAATCCATGATCATCAAGTCCCCTGGGATTCAGCAAGTTACTCAGAGTTACTGTCAGAATGTGGTTATTGAGTTCGAAGGATTGAAATTTTACGCCAATCTTATTGTGTTGGAAAATAAAGGACTGGATGTCATCCTAGGGATGGACTGGTTAACCACCAACAAAGGTTTTATTGACTGTTTCAACCGGACCGTAATTCTCACGCACCACCACGGGAAGACAATAAAAGTATCAGCCAAGGAAAGAAAAATACCCCGGCAGCCGAGATTGAATAAGGTGGACGTTTATGAGTTAAGCAAGGTTCCAGTGGTATGTGAATTTCCAGATGTATTTCCCGAAGAACTACCAGGCATGCCACCAGACCGAGAAATAGAATTCAGCATTGAGCTAGCACCAGGAACCACCCCCATATACAAGAAACCATACAGAATGGCACCATCCGAGTTGATTGAGTTGAAGAAACAAATAAAGGAATTACTGGACAAGGGATACATTCGAGCCAGCTCCTCACCTTGGGGATCACCAATTTTATTTGCCAAAAAGAAGGATGGAACACTAAGATTGTGCATAGACTACCGAGCACTTAACATGGTCACAGTCAAGAACAAATACCCGATGCCACGAATAAATGATTTATTTGATCAGCTCGCTCAGGCCAAGGTATTCTCAAAGATTGACTTAAGGTCAGGATACCATCAATTAAAAGTGCGAACAGAAGATATCCCCAAAACAGCCTTCACCTCCAGATATGGACTATATGAGTTCACAGTTATGCCTTTTGGATTAACAAACGCCCCCGCATATTTTGTTCACCTCATGAACAAAGTATTTATGAAGTTTATGGACAAGTTCGTTGTGGTATTTATCGATGATATTCTGATATACTCCAAAACACCAGAAGAGCACGCGGAACATCTCAGGATTGTGCTAGGAGAACTCAGGAAACATCAATTGTATGCCAAGTTCAGCAAGTGCGAATTTTGGCTAAGACAAGTAGGCTTTCTAGGCCACGTGCTGACCCAAGACGGTATCGCAGTGGACCCGGAGAAAGTCAGGGCCATACTTGACTGGAAGGCACCAGCCAGCGTAACGGACATACGAAGTTTCTTGGGAATGGCAGGATATTACCGCAGATTTATTGAAGGATTCTCCACCCTAGCCAAGCCAATGACGCAGTTGCTCAAGAAGGACAAGAAGTTTGAATGGACAGAAGCCTGCGAAAAAAGTTTCCAAGAGTTAAAACGGAAATTAACCACAGCACCGGTATTAATTGTGCCAGACATACACAAAACTTTGAGGTGTACTGTGACGCATCCCGAAAAGGTCTCGGGTGCGTGTTGATGCAAGAAGGCAAGGTTGTCGCATACGCTTCACGACAACTCCGCAAGCATGAAGAAAATTATCCCACCCATGACTTAGAAATGGCAGCAGTCATTCATGCACTTAAGGAATGGAGGCATTTCTTACTTGGGAATCGATGTGAAATATACACGGACCATAAAAGTCTCAAATATATTTT
The DNA here is from genome assembly GCF_003073215.2 of Triticum urartu. Lineage (NCBI taxonomy): Eukaryota > Viridiplantae > Streptophyta > Magnoliopsida > Poales > Poaceae > Triticum > Triticum urartu. The sequence goes on from NC_053024.1 coordinate 644,791,838, forward strand.
CACACAGCCAGAACTAAACTTACGGCAACGACGCTGGTTGGAATTGGTAAAGGATTATGATGTTGGTATCCACTATCATCCAGGGAAAGCAAATGTAGTGGCTAATGCTCTTAGTCGGAACCCCAGCTCCGACGAAAATAGTCTGCAAAGCTTGAGACCTGAATTCCAACAAGAATTTGCCAAACTCAACTTGTTAATGATCGCGGAAGGCACCATATCAAACTTGGAAATAAAGCCCGACCTTGTGGAGAGAATTAAAGAAGCTCAGCCTGGTCACCCTAGCATTGAAGGAATTAAAAGAAAGGTGAGTATGGGCAAGGCCTCAGAATTTGTCATAGGCGATGATGGAATATTACGGTACGGGGACAGACTCTGCGTGCCAAACATAGAGGACCTCAGACAGCAAATCCTAGCTGAAGCACACACCACTCCATATTCAATCCACCCTGGAGGAACCAAAATGTATAAGGATATTCAGGAAAGATTTTGGTGGCACGGTATGAAGAGGGACATAGCCACATTCGTTGCATGTTGCGATTCTTGTCAACGCATAAAAGTTGAGCATCAAAAACCAGCCGGACTACTGCAACCAAACAAAATACCTGAGTGGAAATGGGATGAAATAGGGATGGATTTTATTGTCGGATTACCTCGGTCACGACACGGGAATGATGCCATATGGGTCATCACCGATAGATTAACCAAGGTGGCACATTTCATTCCAGTAAAGACAACCTACAACACTCAGAAGCTTGCCCGGATTTATCTCTCCCGTATAGTCTGTCTGCATGGAGTCCCGAAGACTATAATATCCGACAGAGGCACTCAATTTGTCTCAAGATTCTGGGATCATTTACAACAGGCTCTGGGAACTCAATTGGCCTTCAGTACAGCCTACCATCCCCAGACTGATGGACAGACTGAACGCATAAACCAAATTTTAGAAGACATGCTAAGAGCATGTGTCCTCACCTATGGAACCAGTTGGGAAGAAAGTCTGCCATATGCGAGTTCGCATACAACAACAGCTACCAGGCCAGCCTGCAAATGGCACCTTTTGAAGCCCTATACGGACGGAGGTGTCGTACCCCGCTAAATTGGCCAGAGACCGGAGACAGCCGTATCTTCGGCCCAGACGTGCTCAAAGAAGCCGAGGAAAAAGTCAAGCTAATCAGGGACCGACTCAAGACCGCTCAAAGCCGACAGAAGAGTTATTACGATCAGAAACATCGAGGGGTCAATTTTGAACCCGGTGAATTTGTGTACCTACGAGTATCACCTATGAGGGGACTGCAACGGTTTAAGATTAAAGGAAAGTTAGCACCAAGATTCATTGGACCATTCTGCATAGTGGCACGAAGAGGCACTGTAGCCTACCAGCTAGACTTACCCGAAGACTTGTCCGACATTCACGACGTGTTCCACGTCTCTCAATTAAGGAAGTGCGTAAGCAAACCAGAGAAGCAAGTATCCCATGAGAACATTGACGTGCAGCCAGACCTCACTTATCGGGAACGCCTAGTAAAAATATTAGAGGAATCTGAAAGGAGAACCCAACAGAAGACCATCAAGTTTTTCAGAGTTCAGTGGAGCAATCACACCGAAAGCGAAGCAACTTGGGAAAGACAGGATTTTCTTCGGACAGAACATCCATACTTATTTAAGGACCAGCTGAAATCTCGGGGACGAGATTTTTCCTAAGGGGGTAGGTGTTGTGACACTCCAAAAATTTTAATTTGGTTTTCATCAAAAACTTTGTTGGATTTTTAAGAGAGGGCATTTAAAATTTCTTTTCCAGAAATCCTTCCTCTTAAAAAAAAACTTCCTTTTCATTGGCAAGGATTTTATTTTCTTCAAACTATGGTGTTTGATCTTTTGAAACTTCTTCTCTGTTGGTTCCCTCTCAAATTATTTTGGGAGTTTAATCTTTTTCTTTTAAAAAGAAACTCTATGAAAATTTGGGATTTTCATATCTTGGAAACCACCCATGACTTTGTACTTTGCCCATGTGGTAAAACCCCTCCAAAACCTCCCCTCCTCCTTGTAATCAACCTAAGTTCTCTGTCCCAACTAATCCAAGCAAGTTTTGGATTTTATCCTAATTATTTTTCCCCTCAAATCATTTCTGAAAATTATTTGGAGCCTGAGAGATTTTCAAAGCAAGTACCCTTTTTCTTTTGAGTTTTGACCTCAAACCAACTCTCCTGGATAGTCCTTTGTACCCACAACCCAGAACCATCTTGATCCACTCCTCCTCTTTTCAAATTTTTCAAATTTCAGTCTCTGCAAGTTTGGACCAGATTTGCCAAATTTGGTGAAATTCATATCTACAATTCTCCAAAAATTCCACCAAAATTCAGACAACCTACTGGAGCAATGAGTAGCCACTCCACCAAAAATCAGCTCTAGGAAAAATCCCCAGAGGCCAAATTCATTCTGTCGAACACTTGGCGTGCACTGTTGCTGTTCATTTTCAGAAAAATTCAGAGTTCAGTGTCGTTTTCGTTCGTCAGTTTCAATCACGTGTAGACAGTGCCTTGGCACGTTCCTCGCCGCCTCTTCCTGCTGTCTGGAGCACCACACGTGCGCTTGGCGCCTTCCCGGCGTCGGCGGCGCCCTGGCCCGCCTGCGCCGGCATGTCTTGCGGCGGCCGAAACCCCGTAGCAACCGACAGGAAGCAGAACGGCGGCTCAACGCCGTTCGGCGCCGCCCAACGCTCCCTGGCGCTCCGCGTGGCCTCATGCACGCCAGCACACCCCGTTGCACCGTCGCCATGGCCCGGCAAGCACTGGGCACGCTCCCTGCCGCCGACGGGCCCGCGCCGCCCCGTTCCGTCGAGCTCCCCCTAAACACCCAAACCCTGGCTAGTTTAGCACCAAAACGGACCCAGTGGACCCCCACGACGGCGCTCGACCCCTAACTCTTCCCGACCAATGCCCTGCGCCGCTGTAAGCTTCGCCGGAGAACCCCGTTCTCGGCCACCGCCTCGGACCGCCTATAAAAGGGGCTCCCGAACTCGCTCTCGAGCACACACTCCCTCTGCACCCCACAAGCACCCCGCCAGGCCACTGGAGGAGCCTCGAGGAGGTCTCCTCCCCCGACTCCGGCCGCCCCGTTCCGCCTCGGCCTCCACCTCGATTCGCTCCGGTGAGGCCGTCTCCGGCGCTCAAACCCCGTCAGCTACCCCCTCTAGCTTCCAGGAGTCTAACCCCCTCCTCAATTTGGCCTTCACAGCTCCCTCCGACGAGTCCCACGACCACCCAAACCGCCGTCCGCCGGAGCAAAGCTCGCCGTCGACGTGGTGCTCGCCGACCGCCACCATCACCACCAACCGACGCGGAAGGGCGCCCTGAACACGAAGGTACCCTCCGATCTCCCTGCCTCGCCGTGGATCGCCACCGGCGACCACCGCGGCTCTCGGGCGCCGACGAGCTTCGTCCCCCGTTTGAAAGTTTAAACCTGACGAGTGGGACCCGCCCGTCAGCCTCTCAGATCCTTTTAAACGAATCGTTTTCTGAAAACGCCTTCGGGCAAAAATACGCTTTCCTCTCTGGGCTGGCGTATTCAAGACTGGAATGTTTTCTGTTTTTATAAGCTAGCCCCTGGAAACCTTCTGTTTCATTACAGATGAGTCCCTGGACAAAAACCTTTATAACTTTTAAACAGAAAAGTATTTTTGATTGATTCTTTTTCTGTCCTCTTTAAAATTTTGTCTAGTTTTTTATCAGATTTATTTGAAAAATATTTGGAATACTTTTTGTGCACCTCTTGGTATTTACGATAGCGCATATATTTTCTTTATACCGTAGATACCGAAGGAGGTGACGGAGCCGCGAACTTCACCGAGCTAGGCTCCAACTACTCCAAACCAGGCAAGCATGTTCGAACTTTTGATATGATGATTGTTTTGGCATGTTTGCATTAAGTAGTTTATGGCATGTTGATGAACATACCGACGAATGTCATGTTACCTGCAACGATGAGGCAAGTAAGTTTTGGAAATCCATGAGTGGATGGATGTGAGTATGCATGGCCATGTGTTGGCATGAGGATGGGTAAGATGGCAGTGTTGTAGCATGCCAGGCTTATGCCAGACTATGTGACTTCAATGTCAACTCGTATCATTCTAGTTCCTTCCATTCTTCCTTCCCTGTACTACCACATGTTTTCCGCGAGGAGTATGGCGTAGTAAGTTGCAAACCGCTTTCCTGGTACACACCAAAAGGAGAGGCCGTGATGATGGTTCCATGGCCCTGGATTAAAGCCAGTCATCCGGTCAGGGGGCATGGGTGTTTCCGGTTGGGACCGAGAGGGGGGCACCCCTTAGAGCGCGCGTATATAAATTTGATCCCATGCTATTCGAGATTGTGATCTCCCCGTCTCAAAAGTTTTTCTTGGACGATGTCTAGGGTGATTCCTAGCATCGAGAGGTAGGATGGGTGTGTACTGGTTAGCTGTGTTTTCTTCCGAAATACCGTAAACGGAACTAGTCCTTCGTGACTACGGAAATCCGTTGGCTGTGGGAAAAATTTTGTACAAACTCTGCAGAGTCATATATTCCTTCGAATCATCTATTCCATGTCCAAGTTCGATATTAACTCATCCTGACCAAATGTCAGTTTTGATGACAGAGACTCCGGTGAATCTCATGAGTGCTAAGTCCGGTTAAATGATTATCCCTGTGGATGGACTAACCCGTTTATTATCATGAAATGAATATTTATTATGAGCATTATTTCCTTGTGAATAAAGCCCCTTCTGTAATGTCGCCCCGACGTCCGACTGTGGCATTTCTTTTAAAGCCCTTTCTGTGATGTCGCCCCGACGTCCGACTGTGGCATTTCTTTTAAAGCCCTTTCTGTGATGTCGCCCAGACGTCCGACTGTGGCATTTCTTTTAAAGCCCTTTATGTGATGTCGCTAAGACGTCCGACTGTGGCATTTCTTTTAAAAAGCCCTTTATGTGATGTCGTTAAGATGTCCGACTATGGCATTTCTTTTAAAAAGCCCTTTCTGTGATGTCGCCCCGACGTCCGACTGTGGCATTTCTTTTAAAGCCCTTTATGTGGTGTCGCTAAGACACCCGACTGTGGCATCATTTCCTTTTATTTATTTGTTCACCTTTCGAGGCGTCGCTTCAGACACCCGATCAGTTTTCATTTATGTTTTGTTGGGATTTCAGGCGGACTACCGCCGTTTCCCCTTTTACTTACTTCACTATGCTAATTTTTGTATGTACATTGGTGAATTAATCGTGACGCATTCATGCATGCATTTGTTATATCTTACGTCCGAACTGTCTTGCGAGTACTTTCAAAGTACTCACTGGCTTGTTGATTTGGCCAAATGCTGACGAAGGCGATCTCATGGATGAAGAGTTCGATAGCAAGTCCGACGCCTAGAGGAATCCCAGTCAGTCTCGTGCGACCCTGGATTTGGTCACTGTATTATATCCGCTTCCGCTACCAAGTAAATTCATCGAGCCTCACCTCGACGCTCGATGAGATGCCCGTTTTAGAGTCATGTATCTCACTCCCAGCTGTGTTTTTCCACCACCGCCCTATCCTCGAGTCAGTAGTATGCCCCCACACCACTGTGTCATGTCCGCCATTATGTATAATTATTGGCGTGCTTGTAATAATTTGGTTGAGCTACCGTAGCTCGACCCTGTAATATATTTTATGCTACTGGCTTATTGTATCAAGAATTTGTCTACCGGTAAGGAGGATTTTCCTCATACTGGACCCAAAAGATTGGTTTCTCAATAAACATTTTTATTGGAAAACTGGTCGTGACAGTGGATCATTGGACAGTGGTCAAAATTGTCCTTAGGAATAAGGAAATGTTTCTCGGTTATGGAGGTGATAAAGAGTTCGGCATAAAGGGTAACGTCGATGTCGGTGTCAAAACCGGTGGATCTCGGGTAGGGGGTCCCGAACTATGTGTCTAGGCCGGATGGTAACAGGAGGCAGGGGACATGATGTTTTACCCAGGTTCGGGCCCTCTTCATGGAGGTAAAACCCTACGTCCTGCTTGATTAATATTGATGATATGGGTAGTACAAGAGTAGATCTACCACGAGATCAGAGAGGCTAAACCCTAGAAGCTAGCCTATGGTATGATTGTATGTTGTGATTGTTGTCCTACGGACTAAAACCCTTCGGTTTATATAGACACCGGAGAGGGTTAGGGTTACACAAGGTCGGTTACAAAGGAGGAGATATCCATATCCGTGTTGCCTAGCTTGCCTTCCACACCAAGTAGAGTCCCATCCGGACACGAGACGAAGTCTTCAATCTTGTATCTTCATAGTCTAACAGTCCGGCCAATAGAGATAGTCCGGCTGTCCGGAGACCCCCTAATCCAGGACTCACTCAATAGCCCCTGAACCAGGCTTCAATGACGATGAGTCCGGCGCGCAGTATTGTCTTCGGCATTGCAAGGCGGGTTCCTTCTCCGAATACATCACAGAAGAATTTGAATACGAGGATAGTGTCCGACCCTGCAAAATAAGTTCCATATTCCATCGTAGAGAGAATAATATTTTCGCAGATCTAATTTGCTGGCTTGTTTTGGCAGCATGACGTTATGTCATGGCCCGGTGATTATTCGAACCGTTTCCTTTAACCAGCCCCGCACATAACGCGAGGCAGTTTTTCGACACGTCTTGTCAAAGCAGAGATCGTGTCCCCTTATTACGGGATTCTCATCAATACAGGCGTGGGTAACCCAACCGCGCCATCAACTGCGACGCTTGGGGGATAAGCGAGTTTTACCAGGCAAGTGGGGATGCTTAGCTTCGTCCGCCCATATAAAGGGATAAGGATTCACCTTTCTATCCATGCCTTCTTCCTCCTTTGCTCATCCGTTTTCGCACACTCGAGCTCTAGCGCCCAAGTCCACACTTCCCACCTCAACCTTCTCCAACCATGTCCGAAGCGGGAGGCAGGTGGATGGTCTCCTCCGTCACGGAGGGAGACATCAAGAAACTGAGGAGAGCCAGATACCTGCCCGACGACATCGCGCACCGGCTCCCAGATGAGGGGCAGCTCATCCCCTCCCCCAGCCCCATGAGAGGGTAGTATTACTCACCTATTTCCTCCGCGGACTGGGATTCCCTCTCCATCCATTCATCCGAGGGCTCACGTTCTATTACGGCCTGGATTTCCAGGATCTGGCCCCGAACTTCGTCCTCAACATCTCGGCGTTTATCGTCGTGTGCAAGGCCTTCCTCCGCATCAAGCCCCACTTCGGCTTATGGCTGAGGACCTTCAATGTCAAGCCGAAGGTGGTGGGCGGCTGCCAGGCAGAGTGCGGAGGCACCATGGTGGGAAAGATGCCCAACGTAACATGGCTCGAGGGCTCCTTTGTGGAAACCATAAAGGGGTGGCAATCGGAGTGGTTCTACATCACCGAGCCACGCGACCCTGTATGGGCAGCGGCCCCTGAGTTCCGATCTGGCATCCCCATGCGGCTCACCTCCTGGAAAGAGAAGGGCCTGTCCTGGGGTAGTTCGGAAGAGCTGACCGGACTCCAAACATGTATTCAAAACATGGTGAACAAGAAGCTCAAGCTTGTCAACATACTCCAAGTTATGCTCATCCGCCGGATCCTCCCGTGCCAACAATGGGAGTTCAACTTGTGGGAGTTCGACCAGACGCAGCACCGAACTCTGAACAGGCTCTTCGACACGACTCATGAAGATGCCTGGAGGGTGCTGTTCAAAAGTGCCGAGGTGTTGTCTCAAGAGGCACCGGATCGAGGGGAGACAGTCCCGGAGGCGCCTCAAGGCGACCTTCCAGACTCCAGGGGCCGAGGGGACGGGGCCCCTGAGAGCTCCGAGTTCGGCCCTCAGCCGAACACCGTGCCGGACCCTCCAGCGGTTCCGGGCTCGGGCAGGCGGCCTCCTTCTAAGAGGGGCAAGACGCCTGTGCCGGTGACCTCTGTCCATCCAGAGGCGTTGGACAATCTGCTGGAAGCGCTTCGCAGCGCTTCCATCGACGAGGAGCACCGCACTATCATGAGTGCGGTGATCCAAAGGATTCAGTCCGCCAAGAGCGGATTGACTGAAGCCTGTGCCAGCCTTCTAACAGGCTTTGAGGTAAGTGTTTTAAAATGTAGTAGAAATATTACCGCATAGACAGTAGCCCCTGATGCTTTGTTCGGTGTTCACAAAGAAAAGCCGAACAGAGGATCAAATAATATCGCAGGAGTCTAATATAAGTGTGTCAATATGCATATGCAGGCTTCGCTGCTGGCGCCCGCCGCACTGACTGCGGAGGTCGCCGTACTGAAGCAGGACCTCGAGGGGTCCAGGAAAGAGCTCGGCCTTGCCAAGAGGCAGCTCGAGGAGAACAAGGGTAAGTAATACCCTATCTATAGATATGTATATATAAAAGAGGACGCGATTGCAAAATGACAGGATCATCGTATGTTTGCCAGGGGCCACGACCGAGGTGGCGACCCTGAAGCAAGCGCTAACCAAGGCCGAAGATAAAATGGCCAAGGAGCGCGCCGAGGGAGAGAAGCACGAGGCTCGGGTTGGCGAGGTGCAGCGAGCGCTCCAGGCTCTCGTGGCGAAGCACGAGGCGTTGGAGCTTGACTCAAAGACGCGGGAGTCTGAGCTTGCCGCGGCCCTCGAGAGCGCAAAAAGTGCCAAGGCTGAAGCCCAAAAGGACCTCCAAGAGATTGACGCAATGAAGAAGATAGCGGCGGGTAAGGCATTCTATATGCAGAGCAAGCATGTGAAAGTAAATTACCGATTACTTACCCGAATTCGGAGCTCTCCAGGAGCATTCGCAGATTTGCCCCGCAGCTTGTCGGATGCCACGCAGTTTTACCAGGCCAAGGAGGGGAGCACAACGGAGAAGCTGTTCTGATCTCAGAATACTGGGACCGAACACCCAATGCCTCTGAGTGACCAGCTAAAGCAGCTGGTCGAGCTACACAAGGCGGCCGAACAGGCCATGAAGGGCCTTATAGTCCGGCTGTGGCCTGGCGACGTCCTTCCGAACAGCTACTTTGGCCTGGTGAGGTGGCTTGTGGATGCCTGCCCATGGCTGGAGGTCATCAAGCGGTTCGTCTGCATCGAAGGTGCACGTCGGGCTTTCGCCCGTGTGAAGGTGCAGTGGGCCAAGCTAGACGTTGTGAAGCTGATCAAGGAAGGGCCGCCGCATGGCAAGGAGCATCGCACCCCCGAAATTTATTATGAGGGTGTCCTGAAGGATGCCCGTCTTGTAGCGGACGAATGTTCCAAGGATGTAATATTTGAGTAAACTTGCTCGTGTGATCCTGTATGATGAAAACTTGTTTCATATGCGTTATGCAACGCTTGTGTGAATTTAAAGTATTACCTTCTATTTGGCCGTTTATCCAATCTGAGAGATGGCTAGTCCTCGCTTCTGCCCCCATGCCACGAGTGCTGGGGTGTTCGAGATAAACCTGAGCACTCTTGTTCCCATATTTGGGTCCTTCGAGGGAGGTGCTCAACACAACGAACAAGGCAACTGGACTAATAATGCTTTATCACTCTCACTTAGCCATAGAATTCTATAATTTTAAATTTCGGCAAAGCCCCTGGTATTCGGAAGGCCGAATTCGGGGCGTGATACACGCCTGTAAGCCGGACAGGGCCGACCCCTCGCCCTAAGCGGCATAAGTCTTTAGGGACTCGAAAAACCTCGCCGAACAGCGACCAGTCTCTCGCCTTATCATGACAGTCAGTTTTAGCTTTCTCTACTGAGGTGCTAAGCCCGGCAGAACCGGGGCACAATCGCAGTAGTTCTCCTAGCGCTACCTTAGCCGATAGAGCGGAATGTAAGGTACCGAAACATAGGAGTCGGGCAAACCCAACATTTGACCAAAGACATGATTCGGAGTTGATGCATATAATGCTATAAGTTCGGGGTGCCGCACTTGTGAAAGTGTTCGGACTTTTCACACCATATTGTGGGGTACGCAAGCCCCTGGTGTATTGGTCGTACCAAAGTGTACGGTTGCAAGGCGTCGTTAATGAACACACATATATATATAACAGGAATGCAATAATAGTCGCAGTGTCATGCATTGTTTATTAAAAAATTGCGTTAAAGCAGAATGATATAGATAGTGCGATAAGCAAAGAGTAGGACTATGTCCCTTCCAAGGGCAAGCTAAGGAATGATATTAAATCGAATATTTCGCTCGTTACTGTAATCAACCTGGGAATTCCGCGGTATGATGTCTACCTCCTTGGTTGCTGCATCATGTGTTCGGCAATAGTGCTGCCGGACAGTGTTTCCAGAGATTAAGGTCCTGAAAAGAAAAGAAAAATAACCAAGCGGGAAGCCCCTAGTGCGGTTTAAGCCGTGTCTTGGGGCGTGCCGTAGTTGTGCCCCCTGAAGGAAATATGCCCTAGAGGCAATAATAAAGTTATTATTTATTTCCTTATATCATGATAAATGTTTATTATTCATGCTAGAATTGTATTAACCGGAAACATAATACATGTGTGAATACATAGACAAACAAAGTGTCACTAGTATGCCTCTACTTGACTAGCTCATTAATCAAAGATGGTTATGTTTCCTAACCATGGACAAAGAGTTGTCATTTGATTAACGGGATCACATCATTAGTTGAATGATCTGATTGACATGACCCATTCCATTAGCTTAGCACCCGATCGTTTAGTATGTTGCTATTGCTTTCTTCATGACTTATACATGTTCCTATGACTATGAGATTATGCAACTCCCGTTTACCAGAGGAACACTTTGTGTGCTACCAAACGTCACAACGTAAATGGGTGATTATAAAGGTACTCTACAGGTGTCTCCAAAGGTACATGTTGGGTTGGCGTATTTCGAGATTAGGATTTTTCACTCCGATTGTCGGAGAGGTATCTCTGGGCCCTCTCGGTAATGCACATCAAATAAGCCTTGCAAGCATTGCAACTAATGAGTTAGTTGCGAGATGATGTATTACGGAATGAGTAAAGAGACTTGCCGGTAACGAGATTGAACTAGGTATTGAGATACCGACGATCGAATCTCGGGTAAGTAACATACCGATGACAAAGGGAACAACGTATGTTGTTATGCGGTCTGACCGATAAAGATCTTCATAGAATATGTAGGAGCCAATATGAGCATCCAGGTTCCGCTATTGGTTATTGACCGGAGACGTGTCTCGGTCACGTCTACATTATTCTTGAACCCGTAGGGTCCGCACGCTTAAGGTTTCGATGACAGTTATATTATGAGTTTATGAGTTTTGATATACCGAAGTTAGTTCGGAGTCCCGGATGTGATCACGGACATGACGAGGATTCTCGAAATGGTCGAGACATAAAGATTGATATATTGGACGGCTATATTCGGACACCGGAAGTGTTCCGGGGAAGTTTCGGATAAAACCGGAGCACCGGGGGGTTACCGGAACCCCCCCCCCCCCCCCCCCGGGGGGGGTGAATGGGCCTCATGGGCCTAAAGTGGAGAAGAGGAGGGGCTGCCAGGGCAGGCCGCGCGCCCCCTCTCCCCCTAGTCCGAATTGGACAAGGAGGAAGGGGCGGCGCCTCCCTCTCCTCTCTCCCTTCCTTCCCCCTCTCCTAATTGGACAAGGAAAGGGAGGGGAGTCCTACTCCCGGTAGGAGTAGGACTCCTCCTGCGCGCCTCCTACTAGGGCCGGCCGCACCCCCCCTTGGATCCTTTATATACGGAGGCAAGAGGCACCCCATAGACACAAGTTGATCCACGTGATCATATTCTTAGCCGTGTGCGGTGCCCCCTTCCACCATAGTCCTCGATAATATTGTAGCAGTGCTTAGGCGAAGCCCTGCGACGGCAGTACATCAAGATCGTCACCACGCCGTCGTGCTGACGGAACTCTTCCCCGACACTTTGCTGGATCGGAGTCCAGGGATCGTCATCGAGCTGAACCTGTGCTAGAACTCGGAGGTGCCGTAGTTTCGGTGCTTGATCGGTCGGGCCGTGGAGACGTACGACTACATCAACCAAGCGCTTCCGTTGTCGATCTACAAGGGTACGTAGATCACACTCTCCCCCTCTCGTTGCTATGCATCACCATGATCTTGCGTGTGCGTAGGAAAATTTTTGAAATTACTACGTTCCCCAACACCCCCCTCCCCACCTGTGCCCATGGTATTTTTAATGTGTAATTGTACGCGCGGCACGAGTTTCGCCGTTGGGCTGGGATTGGGGTGGCCGCCGTATTGCTACGCAAGCTCAGATCGCGCCAGGTGGTCTATTTGCCGATTGCCCCGAGCTCACTTGAAGGTGTCCGGGCTTTGAAGCGCCGAACTGGTTGATTGCCTTGAGAGGCTGCTTTGCGCTTCTGCTACGAGGGCCGCGGTGTGCTCCTCTATTCGGAGAAAGCGCTCTGTGTTTCCATTGAATGTAATAACTCCGCAAGGTCCTGGCATCTTGAGCTTGAGGTATGCATAATGCGGTACCGCATTGAATCTACTGAATACGGTTTGCCCGAGCAGCGCGTGATAACCACTGCGGAACGGGACTATATCGAAGATTAACTCTTCGCTTCGGAAATTATCCGGGGATCCGAAGACCACTTCCAGTGTAACTAAGCCTGTGCAATGGGCCTCCACACCTGGAATGATGCCTTTAAAGGTCGTTTTTGTGGGTTTGATCCTTGAGGGGTCTATACCCATTTTGCGCACTGTGTCCTGATAAAGCAGGTTCAGGCTGCTGCCGCCATCCATAAGGACTCGAGTGAGGTGGAATCCGTCAATGATTGGGTCTAGGACCAGTGCGGCAAATCCGCCATGATGGATACTAGTGGGGTGGTCCTTGGGATCGAAGGTGATCGAGCAGGAGGACCAAGGGTTGAACTTTGGGGTGACTGGCTCCAACGCATATACATCCCTGAGCGCACGCTTCTGCTCCCTCTTGGGGATGTGGGTTGCGTATATCATGTTCACCGTCCGCACTTGCAGGGGAAACCTCTTCTGTCCTCCAGTGTGCGGCTACCGGGGCTCCTCCTCGTCATCGCTATGCGGCCCCTTGTCCTTGTTTTCAGCAATTACCTTGCCGGCCTGCTTGAACACCCAATAATCCTTGTTGGTGTGATTGGCTGGCTTGTCTGGGGTGCCGTGTATTTGACATGAGCGATCGAGTATACGGTCCAAGCTGGACGGACCCGGCGTACTTTGTTTGAATGGCTTTTTCTGCTGACCGGGTTTAGAGCCTTTGTATCCGGCATTGACTGCCGTATCCTCAGTATTTTCGCTGTTAATGTGGCACTTATGTTTGTTGCGACGTGACCTGCCATTGCCGTCCTTGGTATCTGAGGTACCATGGTTCTTTGATATGTTATTACTGCGAGCCAGCCAGCTGTCTTCTCCCGCACAAAAGCAGGTCATGAGCGTCGTGAGAGCTGCCATAGATTTTGACTTTTCCTGACCAAGGTGCCGGGCTAGCCACTCATCTCGGATGTTGTGTTTGAAAGCCGCTAAGGCCTCCGCATCCGGACAGTCGACGATTTGATTTTTCTTTGTAAGGAACCGAGTCCAGAATTGCCTGGCCGACTCTTCTGGCTGCTGAATTATGTGGCTCAAGTCATCGGCGTCTGGTGGTCGCACATAAGTGCCCTAAAATTATCGAGGAATGCGGCTTCCAGATCTTCCCAACAGCTAATGGAGTCCACTGGCAAGCTGTTAAGCCAATGCCGCGCTGGTCCTTTGAGCTTTAGTGGGAGGTATTTGATGGCGTGTAAGTCATCACCGCGGGCCATGTGGATGTGGAGGAGGAAATCCTCAATCCATACTGCGGGATCTGTTGTGCCGTCGTATGATTCAATATTTACAGGTTTGAAACCTTCTGGGAATTGATGTTCCATTACTTCGTCTGTGAAGCATAAGGGGGGTGCGACGCCTCTGTATTGGGCTATATCGCGACGCAGCTCGAACGGGTCTTGCCCGCTGTGTTCGGCCCGGCTGGATTTGCTTTTACTGTATCCGGCGTGACGTTTATCATCTCGCAGAGTGGTGCACCGTTGTGATCCATAGATCGATCTTGCATGCTTTGCTTTGTCCTCCAATATGTCTCGCAGGTCTGATGTATCTCCCCATGCCTTTTTATTTGAATGGCGTCAGCGTGGAGGCTGAGCTTTTGGCTGGAATGCCTCTCTATCTCGGCCACGAGGTGGCCGATCAGCCGTATCATACGCTTCTTCCTCCAGTCGGGGTAGTAACCTGCACTTTGGGTAATTCTTGGAGGGGCGCTCGAGTTTATATTCCTCGGCCACAAGGACTTCGGTCCATCTGTCAGCTAGCAGATCTTGATCAGCTTGAAGCTGCTGCTGCTTTTTCTTTAGGCTATTTGTCGTGGCCATAAGCCGGCGCTTGAAGCGCTCTTGTTCGACGGGATCCTCTGGTACGGCGAATTCACCGTCGCCGAGGCTTGCCTTGTCTTCGGAGGGGGGCATGTAATTGTCATCCTCCTCTCCGTCTACCGCTCTCTCAGGAGAGCTGGCTCCTTCATCCTCCTGCTCTAAATCTTGCTGGAGGGGATTGTTGTTGTTGGAAATATGCCCTAGAGGCAATAATAAATTGGTTATTATTATATTTCCTTGTTCATGATAATTGTTTATTATCCATGCTAGAATTGTATTGATAGGAAACTCAGATACATGTGTGGATACATAGACAACACCATGTCCCTAGTAAGCCTCTAGTTGACTAGCTCGTTGATCAATAAGATGGTTACGGTTTCCTGACCATGGACATTGGATGTCGTTGATAACGGGATCACATCATTAGGAGAATGATGTGATGGACAAGACCCAATCCTAAGCCTAGCACAAGATCGTGTAGTTCATTTGCTAAAGCTTTTCTAATGTCAAGTATCATTTCCTTAGACCATGAGATTGTGCAACTCCCAGATACCGTAGGAGTGCTTTGGGTGTGCCAAACGTCACAACGTAATTGGGTGGCTATAAAGGTACACTACAGGTATCTCCGAAAGTGTCTGTTGGGTTGGCACGAATCGAGACTGGGATTTGTCACTCCGTGTAAACGGAGAGGTATCTCTGGGCCCACTTGGTAGGACATCATCATAATGTGCACAATGTGACCAAGGAGTTGATCACGGGATAATGTGTTATGGAACGAGTAAAGAGACTTGCCGGTAACGAGATTTAACAAGGTATCGGATACCGACGATCGAATCTCGGGCAAGTACAATACCGCTGGACAAAGGGAATTGTATACGGGATTGATTGAATCCTCGACATCGTGGTTCATCCGATGAGATCATCGTGGAACATGTGGGAGCCATCATGGGTATCCAGATCCCGCTGTTGGTTATTGGCCGGAGAGTTTTCTCGGTCATGTCTGCATGGTTCCTGAACCCGTAGGGTCTACACACTTAAGGTTCGGTGATGCTAGAGTTATTATGGGAAATAGTATGTGGTTACCGAAGGTTGTTCGGAGTCCCAGATGAGATCCCGGACATGGCGAGGAGCTCCGGAATGGTCCAGAGGTGAAGATCGGTATATTGGACGAAGGGTATTGGAGTCCGGAATTGTTCTGAGGGTACTAGGTGATGACCAGCGTGTCCGAAAGGGGTTTCGGAGGCCCCGGCAAGCGTTGGGGGGCCTTATGGGCCAAGGGGAGAGGGCACATCAGCCCAGTAAGGGGATGAGCGCCCCTCCCACCCCATCTCACGTAACCAGGAGAGGTGGGGGCGCCACCCCTAGGGCAGCCGCCCCTCCCGGCTTGGGGGGGCAAGTTTCCTAGGGGGTGGGGGCGCCCAAACCCATCTAGGGTTTCCCCTGTGGCCGCCGCCCCTCCCCTAGGGAACCCTAGGGCGCCCCCCCCCCCCCCCCCCCCCCTCCCCCCCTATATATAGTGAGGGAGAGAGAGGGCAGCCGCACCCTTCCCCTGGCGCAGCCCTCTTCCTCCTCCAACACCTCATCCTCCTCCGTAGTGCTTGGCGAAGCCCTGCCGGAGGACCACTAGCTCCATCACCACCACGCCGCCGTGTTGTCGGAGTTTTCCCTCAACTTCTCCTCTCCCCTTGCTGGATCAAGAAGGAGGAGACGTCCCCAGGATGTACGTGTGTTGAACGCGGAGGTGCCGTCCGTTCGGCACTAGGATCATCGGTGATTTGGATCACGACGAGTATGACTCCATCAACCCCGTTCACTTGAACGCTTCCGCTTAGCGATCTACAAGGGTATGTAGATGCACTCTCCTTCCCTTCGTTGCTAGAATACTCCATAGATTGATCTTGGTGATGCGTAGAAAATTTTAAATTTCTTCTACGATCCCCAACAGTGGCATCATGAGCTAGGTCTATGCGTAGTTTCTATGCATGAGTAGAACACAAAGCAGTTGTGGGCGTCGATTTTGTCAATTTACTTGCCGTTACTAGTCTTATCTTGATTCGGCGGCATTGTGGGATGAAGCGGCTCGGACCGACCTTACACGTACTCTTATGTGAGACTGGTTCCACCGACTGACATGCACTAGTTGCATAAGGTGGCTAGCGGGTGTCTGTCTCTCCCACTTTAGTCGGATCGGATTCGATGAAAAGGGTCCTCGGATCGGATTCGATGAAAAGGGTCCTTATGAAGGGTAAATATAAATTGGCATATCACGTTGTGGTTTTCGCGTAGGTAAGAAACGTTCTTGCTAGAAACCTATAGCAGCCACGTAAAAACTTGCAACAACAATTAGAGGACGTCTAACTTGTTTTTGCAGCATATGCCTTGTGATGTGATATGGCCAAAAGGATGTGATGAATGATATATGTGATGTATGAGATTGATCATGTTCTTGTAATAGGAATCACGACTTGCATGTCGATGAGTATGACAACCGGCAGGAGCCATAGGAGTTGTCTTAATTTATTTATGACCTGTGTGTCAACATAAACGTCATGTAATTACTTTACTTTATTGCTAAAGCGTTAGCCATAGTAGTAGAAGTAATGGATGACGAGACAACTTCAAGAATACACGATGATGGAGATCATGATGATGGAGATCATGGTGTCATGCCGGTGACAACGATGATCATGGAGCCCCGAAGATGGAGATCAAAAGGAGCAAAATGATATTGGCCATATCATGTCACTATTTGATTGCATGTGATGTTTATCATGTTTTACATCTTATTTGCTTAGAACGACGGTAGCTTAAATAAGATGATCCCTCACTAAAATTTCAAGAAAAGTGTTCCCCCTAACTGTGCACCGTTGCGAAGGTTCGTCGTTTCGAAGCACCACGTGATGATCGGGTGTGATAGATTCTAACGTTCGAATACAACGGGTGTTGATGAGCCTAGCATGTACAGACATGGCCTCGGGACACATGCGAAACACTTAGGTTGACTTGACGAGCCTAGCATGTACAGACATGGCCTCGGAACACGGAAGACCGAAAGGTCGAACATGAGTCATATATAAGATACGATCAACATGAGATGTTCACCGTTGATGACTAGTCCGTCTCACGTAATGATCGGACACGGCCTAGTCGATTCGGATCATGTTTCACTTATATGACTAGAGGGATGGCTATCTAAGTGGGAGTTCATTAAATAATTTGATTAGATGAACTCAATTATCATAAACATAGTCTAAATTGTCTTCGCAAATATGTTGTAGATAAATAGCTCACGTTGTAGCTCCCTATTTCAATACGTTCCTAGAGAAAGATTAAGTTGAAAGATATTGTAAGCAATGATGCGGACTAGGTTCGTAGTTCGAGGAGTGTCCTCACTGCTACACAGAAGGCTTACGTCTTTGATGCACCGCTCGATGTGCAAACCCCTACAACGTCGTCTGTGGATGTTGTGAACACCTGACAGACACATTCTGATGACTACCTGATAGTTTAGTGCACCATACTTTACGGCTTAGAATCGGGATTCCAATGACATTTTGAACGCCCTAGAACATATGAGATGTTCCAAGAGCTGAAATTGGGATTTTAGGCTCATGCCCGTGTTGAGAGGTGTGAGACCTCTGACAAGTTCTTTTGCCAACAAGATGGAGGAGAATAGCTCAGCTAGTGAGCATGTGCTCAGAATGTCTGGGTGCTACAATCACTGAAATCAAGTGGGAGTTAAACTTCCAGATAAGATAGTGATTGATAGAGTTCTCTAGCCACTATCACTAAGCTACTAGGTATTCGTGATGAATTATGACATGCAAGGGATGGAGTTGATCCCGGAGCTGTTCGCGGTGCTTAAGACCGCAAAAGGTAGAAATCAAGAAGCAGCATCAAGTGTTGATGGTTTAACAAGACCACTGGTTTCAAGAAGGGCAAGGGCTAGAAGGGAAACTTCATGGATGGCAAACCAGTTGCCGCTCCAGTGAAGGAACCCAAGGTTGAAACCAAACCCGAGACTAAGTGCTTCTATTGTAAGGGGAATGGTCACTGGTAGCGGAATTACCCCAAATGCATGGTAGATAAGAAGGCTGGCAACTACAACAAAGTATATACGTGCTATTAATGTGTACCTCACTAGTACTCCTGGTAGCACCTGGGTATTGGATACCGGTTCAGTTACTATTATTGGTGACTTGAAGCAAAAGCTACGGACTAAACGGAGACTGGCTAAGGGCGAGGTGACGATGTGTGTTGGAAGTGTTTCCAAAGTTGATGATATCACCATCGCACGCTCCATCTGCCTTCGGGATTAGTATTGAACCTAGATAAATGTTATCAGGTGTCTACGTTGAGCATGAATATGATTAGATCATGTTCATTGCAATACGGTTATTCATTTAAGTTAGAGAATACTGGTTATTCTGTTTACATGAATAATACCTTTCATGGTTATGCACCCTATGTGAATGGTTCATTGAATCTCGATTGTGGTAATACACATGTTCACGCCAAAAGATGTAGAGTTAATAATGATAGTACCACTTTCTTGTGGCACTGCCTCTTAGGTCATATTGTCATAAGATGCATGAAGAAACTCCATATCGATGGATGTTTGGAGTCACTTGATTTTGAATCGCTTGACACATGCGAGCCATGCCTCATGGGAAGGATGACTAAGACCCCGTTTTCAGGTACAATGAAACGGGCAAGTGACTTGTTGGAAATCATGCATGCTGATGCGTGTGATCCAATGAGAATTGAAGCGTGTAGTGGATATCGCTATTTTCTCATCTTCACTGATGATTTGGGTAGATATAGGTATATTTACTTAATGAAGCACAAGTCTGAAACGTTTGAAAAGTTCAAGCGATTTCAGAGTGAAGTTAAGAATCATCATAACAAGAAGATCATGTTCCCACGATCTGATCAAAGGGGATTTTCTGAGTTATGAGTTTGGCAATCACTTAAGACATTGTGGAATTGTTTCACAGTTGAAGCCACCTGGAACACCACAAATAAATGGTGTGTCCGGACGTCATAATCGAACCTTATGAGATATGGTGCGATCTATGATGTCTCTTACCGATCTACCGTTTCATTTTGAGGTTATGCGTTAGAGACAACTGCATTCACTTTACATAGGACACCATCTAAGTCCGTTGAGATGATGTCGTGTGAACATTGCTTTGGCAAGAAACCAAAGTTGTCGTTTCTTAATGTTTGGGGCTGCGATGCTTAAGGCTTCAGCCAGAGAAGCTCGAACCCAAAGCGGACAAACACATCTTCGTAGGATACCCAAAGGTGACAGTTGGGTACACCTTCTATCTCAGATCCGAGGGCAAATTGTTTGTCGCTAAGAATGGGTCCTTTCTCGAGAAGGAGTTTCTCTCGTAAGAATTGAGTGGGAGGAAGATAGAACTTGATGAGGTTGTCGAACCTTTATTTCAACCAGAGAGTGATGCAACACAGAAAGATGTTTTCTGTGGCGCCTACGTCTGTTGAAGAGGAAGTTAATGATAGTGATCATGAAGCTTCGGATCAAGTTGCTATCGAACCTCGTAGGTCGACAAGGATATGTACTACTCCTAAGTGGTACGGTAATCCTGTCTTAGATATCATGTTGTTAGACAACAATGAACCTACAAGCTATGGAGAAGCGATGGTGGGCCCGTATTCCGACAAATGGTTAGAAGCCATGAAATCCGAGATAGGATCCATATATCAGAACAAAGTATGGACTTTGGTGGACTTGCCCGATGATCGGCAAGCCATTGAGATAAATGGGTCTTTAAGAAGAAGACGGGCGTGGGCGGTAATGTTACCGTCTATGAAGCTCGACTTGTGGGAAAGAGTCTTTTCACAAGTTCAAGGAATTGACTACGATGAGAATTTCTCACCCGTAGCGATGCTTAAGTCCATCAAAATCATGTTAGCATTAGCTGTATTTTTCGATTATGAAATCTTACAGATGGATGTCAAAACAAGTTTTCTTACCAGTTTTCATGAGAAAAGTTGTATGTGATACAATAAAAGGTTTTGACAATCCTAAGGATGCTAAAAGGTATGCTGGCTCCAGCAATCCTTCTATGGACTAGAGAAAGCATCTCGGAATCGGAATATATGTTTTGATGGAGTGATAAAAGCTTTTAGGTTTATACAATGTTTGCTAGAAACTTGTATTTACAAGAAAGTGAGTGGGAGCACTACAACATTTCTGATAAGTATATGTGGATGACATATTGCTGATTCAAAATAATGTAGAATTTCTAGAAAGCATAAACGGTTGTTTGAAGAGTGTTTTTCAAAGGAAGACCTGGATAAAGCTGCTTACAAATTGGGCATCAAGATCTATAGAGATAGATCAAGATGCCTGATGATACTTTCAAAGAACGCACACCTTGACATGTTTTTTGAAGGAGTTCAAAATAGATCAGTCAAAGAAGGGGTTCTTACCTGAAGTTGAGTAAGACTCAAAGCTTGACCACGGCAGAAGAAAGAGGAAGGACGAAGGTCGTCCCCTATGCTCTTGTCATAGGCTCTATACGGTACGCCATGCTGAGTACGCACCTGATGTGTGCCTTGCCACATGTCTGGCAAGAGGGTACAAAGGTGATCTAGGACTGCATCACCAAATAGCGGTCAAAATTATCCTTAGAAGAATAAGGAAATGTTTCTCGGTTATGGAGGTGATAAAGAGTTCGACGTAAAGAGTTACGTCGATGCAAGCTTAACACCTATCCGGATAGCTCTGAGTAGAGATACCGGATACGTATAATGGAGCAACAATTTGGAATAGCTCCAATTGGAACGTGGTAGCAGCATCTACGATATGACATAAAGTTTTGCGAAATACATAGGGATCTAAATATGGCAAGACCCATTAACTACAACCTCTCGCACAAGCATAACATGATCAAACCTAGAACTCTTTGAGTGTTTATCACATAGTGATGTGAACTAGATCATTGAGTCTATTAGACTCTTGGATGTTGGTCACATGACGATGTGACCTGTGAGTGTTAATCACATGGCGATGTGAACTAGATTATTGACTCTAGTGCAAGTAGGAGACTGTTGGAAATATGCCCTAGAGGCAATAATTAATTGGTTATTATTATATTTCCTTGTTCATGATAATCGTTTATTATCCATGCTAGAATTGTATTGATAGGAAACTCAGATACATGTGTGGATACATAGACAACACCATGTCCCTAGTAAGCCTCTAGTTGACTAGCTCGTTGATCAATAAGATGGTTACGGTTTCCTGACCATGGACATTGGATGTCGTTGATAACGGGATCACACCATTAGGAGAATGCTGTGATGGACAAGACCCAATCCTAAGCCTAGCACAAGATCGTGTAGTTCGTTTGCTAAAGCTTTTCTAATGTCAAGTATCATTTCCTTAGACCATGAGATTGTGCAACTCCCGGATACCGTAGGAGTGCTTTAGGTGTGCCAAACGTCACAACGTAACTGGGTGGCTATAAAGGTACACTACAGGTATCTCTGAAAGTGTCTGTTGGGTTGGCACGAATCGAGACTGGGATTTGTCACTCCGTGTAAACGGAGAGGTATCTCTGGGCCCACTCGGTAGGACATCACCATAATGTGCACAATGTGACCAAGGAGTTGATCACGGGATGATGTGTTACGGAACGAGTAAAGAGACTTGCCGGTAACGAGATTGAACAAGGTATCGGATATTGACGATCGAATCTCGGGCAAGTACAGTACCACTGGACAAAGGGAATTGTATACGAGATTGATTGAAACCTCGACATCGTGGTTCATCCGATGAGATCATCATGGAACATGTGGGAGCCATCATGGGTATCTAGATCCCATTGTTGGTTATTGGCCGGAGAGTTGTCTCGGTCATGTCTGCATGGTTCCCGAACCCGTAGGGTCTACACACTTAAGGTTCGGTGATGCTAGAGTTGTTATGGGAAATAGTATGTGGTTACCGAAGGTTGTTTGGAGTCCCGGATGAGATCCCGGACATGACGAGGAGCTCCGGAATGGTCCAGAGGTGAAGATCGGTATATTGGACGAAGGGTATTGGAGTCCGGAATTGTTCCGAGGGTACCAGGTGATGACCAGCGTGTCCGAAAGGGGTTTCGGAGGCCCCGGCAAGCGTTGGGGGGCCTTATGGGCCAAGGGGAGAGGGCACATCAGCCCACTAAGGGGCTGAGCGCCCCTCCCACCCCATCTCACGTAAGCAGGAGAGGTGGGGGCGCCACCCCTAGGGCAGCCGCCCCTCCCGGCTTGGGGGGCAAGTTTCCTAGGGGGTGGGGGCGCCCAAACCCATCTACGGTTTCCCCTGTGGCCGCCGCCCCCCCCCCAGGGAACCCTAGGGCGCCCCCCCCCCCCCTCCTCCCTTCCCCCTATATATAGTGAGGGAGAGAGAGGGCAGCCGTACCCTTCCCCTGGCGCAGCCCTCTTCCTCCTCCAACACCTCATCCTCCTCTGTAGTGCTTCGCGAAGCCCTGCCGGAGAACCACTAGCTCCATCACCACCACGCCGTCGTGCTGTTGGAGTTTTCCCTCAACTTCTCCTCTCCCCTTGCTGGATCAAGAAGGAGGAGACGTCCCCGGGCTATACGTGTGTTGAACGCGGAGGTGTCGTCCGTTCGGCACTAGGATCATCAGTGATTTGGATCACGACGAGTACGACTCCATCAACCCCGTTCACTTGAACGCTTCCGCTTAGCGATCTACAAGGGTATGTAGATGCACTCTCCTTCCCTTCGTTGCTAGAATACTCCATAGATTGATCTTGGTGATGCGTAGAAAATTTTAAATTTCTGCTACGATCCCCAACAGTTGTTGTCTTCGGCACTATCCGGAGTGTTATTATCTCATGTGCCGGTATCACCACTTTTGCTTTGATGGGACTTAGAGCGGGGCCGCTGATGTCGGCGCTTGGGTTGCTTCTTGGAGGGGTCATCCTCCGCTATCTCATCGCCATTTCCTTCGTTGGGTGTATCCACCATGTATATGTCATATGACGAGGTGGCTTTCCAGTGCCCTATAGGCGCTGGTTTATGTCCGTCTCCTACATCGTCATCCATACCGTCGATGTCTTCGGAGTCGAAGTCGAGCATGTCGGTTAAATCATCGATAGTGGCTATGAAGTGGGTGGAGGGTGGGCGTCGAATTTCTTCGTCGTCCGCATCCCAATCCTGTTGGCCATAATCCGGCCAGGGCTCTCCTGACAAAGAGAGAGACCTTAGTGAATTCAGAATGTCGCCGAAGGGCGAGTGCTGAAAGATATCCCCTGCGGTGAATTCCATGATCAGCGCCCAATCGGATTCGATTGGCAGGGGCGCGGGCGGTTCGGAGTCAGAAAAAGAGTCCGGCACCTTGGAGTCATGGGCTGCGCAGAGGATTATGGTGGTGTTCGGCTCGATCGCCATTGAGACTGCAGCCCCCGAGGCGGTGTCTAACCACCCATCCTCGATTGGCGCAGTTGGCTCCAAGCTAAGGGTCGGAGCTGATGCGGGCGCAGCCTCTGGGGTACTGTTCGGCGGCAGAGCTAGGTCATACCCATTGCGACAGTGCGGCGCGCCCGGCTGTGGCTCGAATCCGTCGAAGATCAAGTCTCCGCGGATGTCGGCCGTGTAGTTCAAACTTCCAAATCTGACCTGACGGCCAGGGGCGTAGCTTTCAGTCTGCTCCAGATGGCCAAGCGAATTAGCCTGCAGTGCAAAGTCGTCGAATACGAAGATCTGTCCGGGGAGAAAAGTCTCACCCTGGACCGCATCGCTATCGATGATAGTAGGATCCATCAAGCCTAACGGCGATGACACAGAGGAACTCTCAATGAAAGCACCAATGTCGGTGTCAAAACCGGCAGATCTTGGGTAGGGGGTCCCGAACTGTGCGTCTAGGCCGGATGGTAACAGGAGGCAGGGGACACGATGTTTTAACCAGGTTCAGGCCCTCTTGATGGAGGTAAAACCCTACGTCCTGCTTGATTAATATTGATGATATGGGTAGTACAAGAGTAGATCTACCACGAGATCAGAGAGGCTAAACCCTAGAAGCTAGCCTATGGTATGATTGTATGTTGTGATTGTTGTCCTACGGACTAAAACCCTTCGGTTTATATAGACACCAGAGAGGGTTAGGGTTACACAAGGTCGGTTACAAAGGAGGAGATATCCATATCCATATTGCCTAGCTTGCCTTCCACGCCAAGTAGAGTCCCATCCGGACACGAGACGAAGTCTTCAATCTTGTATCTTCATAGTCTAACAGTCCGGCCAATAGAGATAGTCCGGCTGTCCAGAGACCCCCTAATCCAGGACTCCCTCAGTCGATGCAAGCTTTAACACCTATACGGGTGACTTTGAGTAGAAAACCGGATACGTATAGTGGAGCAACCATTTGGAATAGCTCCAAGTGGAGCATAGTAGCAACATCTACAATATGAAATCAAGATTTGCGAAGAATACACGGATCTGAATGTTGCAGACCCGTTGACTGACACTTCTCTCATAAGCATAACATGATCAAACCCTAGAACTCATTGAGTGTTAATCACATGGTGATGTGAACTAGATTATTGACTCTAGTAAACTCTTGGGTGTTAATGACATGGCGATGTGAACTAGATTACTGACTCTAGTGCAAGTGGGAGATTGTTGGAAATATGCCCTAGAGGCAATAATAAAATGGTTATTATTATTATATTTCCTTGTTCATGATAATTGTCTATAGTTCATGCTATAATTGTACTAACCGGAAACCATAATACATGTGTAAATACATAGACCACAACATGTCCCTAGTAAACCTCTAGTTGATTAGCTCGTTGATCAATAGATGGTTATGGTTTCCTGACCATGGACATTGGATGTCATTGATAACGGGATCACATCATTAGGAGAATGATGTGATGGACAAGACCCAATCTTAAGTGTAGCACAAGATCGTGAAGTTCGTTTGCTAAAGGTTTTCTAATGTCAAGTATCATTTCCTTAGACCATGAGATTGTGCAACTCCCGGATACCATAGGAATGCTTTGGGTGTACCAAACGTCACAATGTAACTGGGTGGCTATAAAGGTGCATTACAGGTATCTCCGAAAGTGTCTGTTGGGTTGGCACGAATTGAGACTGGGATTTGTCACTCCATATGACGGAGAGGTATCTCTGGGCCCACTCGGTAATGCATCATCATAATGAGCTCAATGTGACTAAGGAGTTGGTCACGAGATCATGCGTTATGGAACGAGTAAAGAGACTTGCCGGTAACGAGATTGAACGAGGTATGGGGATACCGACGATCGAATCTCGGGCAAGTAACATACCGATAGACAAAGGGAATTGTATACGGGATTGATTGAATACCCGACATCGTGGTTCATCCGATGAGATCATCGTGGAACATGTGGGATCCAATATGGGTATCCAAATCCCGCTATTGGTTATTGGCCGGAGAGAGGTCTCGGTCATGTCTGCATGGTTCCCGAACCCGTAGGGTCTACACACTTAAGGTTCGGTGATGCTAGAGTTGTTATGGGAAATAGTATGTGGTTACCAAAGGTTGTTCGGAGTCCCGGATGAGACCCCGGACATGACGAGGAGTTCCGGAATGGTCCGGAGGTGAAGATCGATATATTGAACGAAGGGTATCGGAGTCCGGAATTGTTCCGGGGGTACCGGGTGACGACCAGCGTGTCCGAAAGGGGTTTCGGAGGCCCCGGCAAGCGTTGGGGGGGGGGCTTATGGGCCAAGGGGAGGGGGCACATCAGCCCACTAAGGGGCTGAGCGCCCCTCCCACCCCATCTCACATAACTTGGAGAGGTGGGGGCGCCTCCCCTAGGGAAGCCACCCCTCCCGGCTTGGGGGGGCAAGTTTCCTGGGGTGGGGGCGCCCAAACCCATCTAGGTTTTCCCTTGTGGCCGCCGCCCCTCCCCTAGGGAACCCTAGGGCGCCTCCTCCACCCCCCCTTCCCCTATATATAGTGAGGGAGAGAGAGGGCAGCCACACACCCTTCCCCTGGCGCAGCCCCTTCCCCTCTCCTACACCTCATCCTCTTCCGTAGCGCTTGGCGAAGCCCTGACGGAGAACCACGAGTTCCATCACCACCACGCCGTCGTGCTATCGGAGTTCTCCCTCAACTTCTCCTCTCCCCTTGCTGGATCAAGAAGGAGTAGACGTCCCCAGGCTGTACGTTTGTTGAATGCGGAGGCGCCGTTGTTCGGCGCTTAGATCGGAATCGACCACGATCTGAATCGCTGTGTGTACGACTCCACCAACCGCGTTCTTGTAACACTTCCGCTTAGCGATCTTCAATGGTATGAAGATGCACTCCCTCTCTCTCGTTGCTAGTATCTCCTAGATTGATCTTGGTGACACGTAGGAAATTTTTTGAATTATTGCTACGTTCTCCAACAAATAACATCTACGCATAGACCTGGCTTGGATACCACTATTGGGGAACACAGTAATTTCAAAAAATTCCTACGCACACGCAAGATCTATCATGGTGATGCATAGCAACGAGAGGGGAAGAGTGTTGTCCACGTACCCTCGTAGACCGTAAGCGTAAGCGTTATGACAACGTGGTTGATGTAGTTGTACGTCTTCACGATCCGACCGATCCTAGTACCGAAAGTACGGCACTTCCACGATCTGCACATGTTTGGCTCGGTGACGTCCCACGAACTCTCGATCCAGCTGAGTGTTGAGGGAGAGCTTTGTCAGCACGACGGCGTGATGATGGTGATGATGAAGCTACCGGTGCAGGGCTTCGCCTAAGCACTACGACGATATGACTGAGGTGGATTATGGTGGAGGGGGCACCGCACATGGCTAAGGGATCAATGATCAACTTGTGTGTTCTAGGGTGCCCCGTGCCCCCATATATAAAGGAGCAAGGGGGAGGCCGGCCGGCCCTAGGGGAGTGCCAAGGGAGGAGGAATCCTCCTCCAAGTAGGGGTAGGATTCCTCCTTTCCTAGTCCTACTAGGAGGAGAAGGGGAAAGAGGGAAAGGAGAGGAAGAGGAGAAGGAAAGGGGGGGGGCTCCCCCTCCCTAGTCTAATTCGGACTCCCTATAGGGAGGGGGCGCGGCTGCCCCTTGTGGGCTGCCTCCCCTCTTCCCTACGGCCCATGTAGGCCCAATCTTTCCCCGGGGGGGGGGGTCCGGTAACCCTCCGGCACTCCGGTTTTCTCTGAAATCACCCGGAACACTTCCGGTGTCCAAATATAGTCGTCCAATATATCAATCTTTATTTCTCGACCATTTCGAGACTCCTCGTCATGTCCATGATCATATCCGGGACTCCAAACTACCTTCGATACATCAAAACACATAAACTCATAATACCGATCGTCACCGAACGTTAAGCGTGCAGACCCTATGGGTTTGAGAACTATGTAGACATGACCGAGACACATCTCCGGTCAATAACCAATAGCGGAACCTGGATGTTCATATTGTCTCCCACATATTCTACGAAGATCTTTATCGGTCAAACCGCATAACAACATACGTTGCTCCCTTTGTCATTGGTATGTTACTTGCCCGAGATTCGATCGCCGGTATCATCATACCTAGTTCAATCTCGTTACCGGCAAGTCTCTTTACTCGTTTCGTAATGCATCATCCCGTAACTAACTCATTAGTTACATTGCTTGCAAGGCTTATAGTGATGTGCACTACCGAGAGGGCCCAGAGATACCTCTCAGATACTCGGAGTGACAAATCCTAATCTCGATATATGCCAACTCAACAAACACCATCGGAGACACCTGTAGAGCATCTTTATAGTCACCCAGTTACGTTGTGACATTTGATAGCACACTAAGTGTTACTCCGGTATTAGGGAGTTGCACAATCTCATAGTCATAGGAACATGTATAAGTTATGAAGAAAGCAATAGCAACAAACTAAACGATCATCGTGCTAAGCTAAAGGATGGGTCAAGTTAATCACATCATTCTCTAATGATGTGATCCCGTTAATCAAATGACAACTCTTTGTCCATGGCTAGGAAACTTAACCATCTTTGATTAACGAGCTAGTTAAGTAGAGGCATACTAGTGACACTCAGTTTGTCTATGTATTCACACATGTACTAAGTTTCCGGTTAATACAATTCTAGCATGAATAATAAACATTTATCATGATATAAGGAAATATAAATAACAACTTTATTATTGCCTCTAGGGCATATTTCCTTCAACAACGTGTCCGGCCCGGTGACTAATTATACTTGCCTTACAATACAAGTCATACATATATGGCGGTTTACACCTTTAGGCCTTAAGCCGCCTTTTAGGACTTGGGCCCTTTAGTAAGTATTCTTCATGAACCGCCATCTTCAACATCTTCATGGGCTTTGTTTTGATGAACCGCCATTGGGATAACCCGGCCCCTCCTGGGCGGGTCATACCCAATAGTCATATTCCCAACAGAGTCCCTGCTGCCGGTGAAGGTCCACATCCATCGAGAATGGAGCTAGAGCAGAGCAATGAGGCACTGACGAACTCCTTCACCGCCATGGGCGTCGTCACCCCAAGCTCCTTCAACCTGGCCAGCTGACGCCAAACGTGGGCAAGCCGAGGATCGACAAGCTTCACGTGCCCCCACCTAGAGCTGGGTACAGCTAGCGCCCGGGGGAGCAAGAGCAGGGAGTTGAGCACGCCGGCATCCACGAACACCCACCGCTTTTGGAATCCATTTATGACCGGCGAGAGCTCGAAGTCGATCCCTGAGCCGGTCATCGCCGCCACAGACTGAAAGGTCACGCACCCCGAGCACTAACGGGCGTCGGTCAGGTGAAGCGAGAAGAAATGGCGAAACAAGGCCACGGAGGGAGCAATGCCCACCATGGCCTCGCAGACGAAGTCGAAGACGGTGAGGAGAAGGATGGATTGGGGATCCAGGTGCAGCGCGTGGACTTTGTAATGCGAGATTACGACATTGAAGAAATCAGAAAAGGGGGGAATCAAGCCTGCCAAGAGGGCGTGGACATGAATGGGGATCTCAGTGGCTGCCATGTCGACCATGGCGCGAGAAGGAGGCCAAGCAACCATCGCGTTCCACTCATTGGAATTGTTAGCGAGCGTCGGACGGATCTTGTCCAGCATCTCCTAGTTGACCACCATCGACCGCTCAAGGGCGGGCTCGAAGGCCGGCGAAAATTCGGCCGGAGCACGGCTCTGCACTTTCTTCTTCTTTGCCAACCTCGAGGCCATGTCGACAAAGGAGAGCTGAGAAGGTGGACGAGCCAAGGAAGCGCACAGCGAGCAATGAAGATGGAGCTGAGCTGGTGGCGGCGACCGCCAAGCCCGGCGAATATCAAGGCTGCGTGGGGAAGTGGGGGCGCCCACGTCCCATCGCTCGCCATGCATCAACCAAGGTCGCGGGCGGTTGGGGCCTGCGGCGCTCTGCACTTACCCTTTGGCTTTGCCTCAAAGCCAAGCACGGGCACGCCTTGGGCCCGAGGGCTACTGTCGGCGTCCTGGGAACGGGGGTACCCAGACTTGCCTGCCTGCAGCCCTCGGTGTGACTCCATCGACGGCCTGGTACGGCCCAACTTCAGCAACGACAAACCAAGACCCTCGTAAGGGGCCAAGCCTCGCGAGGTGGACGACACCAAGACCTCCCTGTGGGGTGGCCTCACTAGGATAGCTTCCGAGGAGCAGAGATATCAAGGCAAGGTGCACCTTGCGAGGTTCACATGATATGAGCCATGACGACCAAGGCCATGCGGGCGCCAGCGGGCGCAGTGCACCAGTTTCCTCTTTGGTGCTAAGGGGGCTAGCGCAGGCGTGGAGTCCCGAGGAATCAAGCAAAAGGTTTCCATATCAGTGCAACAAGACCAAGACCGCCAGGACGACAGGATAGAGGTCACCGCGGAGCCCACTACAGCGTCACACCAAAGCCTTTTGCAGGCGAAGACTACTTTTGTCAGGATAGCTTGTACTAGTTGTCCCCCTTCCAATTTGGCCATTGTGGGATCCCTTCCCGCCTTGCATTTGGGAAGAGGACCAAGGCAACCATAAATAGGACTTAGCCACCACCATAGAAGGGGACGAATCATTCAGATCATCCTCTCACCACCAGCTCATCAAGCTCAAGAACACCTCACCTCCTGAGGTTGTTCAACCACTGTGCTAGTTCATCCTTAGCCCCTCGAGGCAATCCACCACAAAGATGGAGTAGGGTATTACACAGTAAGGTGGCCCGAACTAGGATAAACCGATGTGTCTCTTGTCCCTTGGGTTTGTCGAGCTAGGTCGTGGAATCATCGAGCAGGCAGACTGGGAGGGGAGAGTTCTTCGCATGCACCCTAGTGTTCGAACCTCTCAAGGGTCTGCGGAACCCCGAATCCAACACAACCCAAATTTATTGATTTGACACAAGGGGAGCCAAAGAATATTCACAATTATTAGCAGCTGAGTTGTCAATTCAACCACACCTGAAAGACTTAATATTTGCAGCAAAGTATTTAGTAGCAAAGTAGTATGGAACTAACGGTGACGGTGGCAAAAGTAATAGTAGCAGTTTCGTAGCAATCGTAACAGTGGCAACGGAGAAGTAACTTAGCAAAGATCAATATGAAATGAGATCGTAGGCAATGGATCAATGATGGATAATTACGTCAGATGCAATTCAGCATGCAATAGTTATAACATAGGGTGACACAGAACTAGCTCCAGTTCATCAATGTAATGTAGGCAACTTGCATGACATCTTTTGTCCTACCCTCCCGTGGTAGCGGGGTCCTATTGGAAACTAAGGGATATTAAGGCCTTCTTTTAATAGAGTATCGGACCAAAGCATTAGCACTTAGTGAATACAAGAACTCCTCAAACTACGGTCATCACCGGGAAGTGTCCCGACTATTGTCACTCTGGGGTTGCCAGATCATAACACGTAGTAGGTGACTATAACTTGCAAGATAGGATCAAGAACACAAATATATTCATGAAAACATAATAGGTTCATATCTGAAATCTTTGAACATAGTGGATACTAGGGATCAATCTTAGAACATAGTGGATACTAGGGATCAAACCCTAACAAAACTAACTGGATTACATGGTAAATCTCATCCAACCCATCACCGTCCAGCAAGCCTACGATGGAATTACTCACGCACGGCAGTGAGCATCATGAAATTGGTGATGAAGGAAGGTTGGTGATGATGATGGCGACGATTTCCCCTTTCCAGAGCCCCGAACGGACTCCAGATCTGGCCTCCCGATGAAGAACAGAGGGTGACGTCGGCTCCGTATCGTAAAACGTGATGAATCCTTCTCTCTGATTGTTTTCTCCCCGAACGTGAATATATGGAGTTGGAGTTGAGGTCGGTGCAGCCTCGCGGGACCCACAAGACCAGAGGGCACGTCCTCCACCCTTGTGGATAGGGTGTGGGTCCCCTTTGGTTGATTCTTTCACCAATATTTTTTATTTATTTCAAAATTAATCTCCATGAAGTTTCACGTCATTCCGAGAACTTTTATTTCTGCACAAAAATAATACCATGGCAACTCTGCTGAAAACGGCGTCAGTCCGGGTTAGTTCAATTCAAATCATGCAAATTAGAGTCCAAAACAAGGGCAAAAGAGTTTAGAAAAGTAGATACGATGGAGATGTATCACGCACCATATCTAATAAAGTACGATTACAACATTCGGACACACCATTATGCTGTGGTGTTCCAGGTGGCGTGAGTTGTGAAACAATTCCACATTGTTTTAAATGAAGGCCAAACTCGTAACTCAAATATTCGCCTCCGCGATCTGATCATAGAAACTTTATTTTCTTGTTACGATGATTCTCCACTTCACTCTGAAATTCTTTGAACTTTTCAAATGTTTAAAACTTGTGTTTCATCAAGTAGATATATCCATGCCTACTCAAATCATCTGTGAAGGTCAGAAAATAATGATGCCCGACGCGTGCCTCAACACTCATCGGACCGCATACACCGGTATGTATTATTTCCAATAAGTCATTAGCTCGCTCCATTGTTCCGGAGAATGGAGTTTTAGTCATCTTGCCCATGAGGCATGGTTCGCAAGTATCAAATGATTCGTAATCAAGTGATTCCAAAAGTCCATCCGCATGGAGTTTCTTCATGTGCTTTACACCAATATGACCTAAACGACAGTGCCACAAGTATGTTGCACTATCATTATCAACTTTGCATATTTTGGCATCAATATTATGAATATGTGTATCACTACGATCAAGATTCAACAAGAATAAACCATTCATCAAGGGTGCAACGCTGGCACCAAATAACAATTATTGAGCTCTAAAACTAATCCCGAAGGTAGATGTAGAGGTAGCGTGCCGACGGCGATAACATCGACCTTGGAACCATTCCCTATGCGCGTCGTCACCTCATCCTTAGACAATCTTCGTTTATTCTGTAGCTCTTGTTTCGAGTTACAAATATGAGCAACTGAACTAGTATCAAATACCCAGGAGCTACTACGAGCATTAGTAAGGTACACATCAATAACATGTACATCAAATATACCTTTGTTCACTTTGCCATCCTTCTTATCCGCCAAGTATTGGGGGAAGTTCTGCTTCCAGTGACCATTTCCTTTGTAGTAGAAGCACTCAGTTTCAGGCCTGAGTCTAGCTTTGGGCTTCTTCACGGGAGCGGCAACTTCCTTGCCATTCTTCTTGAAGTTCCCTTTCTTTCCCTTACCCTTTTTCTTGAAACTAGTGGTCTTGTTAACCATCAACACTTGAGGCGCTTTCTTGATTTCTACCTTCGCGGCCTTAAGCATTGCGAAGAGCTCGGGAATCATTTTCGCCATCCCTTGCATATTATAGTTCACCATGAAGCCTTTGTAGCTTGGTGGTAGTGACTGAAGAACTCTGTCAATAACACTCTCAACTGGAAGATCAATTCCCAGCTGAGTCAGGTGGTTATGATACCCAGACATTTTGAATATGTGTTCACTGATAGAACTATTCTCCTCCATCTTGCAGCTATAGAACTTGTTGGAGACTTCATATCTCTCAACCCGGGCATTAGCTTGAAATATCAACTTCAGCTCTTGGAACATCTCATATGCTCTATAACGTGCAAAACATCTTTGAAGTCCCGGTTCTAAGCCGTAAAGCAGGGCACACTGAACTATAGAGTAGTCATCAGATCGAGTCTGCCAGACGTTCATAACATCTGCATCAGGTCTGAGCAGTGCATCAAGGACATAATTCTTCTGTGCAGCAATGAGGATAATCCTCAAGTTATGGACCCAGTCCATGTAGTTGCTACCATCATCTTTCAACTTAGCTTTCTCTAGGAACGCATTAAAATTCAAGGGAACGGTAGCACGGGCCATTGATCTACAACATAGATATGCAAAACTATTAAGACTAAGTTCATGATAAATTAAGTTCAGTTAATCAAATTACTTGATGAAATCCCACTTAAATAAACATCCCTCAAGTTATCTAAGTGATAGATGATCCAAATCAACTAACCCATGTCCGATCATCACGTGAGATGGGGTAGTCACCAATGGTAAACATCTCTATGTTATCATATCTACTATATGACTCACGTTCGACCTTTCAGTCTCCAGTGTTCCGAGACCATGTCTATACATGCTAGGCTCGTCAAGTTTAACCCAAGTATTCTGCATGTGCAAAACTGTCTTACACCCATTGTATGTGAACATAGAGTTTATCACACCCGATCATCACGAGGTGCTTCGAAACGACGAACTTTGGCAACAGTGCATACTCAGGGAGAACACCTTTATCTTGAAATTTAGTGAAGGGATCATCTTATAATGCTACTGTTGTTCTAAGCAAAATAAGATGCATAAAGGATAAACATCATATGCAATCAAAAAATATGTGACATGAAATGGCCATCATCATCTTGTGCTTTTGATCTCCATCTCCAAAGCATCGTCATGATCTCCATCATCACCGGTTCGACGCCTTGATCGCCATCGTTGCGTCGGGGTTGTCTCGCCAACTATTGCTTCTACAACTATTGCTAACGCATAGCGATAAAGTAAAGCAATTACATGGCGCTTACATTTCATACAATAATTAAGAGACAACCCTAAGGCTCCTGCCGGTTGTCGATATTACAAAACATGGTCATCTCATACAATAAAGTATATCACATCACGTCTTGACCATATCACATCACAACATGCCCTGCAAAAACAAGTTAGACGTCATCTACTTTGTTGTTGCAAGTTTTACGTGGCTGCTACGGGCTTCTAGCAAGAATCGTTCTTAACTACGCAAAAACCACAACGGTGATTATCAAGTTTGTTGTTTTAACCTTCTTCAAGGATCGGTCGTAGTCAAATTTGATTCAACTAAAGTAGGAAAAACAGACACACGCCAGCCACCTTTATGCAAAACAAGTTGCATGTCAATCGGTGGAACCTGTCTCATGTGCGTGCACATGTAAGGTTGGTCCAGGCCGCTTCATCCCACAATGCCGCTGAATCAAAATAAGACATTGGTGGTAAGCAGTATGACTATCACCGCCCACAACTCCTTTGTGTTCTACTCGTGCATATCATCTACGCATAGACCTGCCTCAGATGCCACTGTTGGGGAACATTGCATGGAAAACAAAAAAAATACGCACATGCAAGATCTATCCATGGAGATGCATAGCTACGAGAGGAGAGAATGTGTCTACGTACCCTCTTAGAACATAAGCGGAAGCGTTTATTAATGCGGTTGATGTAGTCGAACTTCTTCGCGGTCCAACCGATCAAGTACCGAACGTACGACACCTCCGCGTTCAGCACACATTCAGCTCGGTGACGTCCTCACCTTCTTGATCCAGAAAGACGAACGAAGTAGTAGATGAGTTCCGGAAGCACGACAACGTGGTGACGGTGGTGGTGATGCTATCTCCGCAGGGCTTCGCCTAAGCACTCCGAAAATATGACCGAGGGAGAAAATTGTGGAGAGGGGCCGCACACGGCTAAGAGATTGTCGTGGCTTTGTGTGGCGGCCCCTCCCACATATATATAGGTGGGGGAGAGGGGAGGCGGCCAGGAGGCGCCCCAAGGGTGGCCGAATCTCCCTTGTGCTCCTGCCCTTGACCCCCCTCCCCTTTCCTTGTTTGTGCGCGGGAGGAAGGCAGGGGGAGGTGGCGCCTGCCCCCCCCCCCTTCCTTTCTCTCGTGAGGAGGGAAAGGCGGGAGGGGCCAACCCTCCCCCTTTCCTTCTCCTAGGACCGGCGGCCAGGGAGAGGGGCGCACCAGCCCCTTGTGGGCTGGCGTGTTCCCCCTTTGCCCCATTAAGCCCATATAGCCTCCCGGGGCTTCCCGGAACCCTTTCTGGTGATCCGATGACTACTCGGTACCTCCCGAAACTCTTTCGGTGTCCAAATATCATCGTCCTATATATCAATCTTTACCTACGAACCATTTCGGACCTCCTCGTCATGTTCGTGATCTTATCCGGAACTCCGAATAACATTCGGTCACCAAATCACATAACACATATAATACTATATTGTTAACGAATGTTAAGCGTGCGGACCCTACGAGTTCGAGAACTATATAGACATGACCGAGACACCTCTCCAGTCAATAACCAATAGCGGAACCTGGATGCCCATATTGGTTCCTACATATTCTACAAAGATCTTTATAGGTCAAACCTTATGACAATATACGTAATTCCCTTTGTCTGTCGGTATGTTACTTCCCGAGATTCGATCGTCGGTATCTTCATACCTAGTTCAATCTCGTTACCGGCAAGTCTATTCACTCGTTCTGTAATACATCATCTAGTAACTAACTCCTTAGTTACTTTGCTTGCAAGCTTCTTGTGATATGTATTACCAAGAGGGCCCAGAGATACCTCTCCGATATTCGGAGTGACAAATCCTAATCTCGATCCATGCCAACTCAACAGACACCTTCGGAGATACCTATAGAGCATCTTTATGATCACCCAGTTACGTTGTGACGTTTGATAGCACACAAGGTATTCCTCCGGTATCCGAGAGTTGCATGATCTCATAGTCGAAGGAATATGCATTTGACATTAAAAAAGCAATAGCAATAAACTGAACGATCATATGCGAAGCTAACGGATGGGTCTTCTCCATCACATCATTCTCCTAATGATGTGATCCCGTCATCAAATGACAACACATGTCTATGGTTAGGAAACCTTAACCATCTTTGATTAACGAGCTAGTCTAGTAGAGGCTCACTAGGGACACGTATTTGTTTATGTATTCACACATGTATCTAAGTTTCCGATTAATACAATTCTAGCATGAATAATAAACCTTTATCATGAATAAAAAAATATAGTAATAACAACTTTATTATTGCCTCTAGAACATATTTCTATTGTATTTCGTCCCGTGCCCCCGAATTCTTGGAGACGGCCCTGTTAATATTATACAATTGTTTGACGTTGAATAAGTATAAACCACTCTCGTCCATCAAGTGATTAACAACTCACAGTTAACAAATTAGAAGGCAGTGCGAATGTTTCAAAAACTTCCTATGACAAATCGCTGGTGAGCAAAAAGGGAAGAACGATTGTCCGTGTCCAGGCAGGCCGAGACCACCCGCGGAGTGAGACGATACGAGCAGGAGCAGCTGCTGCTGCTGATCTTGACCTGAAAAGGCTCAATTCTTAGCTACTACAACTTGGGTCTAGGTGGGTCTGGGCTGTGGCCGAGTCCAGTTCATTCGTACATGAGCCACATGCCTTCACGTGGGCTTAAAGTGGGTGGTGCACGCTGTGACTGCGAGGGGTACGAAATAGATAGTTCGCACTGTGTTCACGTACCGTGCAGCCCTCTCACTTATAGTTGTCTTCCATGGTTATTATGTCGTGCACCTCTTTTTTAGAAAAGAGGCTTCTCAACAGATACTTGATTTTTCCCACACACACAAAGAAGAAATCCTTGATTTAGGCACTATGTGATGTCATGATCTGTTTATTTGCGCTTCATAATAAACTTAAATATTTTTATCAAGTTGCTTATCGTGTTATCGTTCTTAACTGGTGAATTTACTCGTTATCAAGGCCTACCGGTATCCACGGCACGAAATGGGAGGAACTCCTCGTTTGTGTAGTCGGGACAACAAGTAGGGGAAAGTATTCAGTACACCCAGCCATTTGGTGCTGGTGCACCTGGTTTTAAACAAGCATATTAAGGAATATTGGGCAATGATTTTTTTAAAACAAAATATGGTTTTTTAATATAACACAGACGCAAACACTTTTACATACACATATACACTCACCCTATGAACGCATGCATGTACACATTACCTCTATGAACACATTCAAGAGACTAAGCCGGCACATCATCTTGAGATTAACAAAGTCGCCATAGACACCTTCATAGTTGATGGGAACGCCTTCTCCCACTAAACGCGCATCGCCAAAAAGTCTGAAATAAATCCAGAAAAATGCGAGCACCAGTGTCAAGTCTACGACTTGAAACCTACTTGACCGTGAATGCTATCTCTTCTTGAATCTTTCCTCCACAACGCGCGTGTATGGGCCGGCCCAATAGTTAGTTACCCATTACGTTTGTTCATCGGCCCTTCCTTGATGTGTTCGTTCGGATTATTTTTTTTGTTCTTTGTTCTTTTTTTGTTTGGTTTTCTTATTTCTTCTCAGGTTTTTTTCATCATTATACTTTGTTTTTTGTTTTTCGTTCATTTTTCTTTGGTTCCTATTTTGTGTTTTTCATAGTTTTCAAACAATTTTCTTCTTTTTCTACAGCCTTTTGTTTCTTTCTTGATTTTCCATTTTTTTGTCTTTCTTTGTTTCTTTATAGGTTTTCACTGTTCCATTCTTTTGCACTTGTTTCTTCGGTTCCTTTTTTCATTTCCTTTTTTCTTTGGTTTCTTTTGTTTCTTTACCAGTTTTCATTATTTTAAAATTTTATTTGTTTCTTTTCGTTTTAATTCTACACTGTTCGTATAAGTCAAGCACATTTTCCTTTTTAATAAATGGTCAAATTTTTAAATAAATATTTAATATTATTCAAATGCTTTATTACCATTTTGCAAATACAAGATTAACATTTTTTAGTACATGTTCAACATTTTATATACACATTTTAAATTTTTTCTAAATGCTTGATAAATATTTTTCAAATACAAGATTAATATCTTTTAATACATGTTCAATATTTATCTACGTATTTTAAACATTTTCCACGATTAAAATTTATTTAATACATGGTCAACATTTTTATACACATTTTATTATTTTCAAATGCTTGATTTATATTTTTCAAATACAAAATATTCATTTTTAATACATGGTCAACTTTTTCCTATACACATTTAATATTTAAAATGCTTGATTAAGATTTTCCAAATAGTTTTTAAATAGTCTTTTTCCACATGCTGGATTAATATTTTGTAAAATACATGAGAACCACTATCTTTATACACATTTGACATTTTTCAAATGCTTGGTTAACATTCTTGGAATGCATGGACAAAATTTTTTCTATACACGTTTTAACGTTTTCAAATGCTTGAATAACATTTTTCAAATAAAAGTTTAGATTTTATTAGTGCATGTTCAACTTTTTTTTCTGTAGACATTTAACATTTTTCAAATGCTTCATGATATTTTTTGAAAACTTGTTTAACAATTTTTCAAATAATTGATTAACATTTTTAAGTATAATATCAGATTTCTTATACATATTGTATATTTTTTAATATAATTTTTCATATATATGAGAAACATTTTTATACACATTTAACATTTTTCAAATGCTTGGTTCACATTAAAAAAATGTTTGATGTACTTACTTTAAAAAATTGAAATAGAGTATTTGCAAGTGTAAACAAAAGTAAAATAAGTTAATTAAAAAAGTAAAAAAACAAGGAAGTCGCTTCCCGCGCGCATGGCCGGCCAGTTTAGGGAGGCACCTAATGTGAGAACACACTAGGTCTCACTATAAGCGAGACATACCGCTGCCCGTGGGGTTTAACCAGGAGAGGTCTTTGTCAACACGAGAGCTATATCTCCCTTCACATGAGATGGAGGCTGCTCTCGCTTCCGGTACAGCGCGTTAGGTTTGGTCGCTGTAAGTTTTCTTTGGGTCATTGCTTCTTCTTCTTTTTTCTTTCCGTTTTTCTTCGCTCTTTTAGTTTTTCACTGGTTTTTTATTTCTTTACTTTGCTATAACTTTAGTTTTCCTTTTTTCACCCGATTTTCTCGTTTCTTTCTCTTTTTTCATAGGTTTATTGGATTTTCCTTTTTTTCTATGGTTTCCTTTTGTCAACATAGGTTTATTGTACATTTTTTATACATTTAATAATTTTTAATACAGGTTTAACATGCACACACACATATATATAGGGTCGCGCTATTCGTCACCCTGGGTGAGGAATAGTTATTCTTCACCCCCCTTCTATTTTACCATCAATGCATCGTAATTTTATGTTCCGTAAGTTTTGTCTTATTTCCGATGCAAAAAGAGACCGTAAGAAAATATATAATCGCCGTAAAAAATATTTTATGTTATGTAAAATTACAAACGTAAAAACATAGTCTAAAATACACATAAACTGCAAATTTTCTTGTCTTATGACCTATATTTTTATTTTCTTATATCAAATTTTATGTAGTGAATCAATAGAAATGTAACTATTTGAATTCCAAA
Organism: Triticum urartu; assembly: GCF_003073215.2. NCBI lineage: Eukaryota > Viridiplantae > Streptophyta > Magnoliopsida > Poales > Poaceae > Triticum > Triticum urartu. Next base: position 644,831,835 of record NC_053024.1, read on the forward strand.
CCTAATTTAATTATGAAATGATCGTAAGATTACCTCGGATGAAGAATAACTTATTCTGCACCCTGGATGATGAATAGTAACACTATATATATATATATATAGTAGCACTATTCTAATCCCAGGATTACAATAGTTATTTGGATCACAGATATATAGTGCCCGATGGGATCCTTCCGAACCGGTGCGGCCAACGCCAGGCGATAAAACAAAATAGAAAAAAGAAAAGAAAAAAAACTCGCACCTTCTCCCCACGTCTCCCTACTCCACGCCGCAACCGCCCGCACCCCCGGATCCCCGCCGCCGAGTTCCCTCCCTCGATCCCCGCCGCGGCGCGCCCTCCCCGGACCCCCCCCCCCCCCCGCCCCCCCCCCCCCCCCCCCCCCCCCCCCCCCGAAGGCCCCCGCCGCCACGCCCCCTACCGGAGGCCCCCACCGCCGCGCCACCTGCCAGGATCCACCCGCCGCGGCGCGCCCTCCCCGGAACCCCCACGCGCGCGGCCGGATCCTGCAGCCGCCTCACGCCTCCACCACCAACTGCCGCTGCTCTCCCCGTCCCCCACCTCCGGTCAAACCCGCACTTCTCCCTTCCGGTGAGCTTTCTCTCGCCTCTGCCTTCGGGTAACTCCCCATGATCCTCCCGCTAGTCACCGCCTGGTTCATCTTGTGCGCCGCTGGAACGAGCGCGTCCATGCGCGACCCTCGGACCACCATCGCGGCCCGCCCCTTCGATGGCCATTCTTGTTCTTCAAGCTCCCGGATCCCGCAGATGTCGTCGTCCCCAACCCCCCTACGCGGCGCAGACGCTGTTCACCTGGATGTTTCCGATGCCTGATGGTGCAGTTGCCGTCCGCAAGGTCCCATCGATCCATTGGTTCGATCAACCAAGTTCTGGTTGTCTGGAAATTGAAGTTCACGGAGAACAAGGGGTGAAAAAAATGCCCTGCCACACTTTTTGTTTCGTGCTAGTTCATATATCTATTTTCTTCATATATATGTGCTCAGATTTTGGTTTTGCAGAATAAGGCATGCTGAGTCTGGCTCTTTGACTGTAGAATTAAGATACAGTGATCATTGGCGAAAATGGCTCCCCATCGCAGGATGTTGTGGACGCGTCTTGCAGGGATCCCAGCCTCCCTTCAGATTTTGTTGCTTGCATGCCCTACTTGTTTCTTTTTAATGCATGTTAAATAATGCCCTCGACCTGAACTTTTTCTTCTGTGATTTGTCAATATTTTCTATGATCCATTCGGTATAGCTTTCTGTGATTTTATGGAGCTTTGTACAAGACTTCTATCATCATACTATTCCATGTTGGTTGTTGAGGTGCAAGCAAAAAAACGGTCTCGTACATCTACACGAAAATTCACATACGTGCAAAAGAGTATGTTTTATAAATAAGTGCACGAAGTTCATTTACTGTCATCGAGGAAATTCATATGCTTTTTTTACTGAGAGAATGGTAACCTGAACGATATAAAAACACAAAAATACCAATCAATAAATGATTTTTTCTTGTTTCTAAAAAGGACAACCAAGAAGTTCAACATGTAAAAATAAATAAGTTCACGAATTCAAATAGAGAAACATATTTTTTTAATTTTAAAAAGAAAAACCAAGAAGTTCAAAATTTAAAAATAGAGTAGTTCAAAGGTTTATAAAAAATATTAAATTAGCAAATACTAGACATTCAAAATTAAATTATAGAACGGTTCGATGTTTCTTACAAAACTAGGATTATTTTCATAACTAAAATATAAAACCAAGAAGTTCCAATTTTAAAATTAGGGCAGTTAGCTGTTTGTAACAAACTCATAATTTACACGTTACTAATAATATAAAGTCAAGAATTTTAAACTAAAAAAGGTAGTTCAATTAATACAAAAAACTCAAACACTCCCCGTGTGTTGGTAAAATAAAATTATGGCCAATGATATTTTTTAAACAATGATATTACTCTAAGAATAAAACTAAGAAGTTCAAATTAAAATATCAGACAAATTCAAAGTTATAAAAAACCATAGATTTTTTCTTGTTAATAAAGAATAAAACAAAGAAGTCCAAATTAAAAATAAAGGAATAACTTAAAAAGTTTAAATTAAAATTTCCTTGCTTTAAAAAAAACTACAAGTTCAGACTAAACTAACAAAGTGGTTTCATGTTTATTAATTTATTTAGGATTTAACAATTTAAAAAAACTAAAATATCCAAAAAAAAATAGAGAAGTAATATGTTGAATCCATTTATAATAAAAACTAGAAGTTCAAATTTAAAAAACGAAGAAGTTCAATATGTATTACAAAACCAAGAAGGTTAAAATGAAAAATAGAGAAGTTCAAAAAAGTTTATCAAAAAAGAGTTTCGCCGTTACTAAATAAAAAATTCTGAAAGTTCAAACTTAAATAACGAGCGCCGGAGTTCAAAATAGTTATTCATCTTTCTAAAAGGACAACCAAGAAGTTCAAAATAATTTGAGCTTGTATTCAAAATAATTCTACACTGACGGTTATATATGCCCCGAAGTATATTTCTAAAAAGTTAAACCGTTATGTTTTAGAAATTCATGTTTTAGATATAAATGTGAAGTTTATGTTTTAAAAATTCACAAGTTCACGTGTACCATATATTGAAGAAATTCATCAATGAAAAAAAGGACCGTCTAGGCCATTTCACTGACAACAAAAAAATGCCTAAAAATGTCGCGAGACAAAAAAAAAATCTTAGAAAGTGGAAAAAACTATAGTTTTGTTTTGTAAAAAGTTAGAGAGGATCTATGTCTATAAAAACTCAGATTTTTTTCCATTACTAAAAAAACAAAAGAGAAGTCCAAAGTGATAACTGCATAAGTTCACGTACTGCATGGTGTGTGTTTTGTATTAGAAAAATATAATAAAAGGGCAAAGTCTAAAAGTTTTGTTGCTAGAAGTTCAAGTGCTCCGCCCGGGAAAGTTCAAAAATTCTTCTGAAAGAGGTTCACCGTGTATTTAGATGTTCAAATGGAAAAAGAAAGTATTTCAAATAAACCATGAAGTCCAAATTATAAAAATAGAGAAGTTCAATATTTATTAAAAAAAATCAGCTTTCTCTTCGTCACCAAAGAATAAAATTAAAGAAGTTCAAATTAAAATAAAATGAGTAGTTTGATGTTTACGGAAAACTCAAATTCTTTCCATTCCTAGGAAAAATAAAATGTGTGAGGTTCAATTTTAAAAAAATTGATGCTTCTTTGAAAACATATTTTTCCTAAGAATAAGACTAAGAAGTTCAATTCAAAATAACAGAGAAGTTCGAAGTCTATAAAAAACTCAGATTTGTTAAGAATGAAAACAAGAAGTTCAAAAATTAAATAATAAGAAGTTCAACTTTTAATAATACAGCGCTTCAAAATTTCATAAAAAAAATTAAGAAAATAAAACCAGAAAGTCCATATTAAAAAGATGGAGAAGTTCGATGATTATAGAAAACTCATATTTTCCTCGTTATTAAAGAATGGAAACAAGAAGTTCAAAAATAAAATAACAAGAAGTTCAACTATTAAAAATAGAGCGCTTCAAAATTCATAAAAAATGATTAAGAAATTCAGATAAATATTTATAAAAAACTCAGATATTTTCATGTAACCGAGAGAAGTTCAGGTTGATAACTGCTAGAAGTTCATGTAATACACGGCGTGCATTTTGTATTAAAAAAAGAACAAAAAAGCAAAGGCAAAAAGTTTTGTTGTTATAAATTCAAGTCCTTCGTCGAAGAAAGTCAAAAAAAATATTGTGAGAGAGATTTGTACAAAAGGACATAACATTTGTTTAACACTGACGAATGGATGAGAAAATTATAAACGAAAATACATCACAGAAGTTCAACGTGAAAACAGCAGGAAGTTCAACTAATGCATTGAATGAATTTTAGATGATTTTTTTTTAAATCGTGGCGAGTATGAAAAAACAATCAACACGGGAAAGTTGCGTGTTTACAGCAGCTTTCCACCGGTATATCAGTTGCTCAATTTCGGTGAGTGGATGGAGAGCTACGAGTAGTGGATGGAGACCTACGAGCAAAAAAATCACGTGAAAAACAGAGTGAAGTTCAGGTACACGCGCCGAGAAGTCCAGGTTCTTCACGCGGTGCATTTTCGAAGAATCTGTTTCGCGATAAAGGCAGAACGCATGATCCCGCCGTTTTTGAAATTACTTAAAAACGGCTAGCAATCAAAGAAAACCATCAATATGAAAAAGTTCCGCATTTCCGTAGCTTTTCAGCGGTATATTATTTGCCCCATTCCGATAAAGTTTATAGAAATTACGGCAAAAATACGTTTTTAACCATTTTGAAAACTGACATAAAACCGTAGTGAATTAGGAGAAACAATATATACAAAAAAGTTTCGCATTTCTTCAAGCTTTCCAACGCCATATCATTTGCTGCATTTGGATGTATGGTTAAAAAATTAGCTTAAAAATACGAACTCGGTGAAACTTGTACCATTTTCTAAATTACTTTTAAACCATTCAAAATTAGAAAAAACTTTTAACATAAAAAGTAGCGCATTTTCATAAGCTTTCCAACGCCATATTATTTGGCTCAATTGGATTAGCCATTTAGAAATGACGTCAAAAATACGAACTCGGGTGTTTGGTTTACGAAATTTTACGATTTTTCGAATTACTCTTTAACCGTAGGGAATTAGAGAAAACTTTCAACATGTGGAAGGAGCGGTTTTGCAGCAGCTTTCCAACGCCATATTATTTGCCTCATTCCGATAAACGGTTTAAAAATGCGATCGAAAATACGATTCGCGTTTTTTGTATGAAGAAAAAACGGTTTTTAAAACTGCTCTTAAACCGCTTACATTTTGCCAAAATTTTAACTTGGGTCATGATACTGATGTCTATAGCTATCGAACGGTATATCGCAAGCCCCATTTGAACACCTTTTAGCTGAAGTTCAACCTAGTACTCGGGGAAGGTCAGACGCGTTACTTAAGAAGTTCATGTTGTGATCAGAATATTATTCTGATCCCGTGATCAGAATAGTGTTTATGTATGTATATATATATATATGTATATATATATATATATATAATTAACATGTTTCTTCAAATATATGTTTTAATGTATATTTCTTTATACATGTTGTACATTCCTTCAAATATTTAATACAGGTTTAACATATATATATTTATATATACCCAAAATATATGATTAACATTTTTTAAACATATATTTTTGGATGTGTAATTTTTTTCATACACATTAGACATTTTTTGTATATATCATAAACATTTTACATAAACATTCATAAATGAATAATATTTTCTTAAACTTTTTTAAACACAGTACAGACGCAAATGCTCATACATACGCGCATACACTCATCCCTATAAATGAACACCTTCGAGAGACTGAGTCGGCATATCATCTTCAGATTTATGAAGTCACCCTAGGTGCCTCGTCATCGACGGGGACGTCTCCTCCCACTGAAAGCTGATCGCCGGAAATTCTGAAATAAATCTAGGAATAATGCAAGCATCAGGACTTGAACTCTGGTGCACTGTCCCTCTAACCATCAAATCACATTTTTTTAACTTATTTACATCTATTTTTTCCATACACAATGTACATTTTTTGTAGTATACATTTCTTCGTATACATCGGAAACATTTTCTATACACGTTTAGTATTTTTAAATGCAGGATTAATATTTTTTAAAATTTATGTTAAATTATGTTTCGTAATATAGATTATTAAAATATTTGAAAGTACAAATAAAATGTAAAAAAAAACAGGAATACAACAAGGCAATGGCCTTCCACATGCCTAGGCCGGCCAGTCTGGCGCCCGCCTTCAGGCGAGGCTGTGCTCTGTCTCGCCTGAAGCAAGACATAGACGTGACCCTACTTGAGGCCTCGAGCAACCCTTTGGTTAGGGTGTTAGGATGCGAAATCACTAATTGAGTATTAGTCCTTCCAAAGATCACTTCCACTCAGGTTACGACATGTGAAGAGTTTTCTTTTTTTTCGTAGATTAGTTTATTCAAAATGTTTTTACCTCTTAAACCGTGCGGCCAAATCTCGAACCGTTTTCACCCTTGAATTCCTCGCGTTGAGATCTTAAAAACTACTTCCTCCGTTCGGAATTACTTATCTTGAAAATGGATGTATCTAGACCTAAAATATGGAGGGAGTAGATCCCATATTGATAGATTTTGAAGAACTTTTTTTCACGAAAAAAATGCCTATCGCAGAAAGAAAAAAAGAAAAAAGTTATTTTTTGCTTCCGAGAGGCATGACCATGCCTCTCGCAGAAGCAAAACCGTCCCTTTCGAGGAAGCAAAACTGTGTCTCTCGAGGAAGGAAAATAAGTTTGTTTTTTTTGTTTTTGAAAGACACGATCTTGCCTCTCGCGGAAGTAAAAAAACACATTTTTTTACGCAAAAAAATTTAAAAATTTTGTTCAAGAGCTAAGGAAGGCCGGCAGAAAACCCAAAAATCCGAAAAATCCATCTAAAAAGCCGAAAATGCATGCGAAAAAAAATCCAAAGAAAACGCCCAGAATGCGACACGTGGCGTGTCGCGCTCTCAGCCCACCCCAAGTGACCCTTGGGGAGGATCCCGAGCGAGTGCCCCTCAATTAGTTGCTCTCGTTCGCATGTAACTAATAGAAAGTGGCATTGGTACCCCTAAAAAATAGTGGCATTGGTCTTGATCCATGATCAAGCGAGCTTTTCTCTGGGTTGTAATTATGTCGCCTGAGAAAGGCGTGAAATTTCTAGGGGCCTAGAATATTGCATTGTGAATGGCATCTATGGACAACTTAAGAGCAAATCGTGGTTTCAATTATTGAGACCACTTGGCCTCTTAAACTGTTAAAGATGACCATGTTGAGCGCAATTCATATTTTTCGGCGCGTTGCGGCAAATAGTCGCTGGTTCGCATGGGGATCCTAGCTGTGGTTATTTGGACTTCCTGGTTTGAGGAGCCTTCCGGAATTTTTCCGTCTTGCTCAGGTCCATTTTTTTATTTTTATTTTCCCTTCTTTTTATCCTGGTTTTCTTTGGGGTTTTTTTTTCTCTTTTTATTTTCAAGTTTATATAAACGTTTATCAATTTAAAAATACATGATTAAAATTAAAAGTTTTATTTTTCAAAAAAACTCAAAAACTTCAAAAATTGATTGTAATTTTGAAAATTGTTCACTTTTTTTAAAAAATTGTCTTGCAATTTCAAAAAAGTATGCTCATTTACATTGTATAGAAGTTGCGTCAATTAATTTGGATCCGTGGGAGTACATGTTTTCCAAAAAATGTTTGGAACGTTCAGCTATTATTAACTTTAAAAATGATTGGGATTTCATAATTTTTTGGTTTTTTTCATAAATGTTTGCAATTTAAAATTTTGTTCACAAATTTTTTTAAAAAACAAAATTTTCAAATAAATAGGAATTTCTAAATATGATTGTGTTTTCAAAAAATATTCAGAATTTCAAAAATCGATCACTTGTTCAAAAAAAAATCAAATTTTTCAAAAAATATCGAAAGTTTGTAAAAAAATGTTTTTATATCTGCCACTGCACTGAGTGGCTAGCTATATGCGTTCAATAGTGAGACGTCGTGAGTCCGAATCCTTGCAAGTGTGTCCGCTTCACCACTTTCTGGTTTTTCTACGTCACATTGTTGCGCTACAAACTACTCGCTTCGGTGACAACGGGGCGGCCCATTCGCAGTCCCTTGTGTGTCGCACGCGCGTTGTGTACACACTTTTTTTTTGCGGGGCGTTGTGTACACACTTCAACCCATTTCTCAAACGGTACAAGCTAAGAGCATCTTCAGCCGTTGGCCCCCCAGGCAGCGATTTTACACGCCTCCCGAGGCAAGCCGGCGCTAAAATCGGCGCGGGGGCGAGCGGGTTCCCAGCCGCTCGCCCCAGGGTCATCCCAGACACGTCTTTTTTTTGGTTTAAAAACTCTGATTTCGGCAAAGTTCGGCTAAAATTCGGCAAATTTGACATTCGTATTCAACATGTTCGGCGTTTACATAGATTATTTAAAAAAATATCTACGAGGCGAAAAAGTCGATGAGCGCGGCGAAGTCACCGACGTCCTCGTCGTCGGCGGCGGCCTTCTCCTTCTTGATGGCGCGGCCGCCCCTGTTGGACCCGTGCCCGGCGTCTCCATGGCGGACCGGCGGCGACGCGTCATTGTCGTCGTCGCTGTCGTCGAGGCCGACGATGCCTCCCTCGTCCCGGCCACGGCGACAAGTTTCAAACCGCGCGAAGGCGGCGCACTGGCGCTCCATCTCCGTGTGCGCCCAGTCGTCGCGCGTCCATTTGAGGGCCGCTTCGTCGTCGAGCTCCTCCTCCTTGACGCTGCCGGCGAGCCCTGGCTCCGGCTTGACGGCGGTGAGCCCCGGCTCCGTATTTGGCTTGATGAAGCACGGAGGAGCCGAGGAGGAGGCGCGCCGGCCGCCCTCGTTGATGAAGATGCCGGCATTGCGGGTGTGCCGACCGAGCGGCGGCTCCGCGGCGGGCTCGGCCTTGACGCCGAGGAGCGCCAGCGAGCCGGAAGAGTGGGAGGAGGAGCGGGAGGAGGAGGAAGAGTGGGAGGAGGAGGAACCGGTGAACCTCTTGGGCACCCACGGCTCGGCGCTCCAGCGGGGGTTCGGGACGGCTGCCGTGGTGGGTTATTGCCGCCCTCGAGGTATTCCATCATCTCGACGGGCAATATAAGGATTTTCAATGCAATTCACCGCGCAATACATATAAATTTCCTCTAGATCAAAATGAAGAATTTTATCAAGGGCAAATTTTGGAATATCCTTAGTTCTATGTTTAATTTCTTCATAACCCAAGAGCAAACTAAGTTCATTATGATGTGCAAGGGAAATCAAGTCATCACAATTTTTGGACACGATACGCTCATGAAACAATTTGCATTGGGTACTAAAATGATCACGTTCATTGCAAAGTTCACAAGTAGGGCTAAGAAAAGATAAATTTTCAGCACATTCATCTAGCTCTTCTTGCAACAATTTGGTTTCTAAGTACTTATGCTTCTTGCAATATCTATCTTCCCTATTTGGTGTGTACTTGCAAACCCAGTCTACTCCACAAAAATTGACATGTTTATAGGAGGCATTTTCATCATAACTAGTGCAATCATCATTAGCATCATGGATATTCAAAGAATTCGTACTAACAACATTGCAATAATGCTCATCATTCAAATATTTAGTGCCAAACATTTTAGAGATCTCTTCTTCTAGCACTTGAGCACAATTATCCTTTCCAACATACTCACGAAAGATATTAAAAAGGTGAAGTGTATGAGACAAACTCAATTCCATTTTTTTATAGTTTTCTTTTATAAACTAAACTAGTGATAAAACAAGAAACTAAAAGACTTGATTGCAAGATCTAAAGATATACCTTCAAGTGCTAACCTCCCAGGCAACGACGCCAGAAAAGAGCTTGATGTCTACTACACAACCTTCTTCTTGTAGACGTTGTTGGGCCTGCAAGTGCACAGGTTTGTAGAACAGTAGCAAATTTCCCTCAAGTGGATGACCTAAGGTTTATCAATCCGTAGGAGGCATAGGATGAAGATGGTCTCTCTCAAGCAACCCTTCAACCAAATAACAAAGAGTCTCTTGTGTCCCCAACACACCCAATACAATGGTAAATTGTATAGGTACACTAGTTCGGCGAAGAGATGGTGATACAAGTGGTATATGGATAGTAGATAATAGTATTTGTAATCTGAAAATATAAAAACAGCAAGGTAACTAATGGTAAAAGTGAGCGTAGACGGTATTGCAATGCGTTGAAACAAGGCCTAGGGTTCATACTTTCACTAGTGCAAGTTCCCTCAACAATACTAACATAATTGGATCATAAAACTATCCCTCAACATGCAACAAAGAGTTACTCCAAAGTCACTAATAGCGGAGAACGAACGAAGAGATTATGGTAGGGTACGAAACCACCTCAAAGTTATTCTTTCCAATCAATCCGTTGGGCTATTCCTATAAGTGTCACAAACAGCCCTAGAGTTCGTACTAGAATAACACCTTAAGATACAAATCAATCAAAACCCTAATGTCACCTAGATACTCCAATGTCACCTCAAGTATCCGTGGGCATGATTATACGATATGCATCACACAATCTCAATTCATCTATTCAACCAACACAAAGGACCTCAAAGAGTGCCCCAAAGTTCTACCGGAGAATCACGACGAAAACGTGTGCCAACCCCTATGCATAGGTTCATGGGTGGAACCCGCAAGTTGATCACCAAAACATACATCAAGTGAATCACGTGATATCCCATTGTCACCACAGATATCCACGGCAAGACATACATCAAGTGTTCTCAAGTCTTTAAAGACTCAATCCGATAAGATTACTTCAAAGGGGAAACTCGATTCATTACAAGAAAGAAGAGGGGGAGGAGAAACATAAGATCCAACTATAATAGCAAAGCTCACGATACATCAAGATCGTGCCAAATCAAGAACACGAGAGAGAGAGAGAGATCAAACACATGGCTACCGGTACATACCCTCAGCCCCGAGGGAGAACTACCCCCTCCTCGTCATGGAGAGCACCGGGATGATGAAGATGGCCACCGGAGAGGGATTGCCCCCTCCGGCAGGGTGCCGGAATGGGTCTAGGATGGTTTTCGGTGGCTACGGAGGCTTCTGGCAGCGGAACTCCCGATCTATTGTGCTCTTGGATGTTTTTAGGGTATATGGAGATATATAGGCGGAAGAAGTACGTCAGGGGGGCCACGAGGGGCTCACGAGGCAAGGGGCACGCCCTAGGGGGGCGCCCCCACCCTCGTGAGCACCTCGTTCCTTCCTTGACGTGAGGTCCAAGTCCATCAGGTGTGTTTCCTTCCAAAAATAACTTCTCCAGTTGATTTCGTTCCGTTTCGACTCCGTCTGATATTCCTTTTCTTCGAAGCACTGAAATAGGCATAAAACAGCAAATCTGGGCTGGGCCTCCGGTTAATAGGTTAGTCCCAAAAATAATATAAAAGTGGAAAATAAAGCCCAATATTTCCCAAAACAGTAGATAATATAGCATGGAGCAATCAAAAATTATAGATACATTGGATACGTATCAACGGCGGACGGGAGGGACGGCGGCTGGTTTGGGCTCGGCGGACTCGGGCTGGTGTGGCCAGCGGCGAGGGAAAGCCTCTGGTTTTATAGCCCAGTGTTCGTGAACGTAGTAATTTCAAAAAAAATCCTACGCTCACGGAAAATCATGGTGATGCATGGCAACGAGAGGGGAGAGTGTTGTCCACGTACCCTCGTAGACCGTAAGCGGAAGCGTTATGACAACGCGGTTGATGTAGTCGTACGTCTTCACGATCGACCGATCCTAACACTGAAAGTACGGCACCTCCGCGATCTGCACACGTTCTGCTTGATGACGTCCCACGAACTCATGATCTAGGAGAGTGTCGAGGGAGAGTTTCGTCAGCACGACGATGTGATGACGGTGATGATGATGCTACCGGAACAGGGCCTCGCCTAAGCACCGCTACGGTATGACCGAGGTGGATTATGGTGGAGGGGGCACCGCACACGGCTAGAAACAATCAGCTTGTGTGTCCTAGGGTGCCCCCTGCCCCCGTATATAAAGGAGCAAGGGGAGGGGCCGGCGGCCTCATAGGGTGCGCCCCAAGGGTAGGAGTAGGATTCCCCCTTTCCTAGTCCAACTAGGAGGGGAAGGAAAGAGGAGGAGGGGAGAAGGAAAGAGGGGGCCGCCCCCAAGCCCTAAACCAATTCGGTTTGGGCCTAGGGGGCGCGCCACATAGCTCCCTTGCTGCCCTCTATTTCCATTAAGGCCCATTGACCCCCCGGGGGTTCCCGTAACTCCCCGGTACTCTGGTATTTATCTGGTGATCCCCGGAACCTTTCCGGTGTCTGAATATAACCTTCCAATATATCAATCTTTATGTCTCGACCATTTCGTGACTCCTCGTCATGTCCGTGATCACATCCGGGACTCTGAACTACCTTCGGTTCGTCAAAACACATAAACTCATAATACCGATCGTCACCGAACGTTAAGCATGCGGACCCTACGGGTTCGAGAACTATGTAGACATGACCGAGACTCATCTCCGGTCAATAACCAATAGCGGAACCTTGATGCTCATATTGGTTCCTACATATTCTACGAAGATCTTTATCGGTCAAACCGCATAACAACATACGTTGCTCCCTTTGTCATCGGTATGTTACTTGCCCGAGATTCGATCGCCGGTATCATCATACCTAGTTCAATCTCGTTACCGGCAAGTCTCTTTACTCGTTTCGTAATGCATCATCCCGTAACTAACTCATTAGTTACATTGCTTGCAAGGCTTATAGTGATGTGCACTACCGAGAGGGCCCAGAGATACCTCTCAGATACTCGGAGTGACAAATCCTAATCTCGATCTATGCCAACTCAACAAACACCATCGGAGACACCTGTAGAGCATCTTTATAGTCACCCAGTTACGTTGTGATGTTTGATATCACACTAAGTGTTTCTCTGGTATTCGGGAGTTGCATAATCTCATAGTCATAGGAACATGTATAAGTCATGAAGAAAGCAATAGCAACAAACTAAACGATCATCGTGCTAAGCTAACGGATGGGTCAACTCAATCACATCATTCTCTAATGATGTGATCCCGTTAATTAAGTGACAACTCATGTCTATGGTTAGGAAACATAACCATCATTGATTCAACGAGCTAGTCAAGTAGAGGCATACTAGTGACACTCTGTTTGTCTATGTATTCACAAATGTACTAAGTTTTCGGTTAATAGAATTCTAGCATGAATAATAAACATTTATCATGATATAAGGAAATATAAATAACAACTTTATTATTACCTTTAGGGCATATTTCCTCCAGTCTCCCACTTGCACTAGAGTCAATAATCTAGTTCACATTATCATGTGATTTAACATCAATAGTTCATATCTTTATGTGATTAGTTCACATCTCCATGTGACTAATACCCAAAGGGTTTACTAGAGTCAATAATCTAGTTCACATCGCTATGTGATTAACACCCAAAGAGTGATCATGTTTTGCTTGTGAGAGAAATTTAGTCAACGGGTCTGCCACATTCAGAGCCGTATGTATTTTGCAAATTTTCTATGTCTACAATTGTAACGCCCTCGATGCGGCTATAGCTCCCACGTGTCAAGGCACGACTTAGAGGCATAACTGTATTGAAAGCAATGTCGCAAGTAAGGCAATCTTCACAACATCCCATGTAATATAGATAATAAAAGGGGAGATACATAGTTGGCTTACACTCGCCACGTCAATCAAAGTACATAATTAACATTACATCATCCAAACACTCATGGCCCGACTACGGCGCCAAAATAAAAGAACAACCCAACATGTGAAACAGTCCCGATCACCCCAACTGGGCACCACTACTGATCATCAGGGAAAGACACGTAGTATCGTTGAGAGTCCTTGTCGAACTCCCACTTGAGCTCAAGTGCGTCATCTGGAACGGAATCTTCAGGCCCTGCATCTGGTTTGGAAGTAATCTGTGAGCCACAGGGACTCAGCAATCTCGCACCCTCGTGATCAAGACTATTTAAGCTTATAGGCAAGGCAGGGTAAATATGTGGAGCTGCAGCAAGCGACTAGCATATATGGTGGCTATCCTGTTCGCAAAAGAGAGCGAGAAGAGGAGGCAAAGCGCGAACGAGAAACTAGAGAACAACCTGCGCAAGCATTACTCCAACACCGTTTTCACTTCCCGGACTCCGCCGAGAAGAGACCATCACGGTAACTCACACCGTTGATTCATTTTAATTAAGTTAAGGTTCAAGTTATCTACAACCGGACATTAACAAATTCCCATCTACCCATAACCGCGGGCACGGCTTTCGAAAGTTCAAATCCCTGCAGGGGAGTCCCAACTTAGCCCATGACAAGCTCTCACGGTCAACGAAGGAATAGACCTCCTCCCGAGACATTCCGATCAGACTCGGTATCCCGGTTCTTCAAGACACTTCGAGAAGTTAAAACAAAACCAGCAACACCGCCCGAATGTGCCGACAAATCCTGATAGGAGTTGCACATATATCGTTCTCAGGGCACACTCAGATGAGCCAGACGTCGAGTAGGCCAGCCCAGAGTTGCCCCTGGTAGCCCCGGACATCGCTCGGTTGGACCAACACTCAGAGGAGCACTGGCCTGGGGGGGTTTAAAATAAGATGACCCTCGGGCTCCGGAAACCCAAGGGAAAAAGAGGCTAGGTGGCAAATGGTAAAACCAAGGTTGGGCATTGCTGGAAAAGCTTTAATCAAGGCAAACTATCAAGGGGTTCCCATTATCACCCAACCGCGTAAGGAACGCAAAAATCCGGGAACATAACACCGATATGACGGAAACTAGGGCGACAAGAGTGGAACAAAACACTAGGCGAGAGGCCGAGCCTTCCACCCTTTACCAAGTATATAGATGCATTAAGATAACATGGCGATATAATGATATCCCAACAAGTAAATAATGTTCCAACAAGGAACGGCCTCCAATCTTCACCTGCAACTAGCAACGCTATAAGAGGGGCTGAGCAAAGCGGTAACATAGCCAATCAACGGTTTGCTAGGACATGGTGGGTTAGAGGTTTGACATGGCAATTTGGGAGGCATGATAAGCAAGTGGTAGGCATCGTAGCATAGGCATAGCAAAAGAGCGAGCATCTAGCAAAGCAAAATAGTAGTGATTTCGAGGGTATGATCATCTTGCCTGCAAAGTTGTCAGAGTTGACTGGATCCTTGAAAGCAAACTCAACGGTCTCCTCGTTAGCGAACTCGTATCCCGGCCCTACCCAAACAAGACAAACAAGCAACAAGGACACAATCAACCACGTGCAAAGCTCAAACAATGATGCAAAGATGGTATGCTATGCGGGATGCGATGCGGGACGCATATGCAAGATTTGGTAAGTAATGCATGAACCTGGCCTCAACTTGGAAAATCAAGTGTGCCACTGGAAAGATGAGATGAAATCGCTTGAAAACTATATAAAGATCACCGGAAACGGAGTTACGGTTTGGAAATGGCAAGCGATTCAAATATGACACCGGTCTGCGATTTACAGCAAGTAGCCATCTAAATGCAATGAGATGAACAAGCTACAGCACCCAAACATGGCATAAAAATACATGGCAGAATTGCATTCATGATGCTTAACAAAAGTCTAGCATTGAGCTACGGCCAAATCATCCATTAACAGGTTCAAACAGCATGGCAAAAATGCATTTGACAAACAGACCTCAGACTTAGTGAAATTAACACTTGTCTGGAATTTCAGATCAAATAGCACTCTTTGGAGCATGAAAACTACATGCTACAGGACCTGAACATGGCAAAGTAAAGCATGGCATGGAGCTACTCAAAGAGCTTAACAAAAGTCCCTTAGTGACCTTGAGCCAAAAGGGATCAGAAAATACAATTGCAAGCATGTGAACATGGCAAAAACATAATCAGTTCTCAGACTTAGTGAAAACTGGAGCAAGCTGAAAACAGATATCAAGTAGGCATGTTTACGAGCTCAATGCACTCACTACAGAGCAAGTCATGATAATCTAAGCATACACCCATCAAGAATACACAAAATGCAAGCTAGACATGGCAAGAACAATAGCATAGCATGCACGGAGCAACTACAACATCACCGGCAATATCGCTAACAAGTAGACAATCTGCCCAGATTCACGAAATAGCAAAAGTAGAGCTCGATTGACTCAAGCTAGGGTGCTCCATAATAACAAACAAAGACATGGATGGATAGAGCACTACAATATTAACAAAACATCCTTACTGATCATCCTCAAAAGAGGCACGGATCACTAGAAAACAACATGAACATATGGCCATATGAGATAAACAGGTCAAAGACTTAGTGGAAATGCTAAGTCCCTGAAATCAACATTACCAAATGCCTCACTTAGCAAGCTTGTGCTAGTCACCACACACATCACAAAAATACATGGGTTGCACCTCTGGATAGATGGAAAAACATATAACAAAACATATGTAGAGCTCAGGGGCATATCATGCACACAATAATCATGGCAAAAATGACAAATATCTAATTGGAGCAGCAGATCTGACAATTATCTCAAATAGCACTCTTCTAACAGCATTTCGGGCATCAAGATGAACTCAAATGAAAATGATGCAATGAGGTGAAATGATGTACTCTCTGAGATGAACATTTTGATATGCTATATGCCCAAAATGGAGCTACGGATGAGGAGTTACGGCACGATGAACAGGAGCAAAAATATTAGGGTTAGGGACGGAAAGTCAACCGAGTTTGGATCTAGATCCAGATCCGGACAGCATGCTTCCCGAGGTTCGTCCTCGCCGGAGATGGAGCTCATCGGAGTTGTACTTGGCGCGGAGGAGAGGCTCACCGGCCGGACCCGAGGGAGATGGAGGAGGCGGCGGACGGCGGCGGTGAGGCGGCGGTCTCCGGGCGGCGCAGTGCCGGGGCTTGAGGGCGCGACGGCCGGATGCGGCGGCGCCGGCGATGGCGCGCGGAGGCGGCGGCGCGCTCCGGCCGGGCGAAGGAGGGAGAACCCCGGGCGGCGGCGGGAGCGGCTCGGGCCGGGAGGGCCGCGCGGGGGCTCTCTGGGCCGGCGCGGTAGGTGGAGGCGGCGGCGACTCGGGTGGTGCCACGTGGCGGCGGCGGCGCTGGGCGGACGTGTCCGGCCCGATTCGGACACGTCCGGCAGCGAGGGGAGCAGTTTTTTTAGGGTTAGAGAGAGGGGATCCGAGATTTGGGAATGGGGGGGGTATATATAGGCATAGAGGGAGCTAGGAGAGTCCAGATGAGGTGCGGTTTTCGGCCACGCGATCGTGATCGAACGCTCTAGATGATGGAGAGGGTTTTGGTGGGTTTTGGGCCAAATTGGAGGGGTGTTGGGCTGCAACACACACGAGGCCTTTTCGGTCCCTCGGTTAACCGTTGGAGTATCAAACAAAGTTCAAATGATACGAAACTTGGCAGACGGTCTACCGGTAGTAAACCAAGGCCGCTTGGCAAGTCTCGGTCCAATCCGAAAATGTTTAATCCCCACACATGAAAGAAAGGTAGAAAAGACCACCGGAGGAGAACGAAGCGCCGGAATGCAAAACGGACAACGGGGAAAATGCTCGAATGCATGAGATGAACACGTATGCAAATGCAATGCACATGATGACATGATATGAGATGCATGAGAACGACAACAACACACGGAGACAAAACCCGAACCTGAGAAAATAAAATAACTTAAGGCCGGAAACGGCAAGAGTTGGAGTACAAATTGGGTAAATCATATCCGGGGTGTTACAACACTCCACCACTACGAAAGGATCTTGTCCCGAGATCTAGGACTGAAAGAACGCCGGGTACTCAGAACGGAGGTGATCCTCGCGTTCCCAGGTAGCTTCATGGTCGGAATGGTGTGACCACTTGACTTTGAGGAATTTGATTGACTTGTTCCGAGTCTTGCGTTTAGTCTCTTCAAGAATAGCAACGGGGTGCTCACGATAAGAGAGATCTTCTTGGAGCTCAATGTCCTCGAAGTTGATGGTGCGGTCAGGAGTCTTGAAGCACTTTCGGAGCTGAGAGACATGGAACACGTCATGAACATTTGCAAAGTTTGAAGGAAGCTCGAGTTGATAGGCAAGATCGCCTCTCTTGCTGACAATCTTGAAAGGTCCCACGTATCTAGGGGCAAGCTTCCCTTTGATACCGAAGCGACGAGTATCTTTCATTGGAGAGACGCGGAGGTAAACATGATCTCCGATCTCGAAAGACAAATCACGGTGCTTACTATCATAGTAGCTCTTCTGGCGGGATTGGGCTGCTTTGAGGTTATCTCGAATGACTTTGCACATTTCCTCTGCCTCTGTGATTAAGTCATTACCCAAGAGCTGACGTTCACCGGTTTCGGACCAGTTGAGAGGGGTACGGCACTTCCTGCCATACAGAATTTCAAATGGGGCATTGCCCAAACTTGCTTGAAAACTGTTGTTGTAGGAGAATTCAGCATAAGGAAGACAATCCTCCCACTTCATGCCGAAGGAGGTCACACAAGCCCTGAACATATCTTCAAGAATCTGGTTGACACACTCGACTTGACCGCTAGTTTGAGGATGGAAAGCTGTGTTGAAGCGGATGTTGGTGACCATGGCCTTCTGAAAAGAATCCCAAAACTTGGAGGTAAAGATGCTGCCACGGTCTGAAGAGATCACTTGAGGAATACCGTGCAAAGAGACAATTCGAGAGGTATAGAGTTCCGCCAATTGAGCTGCAGTGATTGACTCTTTGATAGGCAGAAAGTGAGCCACTTTGGTGAGTTTGTCGATGACAACGAATATAGCATCATTGCCACGCTTGGACTTTGGAAACCCAGTCACGAAGTCCATCTCAATGTGGTCAAACTTCCATTCTGGAATGGCAAGAGGTTGTAGGAGACCCGCTGGCCTTTGGTGTTCTGCCTTCACTCTTCTGCAGACATCACACGCATTCACGAATTGAGCAATCTCTCGCTTCATTCGAGTCCACCAATAAGCCTGCTTGAGGTCCTGATACATCTTCGTGCTCCCAGGGTGGATGGAGAGGAGAGAATTGTGAGCCTCGTTCATGATCACTTTACGAAGGTCACCTTTGGGCACAACAATATGATCCTCGAAGAAGAGAGTATCCTTGTCATCAAGGCGGTAGCACTTGTACTTGGGTTGACTCTTGGCAATCCCAATCTTCACCTTTTTCACCATAGCATCAAGAAGCTGAGCTTGGCGAATCTGGTCTTCCAAGGTAGGAGAGACTTGAAGGTTGGCGAGGAAACCTTGAGGAACAACTTGCAGATTAAGTTTGCGGAAAGCTTCACAAAGCTCGGGTTGATAAGGCTTGAGAATCAGACTGTTGCAGTAAGCCTTTCTGCTCAATGCGTCAGCAATCACATTGGCCTTGCCTGGAGTATACTCGATACTCAGATTATACTCTTGAATCATTTCGACCCATCGAGTTTGCCTGAGGTTGAGATTAGGCTGAGTGAATATGTACTTGAGACTCTTGTGATCAGTGAAAATGTCCACTTTCCTTCCCAATAAGAGATGTCTCCAAGTCAAAAGAGCATGCACAACTGCCGCCAACTCGAGATCGTGAGCGGGGTAGTTCTTTTCATTGGGCTTCAACTGGCGAGAGGTATAAGCAACAACTTTCTTCTCTTGCATCAACACTGCGCCAAGACCTTGGAGAGAGGCATCACAAAAGACCTCGTACGGTTTGGATTCATCAGGCGGAGTCAGAACTGGAGCGGTGACCAATTTCTCTTTCAAAGTGTTGAAAGCAATGTCACACTTCGGAGACCAAACGTACTTGACGTGCTTCTGGAGAAGATTTGAGAGAGGCTTCGCGATCTTAGAAAAGTTTTCAACGAATCTTCGACAATAGCTTGCGAGACCGAGGAAGCTACGGAGTTGCTTCACGTTCTGAGGAGGTTCCCAATTCACAATTGCACACACCTTCTCAGGATTCACTGCAATGCCCTTGGCAGAGATGATATGTCCAAGATAAAGAACCTCATCGAGCCAAAATTCGCACTTGGAGAACTTGGCATAGAACTTGTGTTCTCTCAACTTATCGAGTACCAAACGCAAGTGCTTGGCATGATCTTCCTTGTTCTTCGAGAATACCAGGATGTCGTCGATATAGACCAAAACGAAGTCATTGTTGTAGGCGTTGAAGATGAAGTTCATCATGCGAGAGAAAGTCGGAGGAGCGTTGACGAGGCCAAAAGACATGACAGTGTATTCATATGAACCATGGCTTGTCCTGAAAGCCGTCTTGGGAATATCTTGTTCACGGATTCGAATCTGATGATAACCCATGCGAAGATCAAGCTTGGAGAATACTTGGGCACCTTTGAGTTGTTCGAACAGCTCGTTGATGTTGGGAAGTGGGTATTTGTTCTTGATAGTCTTCTTGTTCAATGGACGGTAGTCAACACAAAGTCAGTCCGTTCCATCCTTCTTCTTCACAAAAAGAACGCCACAACCCCACGGAGAAGAACTAGGCCGTATGAGACCCATTCTCTCTTGAATATCGAGTTGCTTCTTCAGCTCCTTCAGCTCTTCAGGTCCGAGCTTGTAAGGACACTTGCACACTGGTTCCGTGCCAGGCTCAAGATCAATAACGAATTCAACTGGCCGGTGCGGAGGCATTCCTGGAAGCTCTTCTAGAAAGACGTCTTGATATTCGCAAACGACTGGAATTTGTGAGATAGCATCCAGTTCACCCTTCTCATTGAGAGAAAACAGACGGATGGTATCATCACGAGCGGCAAAGACAATTACATCCTCAGACGAATGAGTCAATTGAATCTGCCTGGCTGCACAATCAAGATGCGCCTTGTGCTTAGAAAGCCAATCCATTCCGAGAATAAGATCAATATCCGAGTTACCAAGAACCACCGGAGAAGACAGAAACTTGTAATCGCCCAACGTGATAGTAACATCCGGGGCCATAGCGCTTGCATTCATGAATTTACCCGGAGAAACAACAGATAACTGTCTAGGCAAATCTTGTAAAGGCAACTCATGCTTAGAAACAAATGGTCTCGAGATGAAACAATGCGATGCCCCAGTGTCAAAAAGAACTTTAGCAGGAATATCATTAACATGAAGGTTACCCATGATGACATTTGACGAGTCCTCTTCCTGAGCTGCATTCATCAAGTTTACCTTGGCGGACTTGATGTTATGATTGACCAAAGCTGTACTTGCCGATCTCACAGGAGGAGGAGGAAGACGCCTCTGGTTGAAACACTTGTTGGCATAGTGACCCTTCTGTTGGCACTTGTTGCACGTGACCTCAGAAAGCGGACGGTGATATGGAGCACTCGATCTTGGAGCTTGAGACGAAGTCTTGTTCTGAAGGCCGGGGTGGGGGGGGGGGGAAGATCCACTGCCACCTTTGCTCTTCTGATATGGCTGACGAAACGGAGGAGGAGGAAGCCAATACTTCTGCTGCTTGGCTACTTGAGTAGAGGAAGAAGGAGTAGCATCTCTGACTCACTTCTTGGAAGCATCACACCTCAGTTGAGCGGCCTCTTGCTTCAATGCCATGTTGTAGAACTCATCATACCTCAAGGGCTCAAAGAGAACAAGAGCTAGCTAAATTTCTTCTCTGAGACCACCCCTGAACTGGTATATCATGCTCTTCTCATCAGGTACGTCCTGCTTAGCAAAGCGGGCGAGCTTCTAAAACAACTTGTTGTAGTCATAGACAGACAAAGAGCCTTGCTTCAGGTTGCGGAATTCCTCACGCTTGCTTTCAACCACGCTCCGAGGGATATGATGAGCTTTGAAGTCTTGACGGAATTCATCCCAGGTAATCGCACGTCCACCTCTGGAATCGTTGTACTGCTGGAACCATTCTGCAGCTTGATCTTTGAGTTGGAAGGATGCGAACTTGACAAAGTCCTCAGGCCTGACGTTACTGCACTCGAAATGCTTGCACAGATCCACGAGCCAATCGTCAGCATCAGTTGCCTCAACACAATTGTTGAAAGTCTTTGGCCCGTTAGCAAGGAACTGGTAGAGTGTAGCAAAGTGATTATGATTGTTGCCTAGGTTCTCTTGGTTGCCTTGATTGCGCTCTTGAAGAATTTGCATGATCAATTGTGTGTTTGCATTGGTTGCGGCCATCACAGCTTGCCATGCCTCCGGAGGAGGTGGAGGTGGTGGCGGATCCTGATTCTGATTCTGATTGGTGCTCTTAGCGGGAGCCATCCTGAAGAGGTTGACCACCGTTAGCACATTGACAGATAAAATGAAGCTGAATCCAACGGAATGAAAATTGCAACATAAAGTCTTCACATCCAAACAAAATGAACGAATGCATTCCTCTTGAAAAGGTCACATATCCATAAATTCAGAAGCCACTTAGAATTTAGGTAGAGAAATAAATCAATAAGGTACGGATCAAGAACGAATACTCGGTAAGAAATCCCAATCGCAAACCAAATATCCGTGGAAGAAGAACTAGAGCTACAAGAATTCCCACCTATGAAACTCCCGAACCTTTCCGGTTATGCAATCAGGTGTTGGGGATACAGGGGAAGCATATTATCTCACCCGAATCTAGCAAATCCTACATCCAGCTGTATCCATCCTTCAACACATAACCGAGAAAAACTTCAGAAACCATCTACCTCAACCTTCGAAAAGCATCCGTTATACAAGTTATGGCGATACTCCCGAACTCCCGCCCCAGTACTGGGTGGCGTCGAGGTTATCTCACCAACGAACTGCATAAAAGAGATTTTCGATGTCGGCGTACTAAACTCAGGTATTCCAGAACTGCAACGATAAAATTGTGACGACAACACCTCGGAGCTCAACTCCCCGGGACACTTCCACAAAACCCCTGACAGGAGGCACCAAGACAATGTTCTCGTCACAAAACCATCGAAACGATTCTAAGATACCCGCGTGATCCTAAATTTTTTTTAGTGAAATTTGAGAAGAGAAGAGTCAAAACTCTACGTCAGGATGCCTTACCAGAGCGATGAGGAGACTGGGAAGCAAAAAGAATTCCTAAACTCTCCGATATATAATTCCTAAATGACTCAAAACATTTTTCTAGACTCAACTCGGCCGCTAAAAATGATCAAGCAATGGGGCTCCTAAGGTCGGGGAAGGCTCTGATTACCAACTTGTAACGACCTCGATGCGGCTATAGCTCCCACGTGTCAAGGCACGACTTAGAGGCATAACCGCATTGAAAGCAATGTCGCAAGTTAGGCAATCTTCACAACATCCCATGTAATATAGATAATAAAAGGGGAGATAGATAGTTGGCTTATACTCGCCACGTCAATCAAAGTACATAATTAACATTACATCATCCAAACACTCATGGCCCGACTACGGCGCCAAAATAAAAGAACAACCCAACATGCGACACGGTCCCGATCACCCCAACTGGGCACCACTACTGATCATCAGGGAAAGACATGTAGTATCATTGAGAGTCCTCGTCGAACTCCCACTTGAGCTCAAGTGCGTCATCTGGAACAGAATATTTAGGCCCTGCATCTGGTTTGGAAGTAATCTGTGAGCCACAGGGACTCAGCAATCTCGCACCCTCGCGATCAAGACTATTTAAGCTTATAGGTAAGGCAGGGTAAATATGTGGAGCTGCAGCAAGCGACTAGCATATATGGTGGCTATCATGTTCGCAAAAGAGAGCGAGAAGAGGAGGCAAAGCGCGAACGAGAAACTAGAGAACAACCTGCGCAAGCATTACTCCAACACCGTGTTCACTTCCCGGACTCCGCTGAGAAGAGACCATCACGGTAACTCACACTGTTGATTCATTTTAATTAAGTTAAGGTTCAAGTTATCTACAACCGGACATTAACAAATTCCCATCTGCCCATAACCGTGGGCACGGCTTTCGAAATTTCAAATCCCTGCAGGGGAGTGCCAACTTAGCCCATGACAAGCTCTCACGGTCAACGAAGGAATAGACCTCCTCCCGAGACATTCCGATCAGACTCGGTATCCCGGTTCTTCAAGACACTTCGAGAAGTTAAAACAAAACCAGCAACACCGCCCGAATGTGCCGACAAATCCTGATAGGAGTTGCACATATATCGTTCTCAGGGCACACTCAGATGAGCCAGACGTCGAGTAGGCCAGCCCAGAGTTGCCCCTGGTAGCCCCGGACATCGCTCGGTTGGACCAACACTCAGAGGAGCACTGGCCTGGGGGGGTTTAAAATAAGATGACCCTCGGGCTCCGGAAACCCAAGGGAAAAAGAGGCTAGGTGGCAAATGGTAAAACCAAGGTTGGGCATTGCTGGAAAAGCTTTAATCAAGGCAAACTATCAAGGGGTTCCCATTATCACCCAACCGCGTAAGGAACGCAAAAATCCGGGAACATAACACCGATATGACGGAAACTAGGGCGACAAGAGTGGAACAAAACACTAGGCGAGAGGCCGAGCCTTCCACCCTTTACCAAGTATATAGATGCATTAAGATAACATGGCGATATAATGATATCCCAACAAGTAAATAATGTTCCAACAAGGAACGGCCTCCAATCTTCACCTGCAACTAGCAACGCTATAAGAGGGGCTGAGCAAAGCGGTAACATAGCCAATCAACGGTTTGCTAGGACATGGTGGGTTAGAGGTTTGACATGGCAATTTGGGAGGCATGATAAGCAAGTGGTAGGCATCGTAGCATAGGCATAGCAAAAGAGCGAGCATCTAGCAAAGCAAAAATAGTAGTGATTTCGAGGGTATGATCATCTTGCCTGCAAAGTTGTCAGAGTTGACTGGATCCTTGAAAGCAAACTCAACGGTCTCCTCGTTAGCGAACTCGTCTCCCGGCCCTACCCAAACAAGACAAACAAGCAACAAGGACACAATCAACCACGTGCAAAGCTCAAACAATGATGCAAAGATGGTATGCTATGCGGGATGCGATGCGGGATGCATATGCAAGATTTGGCAAGGCATGCATGAACCTGGCCTCAACTTGGAAAATCAAGTGTGCCACTGGAAAGATGAGATGAAATCGCTTGAAAACTATATAAAGATCACCGGAAACGGAGTTACGGTTTGGAAATGGCAAGCGATTCAAATATGACACCGGTCTGCGATTTACAGCAAGTAGCCATCTAAATGCAATGAGATGAACAAGCTACAGCACCCAAACATGGCATAAAAATACATGGCAGAATTGCATTCATGATGCTTAACAAAAGTCTAGCATTGAGCTACGGCCAAATCATCCATTAACAGGTTCAAACAAGCATGGCAAAAATGCATTTGACAAACAGACCTCAGACTTAGTGAAATTAACACTTGTCTGGAATTTCAGATCAAATAGCACTCTTTGGAGCATGAAAACTACATGCTACAGGACCTGAACATGGCAAAGTAAAGCATGGCATGGAGCTACTCAAAGAGCTTAACAAAAGTCCCTTAGTGACCTTGAGCCAAAAGGGATCAGAAAATACAATTGCAAGCATGTGAACATGGCAAAAACATAATCAGTTCTCAGACTTAGTGAAAACTGGAGCAAGCTGAAAACAGATATCAAGTAGGCATGTTTACGAGCTCAATGCACTCACTACAGAGCAAGTCATGATAATCTAAGCATACACCCATCAAGAATACACAAAATGCAAGCTAGACATGGCAAGAACAATAGCATAGCATGCACGGAGCAACTACAACATCACCGGCAATATCGCTAACAAGTAGACAATCTGCCCAGATTCACGAAATAGCAAAAGTAGAGCTCGATTGACTCAAGCTAGGGTGCTCCATAATAACAAACAAAGACATGGATGGATAGAGCACTACAATATTAACAAAACATCCTTACTGATCATCCTCAAAAGAGGCACGGATCACTAGAAAACAACATGAACATATGGCCATATGAGATAAACAGGTCAAAGACTTAGTGGAAATGCTAAGTCCCTGAAATCAACATTACCAAATGCCTCACTTAGCAAGCTTGTGCTAGTCACCACACACATCACAAAAATACATGGGTTGCACCTCTGGATAGATGGAAAAACATATAACAAAACATATGTAGAGCTCAGGGGCATATCATGCACACAATAATCATGGCAAAAATGACAAATATCTAATTGGAGCAGCAGATCTGACAATTATCTCAAATAGCACTCTTCTAACAGCATTTCGGGCATCAAGATGAACTCAAATGAAAATGATGCAATGAGGTGAAATGATGTACTCTCTGAGATGAACATTTTGATATGCTATATGCCCAAAATGGAGCTACGGATGAGGAGTTACGGCACGATGAACAGGAGCAAAAATATTAGGGTTAGGGACGGAAAGTCAACCGAGTTTGGATCTAGATCCAGATCCGGACAGCATGCTTCCCGAGGTTCGTCCTCGCCGGAGATGGAGCTCATCGGAGTTGTACTTGGCGCGGAGGAGAGGCTCACCGGCCGGACCCGAGGGAGATGGAGGAGGCGGCGGACGGCGGCGGTGAGGCGGCGGTCTCCGGGCGGCGCAGTGCCGGGGCTTGAGGGCGCGACGGCCGGATGCGGCGGCGCCGGCGATGGCGCGCGGAGGCGGCGGCGCGCTCCGGCCGGGCGAAGGAGGGAGAACCCCGGGCGGCGGCGGGAGCGGCTCGGGCCGGGAGGGCCGCGCGGGGGCTCTCTGGGCCGGCGCGGTAGGTGGAGGCGGCGGCGACTCGGGTGGTGCCACGTGGCGGCGGCGGCGCTGGGCGGACGTGTCCGGCCCGATTCGGACACGTCCGGCAGCGAGGGGAGCAGTTTTTTTAGGGTTAGAGAGAGGGGATCCGAGATTTGGAATGGGGGGGGTATATATAGGCATAGAGGGAGCTAGGAGAGTCCAGATGAGGTGCGGTTTTCGGCCACGCGATCGTGATCGAACGCTCTAGATGATGGAGAGGGTTTTGGTGGGTTTTGGGCCAAATTGGAGGGGTGTTGGGCTGCAACACACACGAGGCCTTTTCGGTCCCTCGGTTAACCGTTGGAGTATCAAACAAAGTTCAAATGATACGAAACTTGGCAGACGGTCTACCGGTAGTAAACCAAGGCCGCTTGGCAAGTCTCGGTCCAATCCGAAAATGTTTAATCCCCACACATGAAAGAAAGGTAGAAAAGACCACCGGAGGAGAACGAAGCGCCGGAATGCAAAACGGACAACGGGGAAAATGCTCGAATGCATGAGATGAACACGTATGCAAATGCAATGCACATGATGACATGATATGAGATGCATGACAACGACAACAACACACGGAGACAAAACCCGAACCTGAGAAAATAAAATAACTTAAGGCCGGAAACGGCAAGAGTTGGAGTACAAATTGGGTAAATCATATCCGGGGTGTTACAACAATGCTTTGCATGGAGCTACTCTAGCTAATTGCTCCCACTTTCAATATGTATCTAGATCGAGACTTAGAGTCATCCAGATCGGTGTCAAAGCTTGCATCGACGTAACTCTTTATGACGAACTCTTTGTCACCTCCATAATCGAGAAACATTTCCTTATTCCACTAAGGTATTTTTTACCGCTGTCCAGTGATCCACTCCTGGATTACTATTGTACCCTCTTGCCAAACTCATGGTGAGGTACACAATAGGTCTGCTACATAGCATAGCATACTTTATTGAACCTATGACTGAGGCACAGGGAATGACTTTTCATTCTCTTTCTATTTTCTGTCGTGGTCAGGTTTTGAGTCTTTACTCAACTTCATACCTTGCAACACAAGCAAGAACTCCTTCTTTGACTGTTCCATTTTGAACTACTTCAAAATCTTGTCAAGGTATGTACTCATTGAAAATATATCAAGTGTCTTGATCTATCTCTATAGATCTTGATGCTCAATATGTAAGTAGCTTTACAGGTAATTCTTTCTTTGAAAAACTCCTTTCAAATTCTCCTTTATACTTTCCAGAAAATTCTACATCATTTCCGATCAATAATATGTCATTCACATACACTTATCAGAAAGGTTGTAGTGCTCCCACTCACTTTCTTGTAAATACAGGCTTCACCGCAAGTCTGAATAAAACTATATGATTTGATCAACTCATCAAAGCGTATATTCCAACTCTGAGATGCTTGCACCAGTTCATAGATGGATCGCTGGAGCTTGCACACTTTGTCAGCATCTTTAGGATTGAGAAAACCTTCTGGTTGCATCATATACAACTCTTCTTTAATAAATCCATTAAGGAATGTAGTTTTGATATCCATTTGCCAGATTTCATAAAATGCGGCAACTGCTAACATGATTCGGACAAACTTTTAAGCATCGATACGAGTGAGAAAATCTCATCGTAGTCAACACTTTGAACTTGTCGAAAACATTTTGCGACAATTCGAGCTTTGTAGATAATAACACTACTATCAGCGTCCGTCTTCCTCCTGAAGATCCATTTATTCTCAATGGCTCACCGATCAACGGGCAAGTCAATTGAAGTCCATACTTTGTTCTCATACATGGATCCCATCTCAGATTTCATGGCCTCAAGCCATTTTGCGGAATCTGGGCTCATCATCGCTTCCTCATAGTTCGTAGGTTCATCATGGTCAAGTAACATGACCTCCAGAACAGGATTACCGTACTACTCTGGTGCGGAACGTATTCTGGTTGACCTATGAGGTTCGGTAGTAACTTGATCTGAAGTTTCATGATCATATTAAATTCCTCACTAATTGGTGTAGGAATCACTAGAACTGATTTGATTTCTGCGATGAACTACTTTCCAATTCGGGAGAAGGTATAATTACCTCATCAAGTTCTACATTCCTCCCACTCACTTCTTTCGAGAGAAACTTCTTCTCTAGAAAGGAT
Source organism: Triticum urartu (assembly GCF_003073215.2). Taxonomy (NCBI): domain Eukaryota; kingdom Viridiplantae; phylum Streptophyta; class Magnoliopsida; order Poales; family Poaceae; genus Triticum; species Triticum urartu. Next base: position 644,860,262 of record NC_053024.1, read on the forward strand.
CCATTATTAGCAACGAATAACTTGCCTTTGGATCAGTGATATAAGGTGTACCCAATAGTTTCCTTTGAGTATCCTATGAAGATGCATTTCTCCGATTTGGGTTCGAGCTTATCAGGTTGAAACTTTTTCACATAAGCATCATAGCCCCAAATTTTAAGAAACGACAGCTTAGGTTTCTTGCTAAACCACAGTTCATATGGTGTCATCTCAACGGATTTAGATGGTGCCCTATTTAACATGAATGCAGTTGTCTCTAATGCATAACCCCAAAACGATAGTGATAAATCAGTAAGAGACATCATAGATCGCACCATATCTAATAAAGTATGGTTATGACGTTCGGACACACCATTACATTGTGGTGTTCCAGGTAGCGTGAGTTGCGAAACTATTCCGCATTATTTCAAATGAAGACCAAACTTGTAACTCAAATATTCTCCTCCATGATCAGATCGCAGAAACTTTATTTTCTTGTTACAATGATTTTCCACTTCACTCTGAAATTCTTTGAACTTTTCAAATGTTTCAGACTTATGTTTCATCAAGTAGATATACCCATATCTGCTCAAATCATCTGTGAAGGTAAGAAAATAATGATACCCGCCGCGAGCATCAACACTCATCGGACCGGCATACATCAGTATGTATTATTCCCAACAAGTCTGTTGTTCGCTCCATTATTCCGGAGAACGGAGTCTTAGTCATCTTGCCCATGAGGCATGGTTCGCGAGCATCAAATGATTCATAATCAAGTGATTCCAAAATCCCATCAGCATGGAGTTTCTTCATGCGCTTTACACCAATATGACCTAAACGGGAGTGCCACATATAAGTTGCACTATCATTATTAACTTTGCATCTTTTGGCTTCAATATTATGAATATGTGTATCACTATGATCGATGTTCAATAAACCATTCACCTCGGGTGTATGACCTCAGAAGGTTTTATTCATGTAAACAGAATAACAATTATTCTTTGACTTAAATGAATAATCGTATTGCAATAAACATGATCCAATCATATTATGCTCAGCGCAAACACCAAATAACATTTATTTTAGGTTCAATACTAATGCCGAAGGTAAAGGGAGTGTGCGATGGTGATCTTATCAACCTTGGAATCACTTCCAACTCACGTCATCACCTCGCCCTTAACTAGTCTCTATTTATTTTGCATCTCCTATTTCGAGTTACTCTTAGCAACTGAACCAGTATCAAATACTGAGGGGTTGCTATAAACACTAGTAAAGTACACATCAATAACATGTATATGAAATATACTTTTGTTTACTTTGCCATCCTTCTTATCCGCCAAGTATCTAGGGCAGTTCCACTTCCAGTGACCGTTTCCTTTGTAGTAGAAGCACTCAGTTCCAGGCTTGGGTCTAGCTTTGGACTTCTTCATGGGAGCAGCAACTTGCTTGCTATTCTTCTTTGAAGTTCCTCTTTCTTTCCCTTTGCCCTTTTCTTGAAACTAGTGGTCTTGTAAACCATCAACACTTGATGTTATTTCTTGATTTCTACCTTCGTCGATTTCAGCATCGCGAAGAGCTTGGGAATTACTTTCATCATCCCTTGCATATTATAGTTCATCACTAAGTTCTAGTAACTTGGTGATAGTGACTAGAGAACTTTGTCAATTACTATCTTATCTGGAAGATTAACTCCCACTTGATTCAAGCAATTGTAGTACCCAGACAATCTGAGCACATGATCACTGATTGAGCTATTCTCCTCCATCTTGTAGGCAAAGTACTGTCAGAGGTCTCCTACCTCTCGACACGGGTATGAGTATGAAATACCAATTTCAACTCTTAGAACATCTTATATGCTCTGTGGCATTCAGAAACATTTTTGAAGTCCCGGTTCTAAGCCGTAAAGCATGGTGCACTAAACTATTAAGTAGTCATCATACTGAGCTTTGTCAAACGTTCATAACGTCTGCATTTGCTCCTGCAATAGTTATGTCACGTAGCGGTGCATCAAGGACATAATTCTTCTGTACAGCAACAAGGATAATCCTCAGATCACGGATCCAATCCGCATCATTGATACTATCATCTTTCAACATAGTTTTCTCTAGGAACATATCATAAATAAAACGGGGAAGCTATACGCGAGCAATTGATCTACAACATAGATATGCAAATACTGTCAAGACTAAGTTCATGGTAAATTTAAGTTCAATTAATCATATTACTTAAGAACTCCTACTTAGATAGACATCCCTCTAATCATCTAAGTGATCACGTGATCCGTATCAACTAAACCATGTCCGGTCATCATGTGAGATGGAGTAGTTTTCAATGGTGAACATCACTATGTTGATCATATCTACTATATCATTCACACTCAACCTTTCGGTCTCAGTGTTCCGAGGCCATATCTGCATATGCTAGGCTCGTCAAGTTTAACCCGAGTATTCCGCGTGTGCAAAACTGGCTTGCACCCGTTGTATGTGAAAGTAGAGCTTATCACACCCGATCATCACGTGGTGTCTCGGCACGAAGAACTGTAGCAATGGTGCATACTCAGGGAGAACACTTATACCTTGAAATTTAGCGAGAGATCATCTTATAATGCTACCGCTGAACTAAGCAAAATAAGATGCATAAAGGATAAACATCACATGCAATCAATATAAGTGATATGATATGGCCATCATCATCTTGTGCCTTTGATCTCCATCTCCAAAGTACCGTCATGATCTCCATCGTCACCGGCATGACACCATGATCTCCATCATCTTGATCTTTATCAACGTGTCGTCACATGGTCGTCTCGCCAACTATTGCTTTTGCAACTATTGCTATCGCATAGCGATAAAGTAAAGCAATTATATGGCGCTTGCATCTTATGCAATAAAGAGACAACCATAAGGCTCCTGCCAGTTGCCGATAACTTTAACAAAACATGATCATCTTATACAACAATTTATATCTCATCACGTCTTGACCATATCACATCACAACATGCCCTGCAAAAACAAGTTAGACATCCTCTACTTTGTTGTTGCAAGTTTTACGTGGTTGCTATGGGCTTAGCAAGAACCGTTCTTACCTACGCATCAAAACCACAATGTAGTATAGTGATTGCTTTTTGATCTTCAGAAAGAACCCTGTTCATTGAAACCGATTCAACTAAAGTTGGAGAAATAGACACCCACTAGCCACCTATGTGCGAAGCACGTCGGTAGAACCAATCTCGTGTAAGCGTACGCGTAATGTCGGTCTGAGCCGCTTCATCCAACAATGCCATTGAATCAAGAATCAACTAGTGACGGCAAGCAATATGTACATACCCACGCCCACAACTCCTTTGTGTTCTACTCGTGCATATCTTTACCTAATAATAAAACAAATTGGGTTTCTTTCGTCCGTCATGGCATTTTTCAGAAAAGTCCCTCTATTTTGAAGAATTCAACCCGCAGTCCTGTTTTAAGTTAAATTGCATCGTTATTTTTGTATTTTACACAAAAGTCCCTGTCTTTTCTTGAAATCAACCCGCCATCCGAATTTAAGTCACACCCGAACCGTTATTTTACATTTTTCGAACCCCCCTGATGTTTTAGGTAATTCATCGGCGGACCATATTTAAGTCAAACAAATGGTTTTTAAAATCATCCATATCTTTTAAACCGTAACTCCGAGTTGAACATGTTATATATGAAATTTGATTAGAAAAATATGTAGAATATGAATATGAGATTATTTTTACATGTTAAATATTTTTAAATATTATTTTGAAGTATATTTGAGTCAAACCAAATGATTTTCTAAATTATCTGTATCTTTTAAACCGTAACTTCAATTTTAACATATTATATATGAAATTTTATTAGAAAAATATGTAGAATATAAATATGATGTTAATTTTACCTGTTAAATATTTTTAAATATTGTTATGAAAGCAAACTTATAATTTCTAGTGCAAGATTCGTTTTTTTCATACCAGTGGCGATTCGGATTGCAAATAAACACCCCACTATAACCATATCCGGAAAAGAAAATATCGATAACTACACATGCATACCTCTGAAAAATGTTGCAGGGGAAAACAACAGATTTCTCGTTGCGAGAGTGAGAGAAAGCGAGCGAGAGAGAGCAAGAGAGAGAGAGAGAGAAAGAGAGAGAGGGAAAGAGAGGGAGAGAGGGACGCCTTAGGATTAACCATATTCAACACACTTTTTTGTTGTTTTGTGTGAACACCGAGGCCATCACCGGCGAGGGTGAGAAGGAGGATAAGCGGCAACACAAATATGATGCCTCGCAAAAATAAAGGAGATGGACCTATTGTGGTCTTGAGTGATGGTTGTTGAGTTAAGAGCATGTGTTATGTTTTCCCTCCCGTTGCAACGCACGGGCTCTTTTGCTAGTAACATCTACGCATAGACCTGGCTCTGATGCCACTGTTGGTGAACGCAGTAATTTCAAAAAAAATCTACACACACGCAAGATCATGGTGATGCATAACAACGAGAGGGGAGAGTGTTGTCCACGTACCCTCGTAGACCATAAGCGAAAGCGTTATGACAATGCGGTTAATGTAGTCGTGCGTCTTCACGATCGACCGATCCTAGCACCAAAAGTACGACACCTCCGCGATTTGCACACCTTCGGATCGGTGATGTCCCACGAACTCATGATCCAGCAGAGTGTCGAAGGAGAGTTTCGTTAGCACGACGGCATGATGATGGTGATGATGATGCTACCGGAACAGGGCTTCGCCTAAGCACCGCTACGATATGACCGAGGTGGATTATGGTGGAGGGGGGCACCGCACACGGCTGGAAACAATCAACTTGTGTGTCCTAGGGTGCCCCCTGCCCCCGTATATAAAGGAGCAAGGGGAGGGGGCCGGCGGCCTCATAGGGTGCGCCCCAAGGGGGGAATCCTACTTGTACTAGGAGTAGGTTCCCCCTTTCCTAGTCCAACTAGGAGGGGGAGGAAAGAGGAGGAGGGAAGAAGGAAAGAGGGGGCTGGCCCCCCAAGCCCTAAACCAATTCGGTTTGGGCCTAGGGGGCGCGCCCCACAGCTCCCTTGCTGCCCTCTATTTCTACTAAGGCCCATGAAGGCCCATTGACCCCCCGGGGGGTTTCGGTAACTCCTCAGTACTCCGGTATTTATCAGGTGACTCCCGAAACATTTCTGGTGTCCGAATGTAACCTTCCAATATATCAATCTTTATGTCTCGACCATTTCGAGACTCCTCGTCATGTCCGTGATCACATCCGGGACTCCGAACTACCTTCGGTTCATCAAAACACATAAACTCATAATACCGATCGTCACCGAACGTTAAGCGTGCGGACCCTACGGGTTCGAGAACTATGTAGACATGACCGAGACTCATCTCCAATAAATAACCAATAGCAGAACCTAGATGCTCATATTGGTTCCTACATATTCTACGAAGATCTTTATCGGTCAACAACATATGTTGCTCCCTTTGTCATCGGTATGTTACTTGTCCGAGATTTGATCGTCGGTATCGTCATACCTAGTTCAATCTCATTACCGGCAAGTCTCTTTACTCATTTCGTAATGCATCATCCCGTAACTAACTCATTAGTTACATTGCTTGCAAGACTTATAGTGATGTGCATTATCGAGAGGGCCCAGAGATACCTCTCCGATACTCGGAGTGACAAATCCTAATCTCGATCTATGCCAACTCAAAAAACACCATCGGAGACACCTGTAGAGCATCTTTATAGTCACCCAGTTACGTTGTGACGTTTGATAGCACACTAAGTGTTCCTCTGGTATTCGGGAGTTGCATAATCTCATAGTCATAGGAACATGTATAAGTCATGAAGAAAGCAATAGCAACAAACTAAACGATCACCGTGCTAAGCTAATGGATGGGTCAACTCAATCACATCATTCTCTAATGATGTGATCCCGTTAATCAAGTGACAACTCATGTCTATGGTTAGGAAACATAACCATCATTGATTCAACGAGCTAGTCAAGTAGAGGCATACTAGTGACACTCTATTTGTCTATGTATTCACACATGTACTAAGTTTCTGGTTAATACAATTCTAGCATGAATAATAAACATTTATCATGATATAAGGAAATATAAATAACAACTTTATTATTGCCTCTAGGGCATATTTCCTTCACCCAGGTCGTGTGAACGTGTGGCAGAATGGGAGGCGTCGCCGCGCCAGCCAGCCTGTGACGCGCCACCAATGAGGAATCAATGGCAAGGCTGACCGGCGTCATCCTTGCCATTGATTTCCCGCGGGAAACCGAGGCGTTCTGGGGAAGACGAGGCGCGTGTCGCTGACTCAGTGGGCCCGCCGCGCTTTCGCGCCAAAACCCTCGCCCCGGCGTCTCCGAGCACCCCCCCCCCAGCATCCCGGGTTCGCCTCGGGTCCGTCGGCGCCGATTTCGGCCCAAGCCGGTGAAAAACGGGCTCCTGGGGGCGCAACTGGGCCGATTTTTGGGCGCCGGTGCGGCAAAAACTCCTGGGGAGGGCCTGTTGGGGGCGCGGCTGGAGATGCTCTAAGGAAGACACACGAATGTTGCTGGGATGGGGGCTGGCCACAACCGCCCCTGGACCCAACATTGGGGCGGAAGTTGGAGGTCAACAGTGGTGGTGCGCTAGTTGATGCATATTTATTTTCTTATATTTCTTCTCATTAGTATGTTTATTTTGTTGCTTGCATAAACTAAAGAATATTTCAAAAAGATTTGAGCATTTTTGGTTGGTCCTCTCTTGTGTATTTGTTAGGAACTACTCCCTTCGTCCCATAATATAGGACCTTTTTTGACACTAGTGTAGTGTCTAGTGTCAAAAAACGTCTTATATTATGGGATGGAGGGAGTATGTTCCTTTTGTGTTCTCCATATTTTGTTTGTTGTTAATCTTCATCGAGCTTGCTAAAACAAGTCAGAGTTAGGAGAAGATAAAGTGACGTGACTCGACTAGGGAACATTGCCGAGAAAGTATAATATCTTCATGTTTATCATTCTTGCTACGTGAAATAATGATTAAAGTATTCTCGCACAAAAATGATTAAAGTAAGAAAAAAATTGGAATATGTTTGGCAGAAAATATATCAAAACAATTACAAAGTAAATAACTTATTGAAGCGGAGAAAGTAACTTTTTTTGATAAAACGGAGAAAGTGACTTAAAAACATGAGATGTGGATGCAGTATTGAGTTCTTGGGCTCAGAGGAGCATCACACCATACTTCCAAAGGGGCCTCGAGGCCACATGCAGGTCTGAAGACTCTCCTAAAGCCAAGATCACGAAAGTAGGCCACGGGGACATGAGGAGCCCGCCTGGGTTCTCGCTCAAAAGTACATGATACTCAAACTCCAGACACGCTCTGGGGCTACCGACGGTGTAATGCACCGGGGGTGGCCACTCGGGGGGAGCCCGGTAGCAGACCCATCTCGGGGCCCATGAAGATAGGCAAAGACTTGATCACATGAGGGAACCTCGGAGCCCGAATAGTCAGCGAGGGATCATCTTGGCGAGCAAGCCAAGGTGGCGGCGGCTTAGATCAAATTGATCTCTTATAAACCGTAGCCCCCCGTCATCTATATAAGGAGGGGGAAGGGGTAGCCATTCCTATCTACACCCATAGAACCATACTCTTGGTACTCATACTCCATCTCCATTGTAACCTCGCACGAGGTACTCCACCATGAATACAAACACAAAGCAGGACATAGAGTGTTACTCCTTCCCGGAGGCTTGAACCTGGGTAACTTCCTCGTGTGTTCTTTGGTACTTTCATCCACGTTCGCCACCCTGCCGAGGGTACTGACGGGTTTATGCACCGTTAGTCCCGATAACTAGGAAGTCGGGCACTGGCCCGGCCTCAGGGCCTGGCAGGCCAAGGCGTGGCCATGGCCCCTTGTCCTGCAGGAGGCCCTCCTTTCGGAAGGTTCTCATCTTAGCTTGCAAATCAAGAAGCACCCCCCGTCTGATTTGGACTCTAGGTTGGTTAGCCAACCGGGTAAACCTAGGCCTCATCCCCCTTTATAAGGCGAGGCAGGGATATTTCTAGCCACCCAACATCATCAGCATAGTATCTATAGCATTATCACCACATACATTGTAACCACCTCATACGAGGCATTTTCATCCATCAATCAAATCCGAAGTAGGAGTAGTGTATTACCTCCATGATGAGGGCCTGAACTTGGGTAAACTCCCCATGTGTGATCCCCTATGGCACTCCTGGCCCTAAGTAGCACACTATCGGAACTACTAACGGTTTTCAGAACCGCTAAACGTTTTTTTAACTTAAGACTTGTGTAGATAAAGGTGAGAGTAATACTCGTAAGATTTTAATTTGAGATGGCTTTCTGCATGAGATATCTCTTACCGTCAATTTGCATCTCATATCCTTCTTCATGACTCTATAAGGGATATCAAGTATTCAAGACTTTAGTGTAGCTTCTTGAAAAATCTTCTGGTATTTTTTTAGTAAGTCTATCCTTTCCTGTGAAATTTAGATTATTAAAGGGGTTATCTAGCAAAAAATGCACACACTTTCCTAAAATATCCAATGGGTCTAGTATTTAATCCTACCTAACCCTAAATCCCCACCCATGCCTCCCACTCCCCTCCTCCGCCTCCGCCTCCGCCGCCGCCCCTCTCACACAATTATCCATTATCTCTAGCAATTCTAGTCCTCTGTATGGTCTCTACTTGTTTGTTGACACCATACCTCCCCACCATTAGGCACCATACCTATGGCCGAGAGCTCGCCTTGCCATCTGACCTCCTCCCACCGCTCATTCTCGATTTGTTGCCAACTGAAAGCCTTGATCCATTCCTCCTAGTTTTAGCTTTGAGATCGCAAGAAGCCACGGCAAAAGCCACCAGAACTAGATAGATCGGAATACCCTCAACACACGCCGCTTCTCGCCGTCGCTTCTCTCCAGATCTATGGTGGGCCTTGATGGATGCCCGTGGTGTAGATCTCACGGCAAAGCTGGATCACGACGCTTGACCAGATTTCCCCCAATCCGGGAGAGAAGGTACAACATATAAGGTACCTTCTTAGCAAATCCTATAATTGTTAGCAAAATCATCCATTGAGAAGATGTCTCATGATTTTAACAGGAGGTGATTTCAGGCTACCAGATCTATAGATGACAACACCCTTGGCTCTCATTGTATGCACATCTCTATTATTGTACAATCATTGCTCACTAGAGCTACGGCGGGACTTAAGTAAATCTCCATAGCATAAACCTAATGACAAGAATGGATCATGATGCCCAACTAGATCGACTCAATACCGCAAGGTCAAGCATGACACATGAGGTACGTAATTAACCAATCCTACAAGATTCTCAAAATCATGCATTGAAAATAATTCTCGTCGTGGCCTTAATGATGAGGCGATCACATGCCACCACATATATATGGCAACATCCTCGCTTTTCATCTTTGTGTAAATCTAACGAAGTAGATGGGTCATGATGCTTGACTAGATGGCCTAAAACACGAGATCAATCATGATAGATCATGTACCTAGATACTTAGTAGATCCCAAAAGCATCCGTAAAAACATGCTTTGAAAAATGAAAGAAATGATAGAACTCATTAGTTAGATTACCAAGGCAAAATTATGATATTTACATGTCATATCTACAGGAGCAATCGGGGCTAGAGCACCTTCATCCATTTTATGGAACCGTGATTCCAAGATGAGGCAAGTCTTGTGTTAGCTTTGTGAGATGAACATCCTTCTAAATATTTATCTTAACGTGTCCGATTGCTTGATATCGAATAAGTCACTCTCTTAGAGATTAGCCACTCTGATTTAGTTAACAAAAGGGCATTATGATTTTTCAAATGATTTCCTATGGAGATTATGTGACTTGTGGGGAGATGATTAAGGTAGACCATGCCTCATTTATACCCTACTAGTGTCTTGTGATGTGTGAAGTTACTTTGGGCACCCTCCTCACAAAAAAACTTTTTAATACCTGGTGGAATGTTTAAATTAATAGTGAGAAATTGATGTGAATAACATATATACTCCTTTGTTAGCGTACCATCTGATCCTAGCTAGTTCAGTCAAATGAACTAAATAATTGCATGCCTATTCGTAGATACATGTCGTTTTGGACATTGACTTTGTCTCTACATGCACCTTTGAATGTTACGTTATACATGAATATACTAGTAAAATAATATTTGAATTATGTTAGGGGGGGTATTTTTCATGTCAATAAATTGCTAGCTAAGGTAGTTATCTTTTTTCTTTTGCTAAACCAATCGGTTGTGTGTTCCCAAACATCAACTCACTTCATGGTGTTGTTATTTATGAGAACAGATACAAGAACATCAAAGAAACTAAAAGAAAAGAAACATAATAAAAATAATATAAGTTGGGTTCGGGAACACAACCAATTTTTTTCACAAACAATAGCTAACCATCTGAGGTGGCAATGTTTTCAATGAATCCTAGAATGGTTTTGTTCGTTGACATGCATACTTCGACAGGCTCCGGTCGCAGACGAGGACATACCATGAGAACCACTGCAAAGTATTGATGTGTTAGTGGTTGGCCTCCTCTCTCCCACCTACCTGGTTTTATTTTCCTTGGTTGTTCAGCCTTGTATTGCTTTACTTTTGTTTGACACTTCATTTGGCTGGCTGGCCAACAGTTTGTTTGATATCGAACCGAGGGACTTCACTTATTTAAAGTCGGGCAAGCACCTTTCATCTAAAAATATCCTAAACCATGGCGCCAACTGTCAGTTAATGAACCAGATGATGACATATCATCTCAGCACCATCTAAGATGGCATGACTGCCCCCTCCCCCCCCCCCCCCCCCCCCCCCCCCCCCCCCCACACACACACACGCATACATATGCTACTACTACTACCTCGGGGCATCAATGGTAGTAGCGCCTAACCCCTAGGAGTCGGAGGTGCAATATTGTTTTGGATGGGGCCACACATTCGATTTGATAGTGGGAAAGACTATGTAGAACAAAAAAAAAGCCAGTACTGGTAGTATTTTGATTCATAGTGTGTGGACACACATAAAAAATCGCCTGTTGTGTTCTTATGGACCTCCACATAACTTGCATCTTCAAAATTTGAGGCCCTCCTCGGGTTTCATGCCTGAAACCACTATTTGTTTTGAGCTCTCTGTGGGTGCCTCTTCACTGACAAATTTTAGGTGGTTGGCAACTTGAAAAACCTGAAGCTTCTTGCAGGCCACCTATTTCTCAAGAGAGCAACTCGTTTAATCCTGGGCCAAGACCATGAAACCTAATGCTGATTACCTTTGGGTGGAGTTGCAGCCTTTTTGTACATTAGAGATTAGTCCATGTGAGGTTGAGGGTATGAAGTCAGTGTACAGATAGAACATGCATCTACCGTGTCACAAAATTTTAATATAAATTTAATTTGCAACTGAGAAGCGAAAGGACAGATCATGCTATGAACAATTGTTTATTCAAAATCGGTTGTAAATTAGGGCCATCAACACCACCACAACTTTATTTCTTATTTTTGTTTCTCAAATTATGAATTGAACTTGTAGTGAAATTGTATGCCATGTTAAATGTATCCAGCGTGTATGTACTCGATTTTTTTCAGTTTTTTTGTGAACTTTTGATATGTGTTTTTGGCTTTTGATGCACCGGTTGTACAGAAATTCTAGGCGGATAGGATACTCTCCAAGAGCTGGTCATGGCAGAGAATGTATTCTGTGCACCAAGAGCTCTTGTACAGCCGATGCACCAGAACATAAAAATCAATACTAAAAGTTCTAAGAAACAATTCAGTTAGAAGTTCAACTCAAGGCTTGATCAGTAAATTCAGTTAGAACATAAATGACAAATTTGGTTGTGGTAGTGTTAATTGCACAGTACATAGCGCAATTTGATTAAACTACCATATGTAGCATGATTGAGCTTTATTTGTTTCTCACGTTGTGACTTGAATTTGCATCTTCTGAAAGTTTTATTATATAGATCTATAATGTAGGGTGCACCAGTTGCACAAGAACTAATGTGCACAGGATACTCCCTCGGTCATGGCAAGTTGGCAACTCAGAACGTATCCTCCTGTGCACCCATGGTTTCTATGCAACCTGTGCACCCAATTAGAAAAACACATTACAGGTTTCCAAAAAAAATGAAAATAGTTTAGCATAAAGAGACAACATAGGTATGCTTAGATAGGTAATAATAACTAGCTGATGGTTTCCGTAATTTGTTAAACGAAACAATCTTCTGATGATTGCTTGCTTTTAACAGCTAAAACACTTCCAGTAGGACTAAATTGTTTTGGGTAAACCTCCTTCATTTTCTGAAAGAACTATATAGATTTCGAGATTTATGCTATAATTTACCTTCCAACTCTATATCATAAAATTAGTCTTACCATGATTCACTAGTTACAGGGTAGCTATACTAGTAGTTGCCTGAAATCATACAGATCAAATAGCAGTCCATGGTCCATAACATGCTTATGAATCGGCTAAGTAAATAAGTACAAAAACGATATGAAAAACGCTTGTACTGTTTACAAGTCAATGTCACTGAAGTACGCACTTACAGATCTATAATCTATTCTTATAGTGGCGTGTACATTCACATTATCAGATAAGCACCAGTAGATTGAGTCGGGCAGAGGAGAGATCATGAGAGAAATGATGCGGAGACGTGCAACTTTTAGCATTCAACGACGACGTATCGGCATCATATCAGTATAGCAAAATAGCACATCAAACAGCGACAATTGAAACATGAGGCGTTCTAAATGGTAACAATGCAACGTTTTCTTAAGACTGACAGCATTCTCCCAAGAGGAAAATACTGTATGAAGCATCCTCAAGTTACATTAACAAGTATAGTACTTAAAATAAAATTTGAACTCGCATAGATTAAGGTAACAAAAAAAAATTTACACCTCCACCAATCTTCCTACTTCCTCATGGCTTCTTTTCAGAGTCCTTCGCCTGCTCCTCCTTGCTCAGCACCTCTGCGGCAGCAAGCATCATGTCCACGAGACGTGTCATGAAAGATGCGGGTGAGGGGAAGGCACTGCCTTCCTCATTATCTGTCGAACCGCTGGGTACAGAGTTGTTGGGGTCAGTGGTCGTGGCCACAGCCGGCTGCACAGCAGTCCCTTTTCTTGCAGTCCACTTTCGCGGTTTTCGCCTCGTCCTGTCCAGCCAACGTCTCACCTCGTTGGCGACATGTTTAGGAGCAGATGGGCAGGCCCTTACCCTGCTGCTGCCACCAGCAACATGATGCTTGAGGCTGGTGACGCCGCCGCTGCGCCCAACCATGGGGCAGTACTTGCACTGCCAGTTTCTGTTTCCGTCAATGATGGTACCATGCTGCCATCCCTTTCGATCCCTGATTTTCAACGAACCCTGTGCGCTCTGCAAAATTCAGGAGTGTTAGAGAGTTGTACAGATTAGATCAGGTTCCATTCGCAAAAAAAAAAAAAAAAAAAAAAAAAAAAATCAGATCAGGTTCTCTCTGCTGCAATCTAAAAAAGACTGCCATGCCAGAGCTGGAGCACACGAGATTTTTGTCTATTGGTTTTGCGAGTTGTTTTCCCCCATAATGCTAACTAGTTCAGGGATTGGATGGAAATTCACGGCAAGCCTTTTTATTCAGTCCACAGAGTTGAATGACAAAATCTATCAGAAATCTGCAAGATCTGGAGTTCTTAGAGACAAAAAAAAAATTAAGGCAAAAATTACCCAGAACAAGAAATCATCTCAAGAAACATCACAGAAAAAAATAGCCCTAGAATCCACTAGCACAGAATTGCAACGCAGAAGATAAAAAGCGCATAAAGCTTTTCTACCAACAGAATCGGTCCTACAAGCGAGAATTCGACAGGATCATACCTGCTGCTCCGGGGTGGTCTCTGGAGCCGCCCGCCGGGGCCTCTTGCAGGGCCGTACTGAATCTGAATCTGAATCGTCGGACAGCGACTCCGAGCAGCGCATCTTCTCCTTCCCCTTGTTGTTCTGTTTGTCAGCCATCTACAAAAGTTTCGATCAAGAAACGAGGATCCTGCATCAAATCCAACCGAAACTGTCACTACTACGATCACTATCCACTACCCAACGAAAGATAATTAGAAGACGAATTTGCAACCTGAACAGAAAGTGTAGGAGAGGAGGGCTGGCGATAGATGATCCGGCAATGCCTGGTGACAAAGTTGGCGCCTAGCATCCCCTTTTAAAGTCCCAGGAGTATTGCCTTTCCATTCCTGACTATGAATTCAGCACCGGGCGCCAGATGTGTTTTCTTCTAAATCTGTTTGCGCGCCTGTGTTTCTTTCTACGTACAGATTAGCAGTCCTGTATCTTGTGGTAAGCTTTAATTTCCTGCCTGGAATTATTAACGGCTACTTCTACAGAGCACCCGGATCCGTGACGTGGACAAGTTATCTTTTCAAGGTGCATGTATAATGTATCCAATCTTTGGTGTTTCTACGCTCTCCCTCCGTATCAAGTGCTTACAGTGGTATTTTTCGTATAAAAAATCGGTGGGCTTTGGAAGGAAGGCAGTAAAGTTTTTCCTTCCATCGTTTCGTACCAACAAATTAGAGGCGGAGGCCTCCCATCTCAAGCTGTCTCTTTGGTTAAAAAGTTGGGGTGTTAATTGATATGGACAACTTTCGCAAAAAAAAATGATATGGACAAAACTGAAGCTAACTTGCTTGGCTGGACGTGACAGACTGATTGTTAACAGATTGGCCTGAACCAAAAATGATTACTGGAAACAGCATGGAGATGTTGCAGCACACTTTCTTGTGTGCAATTTTTGGACTCAACCTGATTTACATGATTATGGAAATGTGAAAAAACCACTTGCTTACAAGTCAAGCTACAAGAAGGATACAAGCGGGAGATGCCAATACATTCACAGTACTGAGAACTTCTGACCGTTCTTCCTCAAGTAATTATCCTTGTGAACTGTTTGATACGGAAGAACATGCTACAAGGTTAGACCTCAAAATAACTAGGCTGCCGGGACATATTTTTTAAAGGACAGATTTACTTTTTATAAAAAAATTAAGCTGTTGACGTCGCAAATGGTTGTTGACATGTACTAGGATCTTTACTCCTAATGAAGCAGTTGGTAGCCTGATATTTCGGTTTTATTTTGGTACTCCGGTTTTATTTTTGTCCCACCTCCCACCACCTCCTTCCACTGATTTATTTTTTCCTCACTTCTCACAAAACAAAAAAAAATCTAAACATATCAGAATTTTCCATGCGGGTGCAAATTATTTAGTAATGTATTTATGTGAAAGAATCAATCACAATCAATCTTTAAAACCAAATCTAAATTAATTAATCTTATCTATCTATCACATTAATTAATATTTCCATACATCATAATAATTACATTAATCGAAATACCACACGTTGTGCAATCACATCTCTAATCCTAAAGGGGAGTCTGCAGTCGTTTCGTTCTTCTCATTTGCTTCCTGTTTTAGCGCGAAAGTCGAGCCGGTAGGTGGACCACATGCCAATTGCGCTCCGTTCTCTTCGGCTGGCTTTCCTTCTTCCCAACTCGACATCTCGATCTTTCTCCCATCCCCAACATTCACGCTCCTCCTCTCTGAAGCAATCCCACGCCTCCATGGCCTCGAGCACACCCCTTCACATAGTCGCCACCACCTCCTTCCAGCTTGTACTGCTACAGTTTCCCCCGCCAACCTCGCTCCCTGATGGCGCCTCTCCTACCCTTCCACCCTTTCTAGGTCTCTTGTGGTGATTTTGTGCCCAACCTTTCCGTCATTGCCGATCCCTTCGCGCGCTTCGTCGACATCTACCTCCATGCTAGCGCCGAATTCACCGCCTCGGTTATGGCACATGAGCTGTTGTCATCCGGTCTTGCCGCTTGCCTCCGGGAAGTCCCGTGCTCTTCTTCAAGGAGGACTTTGCATTCAAGGAAGGGGCCATCTTCAAAGCTGCCTGCCTGCTCAACAACGACAAACTGTAGGAACGCCTTGGCTAACTCCTGGATGTAGTCGAAGTGTACTTCAAGCTGTCGGATGAGGTCTGCATGTTATCTTTGTGCTCAAAATTTTGACGATTCTGTTGTCGGAAGCAGCCACAAAACTATGCGTCAATTTATGCCAACAATATATGCACAAAATTGATAGATTAATCTTAAGAAATAATTATTGTTCAAAATAAAAGTCGAATCTTGATTCATATATATACATTTGCTTTCAGCACTAGCAAAAATACTATGATACTTGAGTACATGTGATGTTTCGACTTTTGGGGCAACACAACATAAGGACGTGGCCCCGCTGACGTGCCCTTATGTTGGGAGCCGGATCCTCTGACGTACCACCCTGCACTACTAGGAAAAGGGCTATAGATGATATGTTGTTGAGCAGTGGCGCACCAGATACAGGTGCGCCATTATTGACATATTACTAATGGTGCACCTGGTGTGTGGTGCGCCATTAGTAGTTTTGAAAAAAAAATTGTTAGTAATGGTGCACGGTGGGTGTGGTGCGCCATTACTAGTCCACTGGTGCGTCATTACTAACAAATTTTTTTTATTTTTTTTCAAAACTACTAATGGCGCATGCGCCATTAGTAACCCTGGTGCTAAATGCACCCCCTGACCGCCTTTTCAGTTTTAAAAAAATAAAAGAAAATGCTGAAAATGTCAAAAAATAAAAGAAAATAAGTTTCCCATGTGATATGTGGTCTAGTTGTTGGAAAAATTTATAAATATGAATTTTGACTCTATTTGCAAAATCTCTCTAGAAATTAGTAAAATGGGTATAACTTTTGCATACGAACTCGGATTAAAAAGTTTTATATATGAAAAATCATCTAGTCGAAAAGTTTTTTATACGAAAAGTTACCTCGTTCAACATCTTCAAAATCCCCAAAAACCTAACAGAACAAAAGATACGGAGTTTTTAAGATCTAGAGGGGGGGAATGAAAAAAATTCAAACTTACTAGTGGCGCACCAGGTGCGCCACTGGTAACAGAAAAAAAATTGGTTTCAAACAAAAAATTGGATTTTTTTTCAAAATATGATACGTAATATGACCGGGAAGTTTGAAATATTTTTTCAAAATTTCATTACACTCATGAACATGAACAAAGTCCTAGACATCAACTAAGGATTGATATATATATATATATATATATATATATATATATATATATATCAACAAGTGCCTGTGAAGTGAGCTGGTGCTGGGGTTGGATAGAACTGGGAAGTTAAGCGTGCTCGGGCTGGAGTAGTGTGAGGATGGATGACCTTTCGGGAAGTTTGGCCACAAAGTGCGATTTGACTTGAGATTAAACCATAGTGACTCGAGATTAAGAAAAAAATGAAAAAAATTGTTAGTAATGGCGCACTTCTATGTGGTGCGTCATTACTAAGCCAGATAGTAATGGCGCACTGCGTGGTGCACCATTAGTATACCAGATACTAATGGCGCACATGTGGTGCGCCATTAGTAAAAAATTCTAATGGCGTGATGCTAGTGACGCATCTGTAGTGCGCCATTAGTAGCCAAAACAGGTGCGCCACTAGTAAGCCTTTTCCTAGTAGTGCTGGTGTTGGGCCCACTAACATGTGGACCCGGGCCCACATGCATCGGCCCAACATCAGGGCACCAACATTCGGAGATCACCACCTAGCAGGACCAGTATGCTAGAATGCCCTGGTATATATTGGTGTTGTTCACTTGTCTAATGATGATACATTTTGACATCTTATTCTGCATTACGTTGTGGTAAACTATTCTGACATGACCAGGATATCAGAAGTTTGCACAAATCAGTTGCTGATGGAATTGATGCAAGAGATGGTTTTCCACATCATCTCACTCCTGTTTTCCCTGCCAACCATGTTGTCATGTTATTCAGGTTGGACTTAAATAGCTCGGCATGTCTACCAGTTAGCACATCTTTCAAAAGTTTGCACTAATCAGTTGTTGATGGAATCGAAGCAAGAAATGGTTTTCCACATCATCTCAATTTAAGCATCATTTAAAAGTGAGTTGTTTTTTTCTTTCTTGTCATCTTCAGTTCACCTCTGACATTGATATGCATTCAAACTCCAATTAGATGTTAATGCACAATTATTCCTTTTCTAACAAACTTTTTTTCATTGTCCATGAAACTTGAGAAAATCACTCGCAAGTTTTTGAGGGAACTCTGGTATTGACAAGAAATATAGAATTGTGCAATTCACAAGTGAGGTAGCATCGATTTCTCCCTGAAAAACTTGTGCTCACGAATAGCAATAAATATGCTCTTTTGCACTTCTCATAAATCAGTGTCAATGGATATTTGCCTGTTTAATCAACTAGGATTGAGTGGTCTTTGTGCTAATGCTTATCTGTTATGAAGAAAATTGTTTTGATTTTTTTTGCATCTTTAAGGTTCTAAAAACTGCAGTATCACTCGATATACTTGGTCACATTTTTTATTTTTCTGGGAAACCTAAGGAACACCTGGAATTTCCCGCAAGTCTTAGTTCGATTCAAATAAGAAGATTTCAGCCTACCTAGTTTTTGATATTGTTATGTTAATCTCGTACATGAACTTCTATTAATTTTAGTGTAAGAACATACCCTTCAGAAATTATTCAGACTGCCATATCTACAGTTGATGTCATGAATTCCATAGCTCATGGGTAGAAGATCGATCCCTCTGTGCTCTGTTGCAGGTCTTCGACACATTGAAATAGCTTGCTCAGATTTGCCATCATGTCGGCTTGATAGAACATAAAGAGAAGACTGGTAATATCTTGAAAACAGTTTGTCATACATTCATTTTCTAATTACAGGTTATGCACCGAAATGCTGAAAAAGAGATGATGTACTAATATGTGGCACTTGTGGGCAAAAATTTATTAATATTAGGTACCTTGGCCTGGTAAGGTATATATTCTGAAGACAATTAAGTCGTATTGAAGGATGGAATGAGGAGATTAATTCTTTGAATATGTGATTTCAATAGAATGCAGCCAGGTCACACGCACACAGACTTGGTTAGTTTGGCCTGTTTACATATGTCACTATTCACAATCTCTTTTTAGAATGCAGCCAGTTCACACGGCCAGGTCTGCGTTGACCTATGTCTCTTTGCTATGCTGATGGCTCTCTAGAAAATCATCATCATTACGCCAGTCACATAACGAGATACAAAATGACGTCTGCCACATCACTACGCCATGGCTTTCTGGAAGTCATCTCTGCGTCATTGCCTCCCTCCAAGCATCCAGGTAAGTCGACCAATTCCATACGTTGTTTTTCATTGTTGAAATCTAACAAACCTTGAATTTCACCCACCTTTCATTTAATAGAACATACTGCTTTGACCCGCAAGAAACGTGAATCTGTCTGCCTCACTAAACTGGTTAGCTCTCTATTCGGTTTGAGTATGGATCAGTGGTTAAGAACAATATAAGGGAGCTGACGAAAAAAATTGCATGGAGTAATGTTTCTGAACAATAATAAAACCTAACATAATATCCTAGAAACAAATCAATCTGGGAAAGCACAATAAAGCCCTCGGAAGATGTTTTAACTACACCCAAACTGAATATGTAGCCTTTGCATGCACAATATGAGTGAACTATGTAGTGCTAACAAGAGAGGTTAGTTTTTCTTTTCTGTTTATATATGCGAACTATGTATGGGTTTCTGCAGTTTTCATTAAAAAAATCCTTTCGATAGCACATGTCAAAGCATCTTATGGAAGGACAGAAGTGGTTAAAGCACATGTCCAAGCTATCAAACTATCTATCAGAAATGAGCATTCAGATGTTCAATTGATACTCATATATGGAGGGACAGAAGTGGCTAAAGCGCGGAAATGTTAGACCTAATGGAGAGCGGCGTTTTGGTGCCTCCTTTTGTTCGTAATATATATTTCAATATTTGCATATTTGAAAAATAAGATATATAAGTAAGTAATATATAAGTAAGTACTGATCATTCATTGGTTCCCAATTAAAACAATTAACTGATTTAGTGAGTAGCAAAATTGTATTAGGAAAGAACTACACAAATGAATCCCAAGCACTCCCCTAATAAATATCATAAGGTCTGTTGGGAGCTTAATTTGTAACCATGTAATATTTAACAATTTCATATTGGGAGCTTAATTGTAACGTGTAATATGTACTCCCTCCGTAAAGAAATATAAGAGCTTTTAGACCACTATATGATCTAAAAGGTCTTATATTTGTTTACATAGGGAGTAACAATTAGCATTTTGTTAAGTTCTGTTGCAAGATATCTATCCAAGTAGATCTACTGATAAGTACTTCCTCTGTAAGCAAATTTATTTACACGGGAAGTATCATATATCATGCAGTCCGTGTTATTTGATATTGTTGCCACAGATCTTTATTTCATTCTACGCACACACAATTTTCTGTTTAAAATAAGAAAATTTTGGTTTCTGCCAAAATAATTAGACAAAACAAGATACCAATTATAGGCACCAGATGTCCGTGACATGTTGATCCATAAAATTAATTAGCTCGGAGTTATCTCTGGCATGCGATGGTGAAGTTAGAAAACTCACTACACAACATTCGAGGACAGTAGGACAGAAATATAACCTAGGAAGCTAATTGAGATGAGAACAACCAGGTTGGCAGTAGCAACAGACGAGTAGGGTGGGTGGCATTAAAAGGGCCGAACTTGAGTATTTGTGGTGTCAATCCTTCAGTGTCGCCGCACTCAGAGAAGGTGGTGGTGCTATGGTGAGTAGCAGGTCGCATCGCCGTGGCGTTCCTACCGGCGCGATGGTGTGCACTCCTTGGCACTAGGAATCGGTTGGGACAGCCTCATCATGGATATTGACGGCGTGACATCGCGACTATGCTTGCGCAGCTCAGCTGGGGTAGAAGACCGGGCTCGACGACGAGGGTGTCGTCCCTCCTTGCCACGCCTCAGAACTATGTCCTAGGTCGTCCAACCCACATACAAACGAGTCGGCTACGTGGCCGACACTAACGGAGAGCTAATATCCCTACTGCACCTCCCGGTCAAATCTCGTTGCCCTTGATGCAGACCGGCGGATGCGTGGGCTCGGTGCCGAGGCGACAACATGAAAGGTTGTCGGGGAGAAAAGGAGGCGGGAAGAAGAGGGGGTGGGTGACGCCATGGAGGGGAGGAGAGGCAGCAGGGAGAGGAGAGTGTGAGTTTCGCCTTGGCATGGAGCGGAGATGGCGGCGACAACGCTATGGCGGGGAGATGAGATGTGACAGCGCCCGGTGGCTGGCTGGCTGTGTGAGGAGAGCAGGAGGCGGTTGTGGGGTGAGTGAGGGAGAGGAGTGAACTTTTTTCCTTAAAGATAAGGAGAAATGAGCAGTTGCTATGAGGTGACATAAGTTTCGCATAGCCTAGCAAGTCATTTTTAGAGAGAAGACCATCCAAGTAACCTATAGGTAGCCTACAATTTATTGCTTATGAATATCGGGATGCGAATCATATGGTATCATGCAAATGAAGCTAAAGACAACATTCCTCACATTATTGTACGCAAGTAAATCTTAGTTTGTAATAGAAAAACAACTGATCATTGCTCTCTATGTACACATCGTTCAGTTAGATTTTTATGAACTTACATCGCAAGTGAAGCGGACTTCAATTGATTTTTGATTGCTATGGTTATCACTTCTATACATGTATATTATGCTTATATGTGTAACCGAAAAAAAAATTTATGGCCTGTGACAACACACGAGTATTCTACTAGTTATCAATAATCGATGACAGAATGGCTAGGATTTCGACCGCCACCGCCTAAGAGCATCACTGTTGCTCGCCTCCAGCTGTGTACGGTTCGTCGTCGACAACCGCCGACCATCTCCCATTCCCCTTTCTCCCCGTCTCCAACCTCTATGTGTAGGCTCAACGAGCGAGCACCTGCAGCAACGTCGAGCTCCTGGATGCATGGACTTGGTGAAGAATGTGCTGAACATGCCACCGAATGGTTCCTTCCATTATCTAGCATTTGATTACTGTGGCAAAAAATTATTCAAGAATTCGGACGCCTATTAGATGTTTGTGTAATGCACATTAACAACGCTTACAAGCTTAACGAACTTCAAACAGGCGAGCCGAGCAAGGGCTTTTGCTTGTTAAGTTAAATGAGCCGGGTAGCTTGTTAATCCACCCTTAGATGCCACCTATGTGTCGAGTAGTGAGCGACCGGGAGGGCCATCCCTCACACCGCCGAGCCTCGCCCCTCCACGCATCTCCTCCGCTATTTGGCATTTCCATAGATAATGATAAAATTTTTATTTAAGTATATTTCACCTATTGTATTGTTCACCAATGAACTTCACATTTTCAGGATAAATTTCAACCCTTACACCGCCGAGCCTCGCCCCTCCACACATCTCCTCCGCTATTTGGCATTTCCATAGATAATGATAGAATTTTTATTTAAGTATATTTCACTTATTGCATTGTTCACCAATGAACTTCACATTTCCAGGATACATTTCAACATCTAATTATCAGATAACTTGAACACAACTTGGTTCAGCAGTTGTTGTAAGTCCAGCCAATGGTTACATGGATATGAACATATACAGTCCAAGATGGATGCAGACTAAAATAGTACAAAATGCATTTTCCCCTTGTTTATATATATTTCAAAATGTAAAAGCTTTCGTGTAAATATAAGGATTGAATTTCAAATTAGGTTGGGATTTTACAATACACTATTTTGACCCTAAAATCCGTATTTAGTTTGGCAGAAGTAATAAGCTACTATGCTGACTAACGAACATTACAAGAGAATTCGGTTCATGTTGATTCAGGCTCCTCGTTTTTTGATTGCTATATCATGGAACCTGGAGCAAACCAGTGCTTCTTTGCTCCCCAGTTTGCCCATGTTTAGGCCTCCTTTGGTTTGAAGGAATTTCATAGAAATTCTAGAGGATAGGATTCTTATAGGATTTTTTCCTTTAGAGCTCTTTGGTTCACAGGAATTGATTCATATTCCTACATAGGATTGGTTCCTATCCTCCACATTTCATAGGAAAATAAAAATGAGCCTAAACTCAATGAAAAAATTCCTTTGATGTCAACCAAATGACATCTTATTTCCTATTCCTACTCATAGGATTTGAGATACATGTCATCTCATTTCCTACAAGATTCCTATTCCTACGATAATCCTATTCTATGAACCAAAAGAGGCCTTATGGGGCAGGAAATCAAATCTGTGCGCTGTTCCCTGGGGGTTGTCTCGGACTGGTTTCGAAATACACAAGGGCAATTCTACCACATTCCCGATCTGAATTTACATCTTAACGGTAACAGATAAACTCATGCTTTACAAGTTACGACCGATACAAAGGGGTCGAACCGAACTCTGTTAACCGGGAGAGATTACAAAATGGCATGCTCTCTCTACAGGGGTATTTTCTCACACCACCCCCCAAAAGTTTACGAGCAGAAATAAAGTAATCTGATGTCACAGCGAAATAATCAGCTTGGTTGTTGGTCATAGAAAGGGAGACCAAGCACGGTGGGCATGGTAACAATGTTGGCTTGTGTATCGACAACATCAGGATCCGACTTCCTTTTCTTCTTCTTCATGTCACCAGCATTTTTGCTGCTCTCGTCAGCTATTGCACTTGAGCTAGTTTCGCGAACCCTTTCAAGACTTTTCGGGACCTGGTTCTGTCCATAGTCGGTCACAGGGTATGTTGTAACGGGGTTGGACATGGATGGATGTGCGACTTGCACGGCCGCTGTGCTTTGTGTTACAACAGGGTAGCTATCTGGCAGTTTCGCTGCCGCAGCCAGCCTTTTCCGCTTCAGTTTCTCCTCATTCTGAACCTGGTTTAATTGAAAATAACAGCAAAACCAGTAAGCTTCATCTTGTGCAGTTTACTCTACTTCGAAGAGTAGATACAAGCTACATTACGCAAATGAGTTCTCCAGCAAAATAGCAACTGATAATTGCAATACGACAATTCATAAGATAACAGGTTTCACACTATCATGGGATGTTTTCAAGTTTCAACCCATATGTGCTCACCATTATGCTGCATCTGATTTACTCCCTCCGTCCCATAATACAAGAGCGTTTTTGACACTAGTGTAGTGTCAAAAACGCTCTCTTATATTATGGGATGGAGGGAGTAATTCTAACCATGAATATTTAGAGTAAATACGGAAAAAGGACATGTACAATGATACCTTCTGTTGGTTGTGTAATGTTCCCTTTCGCTCCTTTGATCTAGATATGGCATCTTTGATTCCAAATTTATCCATGTAACCTTGTGGCCATAATTCTGCAAGCTGGTCCCAAGAAAATAGTATCATATAAGCATACTAAAGATAAATGCAGATGCTCATAAGATAAATTGGGCACCCATAACAAAGCTCCTTGAAAAGCAGAGCCTCACTCTGTTACTCAAAACCTATATTGAAAACCCCTTGGCAAATCACAGACCACAATCCACATAAATATTGACAGAGTATACAGCTGAAAACTGCCTATTGTAAAAGCATTTACAGGCATTCTTTGAAAATTTTGGAAGAATATAAGACCAATGATACCACCTCATGATGCAAACTGAAATAACAAGCAGAATGGACACTACACATTTACCTAAGTTATACTATTTCTTTTGGCTGAAAAAGTTATTTGCTACACTAAATATAACAGCAATTTGGCCTTGCTCTTCCCAAATGAAAGCACTACAAGAAAACTCACAAATGCTGATGAGCAGTGACAATTTTCTCAACTGAAGAAACTGAGGGGAGGCCCTAAGAGCATTTTTTATTTAGAGGAAACAATATTTATACAAGAGAGGGGTGACAAAATTTTCTGAACAAGTTTTGAGTGATGGTGAAAAACTGAGGGCCGGGATTAAAATCTCTACATAGTACATACAAAATGAAGAAAAAAATTTAAAGGTTCAGGAGCTCAGGGCTAATACCTCAACATATAGTTTCCTGCTTTGAGGACCCTTGTCTTCATCCATACCCTGACAAGCACGCAGGGAGACATTTGTCAACTTAACTAAACTACGAGGAATGAAGCTAGAATCTCACTGAACCCACTTTTACATGTTTTGCTATTAAATGGTACTCCCTCCGTCCGGAAATACTTGTCATCAAAATGGACAAAAAGGGATGTAGTATTTCCAGACGGAGGGAGTACTAAGAAATAAATAAGAACCAAAAGAAGTTGTGACAAAAAAAATCAATTTCTCAATTATTCCCTGATGGATAGCTGGACAGCATTATGTATGTTCGAAAGTTCTTATTTATTTCCATATTGAATTAGTAAGGATAATATTTGTGTCTACTTCGAACTTACAATGGAGCAGAGCAAGGGTTACAATAAGAGAGGGAGATGGGGGGAGAGATTTCATTACTGCAGAGTTAAAAGCAGAGCGAGGACGTAAATGAGAAAATGGGAGAGTGGAGACATTATGCCTTATGGGAGAGAAGAGAAATTATGCCTTTTCATGTGTGGTAAATCATGGCTGAGTCCAAGAGCATATATGTTCAGTGGGAGGCACGTGACAGCGACACCATAGGATCGAGGGGGGGGGGGGGGGGGGGGACCTAATAGAGCATGACTACACTTCCTTTTATTTTTCATCCTACTGTTACTTTGCGGATTTTTTTTAAGATACAGAAAGATCCGAAATAGCTTGAAATAAATAATAATTGTTCCGAGGGAACCTTCTACTGAGAGTTGACTACATAGGCTCTAAACAGGTAACCTCGGTACTAACCCCCCTCTTGCATCCTTGTAAATAAACAAAATTGATCAACAACAGTGCAATTTGTCCAAACACCAAAATTTGATAAGATTACAGATTTATACCTCAACATACAGATCATACAGATCACATATTCTGTCCTCCAGTGCACTATCCATTGCAGACTTTCCTTTCAAATCTCTTCTTTCATCAGTGACAGTCTGAAAATCATCAGCTGAGCCATCTTGTTGTTCATTGACCTGGCAGCACATACAAGTAAAAAGAGCATTTAACATCAAAAGTAACAAACACGAAAGTTAACATCAGGAAGATAATGGAAGTTTTGTACTTATTATATAATGAGATATATCTTTACCTTGGCCTTGGCAGCCATACTTGCTTTGACCATTTCATTGATCTCCATTTTTACTTGCTGCAGCCTACCAGCCTTCTCTTGTTTAGCAGAGAGTCCTGATTTTACCAATTCCTTCATGTTTCTCTGTTCATAAGTAACATGAGTTAGATGGAAATAAGCGATGCACAAAGGATGACTGTGCCACAGTCACTTACAGGATCAGTTCACCACATAGAATACCAACATAAGCATGATTTAGAAACTACAGACTAACGGACAATAAGACTAGCAACATCTCATTTTGTTTTTACTGCAGCGCATCCAGACAGTAGATTTGTTACTCATGGTGGTGGTAGTTGTAGTGTTCGAATTCTGTAGCCAATTTATTGTTCATTTCTAACAAACTTTCACAACGGCAACTAAGTATTGAAAAGGCTTTTTTCACTTCTTAATTATACTTTCTCTAATTTGATGAGAAATGTACTAAACTGAAACATACTACCGAATGTAATTGGCATATACTACCTATGTTCTAATATACATGATGTTTTAAGTCGTGTTAAGTCAAATTCTTGTAACTTTGACTACTAAAGAGTAAAGACTAACACATAGAAAACTATTTACATTATAGATCATTTGAAAACAATAAAATATTAGACCCCGAAAAGCTCCTCCATAACATAATATCCTGTGGTCTGTTTGGATATTATATTTCTATAGAAATGATGGTTTACATTACTTACTGGAGATCATGACAAAGCAAGTAACATTCTTCCTTTTTCCAATTTGGCATATACAAAAGACATGTTTCGGAACAAAGCAACACATCTACTAAAAATTCAGGAGCCAAGCGCCAACGACATGGCTACTTACTTCCATATAAGACCACAACTCACCTTCAGTGTCCTACGCACAACAAGGTGTCCAACTATGCCCATGAGCCGATCCATCAACTCATTTTCTTGTACCTTTCCATGATTTGTCTGCAAACAACAATATTACAAACAGCTAGCAATACTATACCATTCAAATTCAAGCAATACAGCTTTAAAGTTCACTGAAGTGAGAAATCAAAAGGTGTTTGCATAGTTTACCAAGTGTTGTAAGTTTTATTTGCAAAAAATGGAAGATCAATTAGTACAAATGAACTACTGCCACACTAATTCATACTGAAATAATTAACTATGGTATCACAAAAAATATAAACAATTACCACTAGTATAAAACGCCCTGTAAAATGTAAGTTCATAGAATGAAAAGCAGTACGACACATGTGTCTGTACATATATTCTGTTTATAAACATTAATTTTCAAAAGATATAAGGTTAACATTTTTTTCTGAACTTCACTAGTCAAGAATGTACATAAATAAGAAATCACATGGAATACGAACATTCATACTTCAGCATTTCAGATGCATTTGAATCACAAGAAAAACTGGTGGTGCTGCTACATACCGATAGCCTTGCAACCTTGGCAAGCTTTTGCTTTACTTCTGGAGGCAAGCGTCTTTGAGCTGATGCCTGAACATTTGGGTCAGCCTCACTAATATCAATAGCTGGCGATTTGTCTGCAAG
This sequence comes from Triticum urartu, assembly GCF_003073215.2. Taxonomy (NCBI): domain Eukaryota; kingdom Viridiplantae; phylum Streptophyta; class Magnoliopsida; order Poales; family Poaceae; genus Triticum; species Triticum urartu. The sequence goes on from NC_053024.1 coordinate 644,887,921, forward strand.
GAAAATTTCAAGTACCTACAGTTACTTCCGGCGCAACTACAGTCTACAGAGATATTCAAGGGGGCTGATATAATACTCACAATTAGCAGCAATCTTTTGGAGATCCCGAATGGCTCGCTCAAGCCTAGTGCCTTTAGGTTTGGTACCTGCACTCTCCCTGCCAGTGGTCAGGTGCTGAAAAATCAAAACAAAATGTGACTTAGCATGCATCCCAGCCCAGTTTGATGGTTATTACTTACTCCCTCCATTCACAAATATAAGATGCTTTGGATATTTCAGTATGGACTACATACAAACTGAAATGAGTGAACCAACACACTAAAATGCGTTTATATACATCCGAATCAGGAAAAAGTTAAAACATCTTATAATGTGAACGGAGGGAGTATTTTATTATGCAAATGTGTTCTCTAGAACAGTAAATGGGATATAATTCTTACCATTGCTTGTGTAGGATAGGCAGCACCAGACACATCCATGCTAGAGAAGTCGTTCGTTCCAGCTATATCTTTGCGATATATTTTGTTGGTCGGATCTTCATTTTCCCCATTGTAAGTCTGTTTTTGTTGAAAATCAAGTTGTGTTGAAGGATCTTTATCCCTGTACACTGAAGCGTAGTCATATGTCTCACTGGTTGTTGACTTATTACCAAAATCAGTAGGCTGGAATGCCGGAGCTTTATACTTTTCTAGGTCTTTTAGCTCTTTTGAAGAGGAATATGACACATCCTTACTAGATATCTTTGTACGTTTTGTAGAATCAACACCTGTGGCAAAATCAGTCGATCTCCTTTTTAGGACTCCGGTTGTGCTGGGTTTAGTCTTCACCACTCTGCTGCCTTCATGGTAATATTCACCATTGCCAGTAGCTACTTTTTTCAGACCGCTTGCTTTCCCAGACTTCAAATAATCACCTGTAGCACCCTGACTATTTTCAATACGATCAACTGACTGGTCTTTGCTTCTCCTTTTCTTTGGCGCGACATTTGCTGATGTACCAGGTTCACTGCAAAAGATGGTTGATGTAACATCCATGCTAACATATATGTAATGCATGTGCATAAGTAAAATTGTGTTGCTGCCAATCTGATCTGCTGATTCAATAAAACTGGCTCAGAACATCCATGCTGCTACATATGAAAATTGCCCCCATATTATTACCTCGTTCTTTCATCCGTTGTTTGTGTTGTTCCAGCTAGGGCTGTAACCAACACAATCATGCTTTGCTTCAAGTTTGATCAGTACATTTAATTATTATAAGCTTGTCCTTAGATGCCACAGTTGTAACATGCTGTGTCCTTATTTCAGACAGCTCAAGATTGTATAGTTAATAGCTAAAGAAAAGGCACTAGCGATTGCAGCCAAAGTATTTTGTGATAAATCGAACAGTGGGGTAAATAGACATTGTATACAGACTAAATGGTGAAAGGTTGTTGCAATCAAACAGGTGGCCCCCATGCAATCCAGCAAGATATCATACTAAAAAGAACAGACATCAATTATGATGGCATGGATGTACTCTGCTAGCTCACAGAAGAAGTGACGGCATGAATTTTCTATTAAATAATAACAAAAAAAAATTGAGGAACCTTACATCTGTTCCAATGTCCCTTTGTTAACAAAAAAACCAGTGTGCTTAGTCGTCAAATTATCAACTTCAAAATATTCATCCTGCAAGCATAAGAAACATGAAAAGCTGACACCAATCAGTGACAATTCTTTCTCGATGCATATAATGAATTAGCAATGAAGAAAAAATGTTTCAACATGTCAACGTACTAGGATAAGTTCTATAAGCCTGCCTACCATGAGGTAAACTGAGTCGGTGTAAGTAATTAGACAAAGAATTATCTAATATGCTGCGAATATTCAGTGCAATCGTTTCAAGACATACAAGTTGCATTATATGTATACACTATACAAAGAATGAACTACTACTGCAATGCAGAAAGGGCCATGGCGTTGTCAAATCAAATTAATAAAAAATATTTTGCTTTCATCCTAGCACTAAACTAAGAGTTCAGGCAGATACAACAGATAGCAAAAACGGAGTGCACAATGACGGTGAAGATGAGAATGTTATATCATCTCTGCATGATTACACCACAATATACACAGCAAGTAGAAGTTTATTAGTGCAGTGCACATCAATGAGATCAGCGAAGAATCATCAATAAAAGAGGGCTAAGTAGAATTGAGAAACCGACCAATTCAGCATCATCAATAAAAGAATCATCAGTGTCATATTGATCGTCGTCCGGTACATCATCAAGATCTTCTTCATCGCTGCTATGTTTACCCTGGCAATTTGAATAGAGTCAGAACTCGGTGCATGGGCAATATGGAGTCAAATAATGTCATCATTCGTTACCATGTAAAGGCGCTCGATTTTCTCGATAACGGCATTAAACCGATTTGGCTGCGCTGGATCCTCTGGGTCATTTTCTGCAGGGAGTGCCTGATTTGAATAGTATAATAAACTAGATGTTAAACACACAGAGCACTCCTCAAATGTTCAGCATACACTATGTGAAACCAAAATGCTTGGCGAAGAGCAATGTATGTGGGAATGATAAGGTTGGCATAACCAACTACATGAACTACAAAGACAGTAGGAAATGACACTGAACTACTGAAATATGGCACAGTTTGCTTCTAGTGCAACGCCCTTACAACTACTTGGTCAGGGAAAACGAGAACATAGATGCAATTATGCATCTAATTGCAGAGCAAACCTGAGCAGCAAACTATCACACCCAAATCAAACGACAGACAGACAACACCCAAAGCAGGAGCACTGCTTACCGCAGCAGGCGGGCCCGGTTGTGCGGCAACTGCAGGCTCCGCGGGCACCACTGCCAGCGGCTGCAACGGTGGGGCCGCCGCGTGCCCGGCCTCCTTCAGCAGCTTCTTCCACGACACGATGGTGGTCTCCCCGGCCCGGAGCTCCACGGAGAACACCTGCCTGCGGCACCCCGCCGCTGCTCCCGCAACCGCGGCGGCAGGCGCCTGCTGCGCGGCGAGAGGCTGCGGGGCCGCGGCAGCGGAGGGCGCGGCGGCCGGAACCCTAGCGACGGCGGGTGCGGCGGAGGAGGAGGAGGGGGCAGGGACGGGGCCTTCCATCGCGACGCGAGGAGGCGGGGACGGTGTCGGGAGGTCACAGCATTAGATCGAGAGGCGGCGACGGCTAGGGTTTTGGAGGGCCGGGTGCCACGGGGCGGAGGAGCGAGGAGCAGAGGGAGACGAGAGCGCCCACGGTTTCGCGTGGGGAGAGGATTAAAGGAGGCGAGAAGCCGAGGAGGCCCTCTGATTCGGTCGGGGAGAAGGCGGCGGGTGGCGCGGGGATGGGAGCGAATGCGGGACGGCGGGGTGGGGCGTGGGATAACCGCCGGGTTGTGTAGCTTTCTCGTCGCCGTTGGCTCGTGCCCTCGCCGCCGTTTAGCTCGTGGTTTTGGAGGAGGGTGCCGCGCGTGGGCTTTGGACCTATTCTTCCTTCCTTGACCTGCTTTAGGTTCTGACTTACGGTATCCCCCCACGGTCCACACTTGTCTTTGCTGTATATTTAAAGTTGAACCGGCCCATGGTTTTGGGCCAATATTTCTAGCCCATACTAGCCGTGTTTAAGGAACCTTTTTCGTCTTCTCAAAAAAAAGGAACCTTTTTCGTGGTCAAGGATAGATATGACCTTGCTCTCAACAACAAAAAAAGGGTAGATTTGACCTTCCACCCCTCGAAAAAGGATAAATTTAACGTACAAGAAACCTGCAAACGAAATGCTTCAAAACGGTCTAGACGAGGTCTAGCACACCTCAATGATTTTTAAACCCAGTTGTGACACAACATTACAATAGTTTTACATAATCCCTTATTTTTACTCTCTTTTCCGTATTTCTTTGCTAGGTCCAACGGGACATGAGGGAAGTAGTGAGGGGTGTGTGAGACTGGATAGAGATGACCAAATATGTCAAGCCAGGTCATAGTGCCCTTCCTGATGCATTCTACCATAGAGCCAACGATAGACAACCCCCCCCCCTTCGAACATTGCTTACAACTTTCATCGTATTGTGTTCTCCGGACAAAAGGTGTTCAGTTGGAATCTCGTTATAAGGATTCTTGTGATTTCGGGGAATTCAACCATGGGAGAACCAGGAACAGGGAGCCCCACCCTTTTCCGATTGACTCAATTCATGGTCATGGATAACATGACGAAGCCTCATCCGCCCACTATATCCTTACCCACCTCATACACCAGCAAGTTACCTCATCATCTTGGCACTATTACTATGAACCCGATGCTTTAATGCCATTATGGTATACCATGTATCAACATTTTCATTTGTGCAGGCCGATAGGCCCTTTCATTGTTGTCTCCATATGGAAACGGGAGTTGTTGGAAAGTCTTGTTGCTTTAACTATCAAATATGCGGTGATGTGTCGTTCATCTTAGAGTTAGGAATTACTCATTGAAAACAAATAGCCAAATGGATGGATATAATCCACCTAAACCGGTTTGTGTTTTAGCCCAAGGATACTAGGAGTAACCGATTTGATCTACTCGAGTTGAATCGACAAAATAGAGTTGGGGTTGAGGCCACAATTCTTCATGAAATGTAATTATAATTAATAAAATCATGACCAACGACCTTTAACTGGAATCACAATTTCAGTCCTCAACTCCAAACTCAATTATGAAATTCCGAATGGGAGCAACGTACTTTGAGCTACCGTTCTAAGACATTCTATATTTTGTCTTGGTCATTGAGATTGTGGCTAATTTAGAGGAATGTTTAGGGATAGATAGTAATGATTGAAGTTTTTCTACTTGGAAATATCGATTCATTTTTTTTCTGTTTGGAATCATCTTAGGCCTAATTCCTATTACTTTAACAGGATTATTTGTGACTGCGTTTTTGCAAGACAGATGTGGGGGTCAATTGGATGGTTTAGTGTTTTGATGATCCAATTTTATTTACTGGAACTTCTGAATTTATCACACACACTCACGTTGGGCATAACTGCATAACCTTCTTTTGGGAAAAAAATAAACCACACACTTAGCTCGGAGTCCAACAAGCAATAAAAAAAGACTGGACAAATGGGACTATCACAATCTTCTGTAATGTCAAGCATAGCTATACCCAAACGAGTGGACAAAACTCAACATTGACTAAAGCCACACATGCATATATAAGGAATACACATAGCTTTAAACTAAAGTTATACACAAACAACGAGCAACTATTAATACTTACACACTTTAAACACACATAAAGCAACAGAAGGCACTAAAAAAAGATAAATGAATAACCGCAAGCACATGTCTCATCTCATAAGCAAAGAAAGCACTCACATATTAATACTTGAAATTCACTTGTAAGTGGATATTCATATTTAAAAGGCCGGGTTATCCGGCTAGGAAAAACGAATTATAGTAATGCCATAACCTATATTGTCTATCATACTCAGATTCAAACCGCTTTGTGTTGGATGTTAAAAATCTCTTACTGTGCATTCTATAAAATTTCGATTTGGAAATAGTTTCAGCCAAAAAAATTCCTAACCACTTTTAACCCTTGTACAGAGAAAGAGACATGGGGAAACACCTACAACTTGTTTTCATCCCCTAACACTAGACGACTAGGGCAAACTCTCCCCTCCAGATTTCACCGACGATTCCGTGGATTCGCCTCCCCTCTGCCTGCTGCTCTGGCGGTCGGTGGCCGGGAGAGGAATCACGGTGCCTCCGCTCCGTTTAGTAGTTTCGGTTAGGGTTTTTGAGCCTCGCAGGTTCGTCGCTCGGACGGATGACGGTACTTCTTCTTCGAGTTTGTCTGTCTAGACATAGTTGACATAGCTTCGGCATAGATTCTTGCCGTCTTCTTGGGACAGTGAGTTTATAATTTATTGTATGTGGTGAGATTTGGTGTCAGGTGTTTTAGATCTATGCAAGGGTTCGATGTTGACGACTGCAGCTCCAAGGCACTGGCCCTTAAGGGCACGTGCACAGAGACTTTCTGGATGTCATCGATAAGGTAAGCCGGGTCCGATAGGCGGCGGTAGCTACGCGTTGGCGGCTCGCTCTGACGGCAATAGTGATCGTTCGATGGTCATGGAATCTCGGTGCAATGTTTTTTATGTTTGAGATGCTTTGTACTCCTGATGATTTTTTATAAAAGATCTTATGCTTCTGAGAAGAAAAAAAATCAATTTTAACTCTTAATCATTAATCAAGAGCGTCATGGAGACCTGAGACCGATCACTAAGGTTCTTATAGCGACCAGACCTCAAACGGTCCAATCTCTGTGCTCCGGTGTCATCCCTGGATCAGTAATGCTGACACCACACAGTACTTGAAGGATTTATAGCAGCATAGCAATCACACACTTATTACATCGAGTGTCTCAAAATAGAACTTATTACAATAAATATGGCTTAAGGCCATCTAATAACGATAACAGTGGAAGGCTTGGAAGATAAGTGAGTCCATCAACTCCAATGGCATCACTGAGTATAGAACCACGACCTAAAACTCCTTAATCGTCGTCTGAAAAGTCTGCAACATTAACGTTGCAGCCCAAAAACGGGTCAGCACATGGAATATGCTGGCAATGTAACACATAGAGAGTAATGGAAAGAAACAGCTATTCTACATGCATATTTGGCTGGTGGAAAGCTCTATGGTTACAGTTTTGCGTAAAGCCAATTTTTCCCTACTGCAAAGAAATAAATTTATTTAACTATCATGGTGGTCGTTAAACATTAAGAATGGTTGACAGCATTCTCAATCCCAATTAAACATCATCATTAAACAAAACCCAGCAAAATTAATTTTTAGAGTAACATGTTGAGATTCACATGATAATTCAGGTACTAGATACTCAAGATGTCCATAACCGGGGACACGGCTAACCATGATTAGTTTATACACTCTGCAGAGGTTTGCGCACTTTTCCCCACAAGACTCGATCGCCTCCGTTTGGTTTCTCGCACTACACGGTGTTTGAGAAATGGATGACCGAGACATAGTCTTTCAGAAGCGCTAGCACCTTACGATGGGTAGACCGTACCACCTACATCCCCTACATCTGCTAGTCTACCACTGTAAGAGTTCGCACGACTTAGTCAACTATCCTAGAGCCCATAATAGCTTGTGTCTGCACACGGAAGTTTCTAGTATGAATAATCTCATGATCCCTTTGAGCCTGGGTGGCGGTTCAAAAGAAAACAAGCAATCGCTGAAATACCCAGGTGCCTCAGTCCACCCAGATGTGTGTTTAGGTTGCCACCTTAAATAAACCATTAATTAACAAAGCTCACATCTGTCATGGGTACACTCACCCAATTCACGTCTACTAGCATAGCATAGCAATAATAAGCAAACGTAGAGTAACTCCCAAAGGTTTGATAATAAACAGGTAATAGGTTCTACCTCAACTACTCCCCAAACCCACAATTTAATTAGCTCCTAATCATGCAATGTGTGAGGATTGATCTAATGCAATAAAACTGGGTAGTAGGAGGTATGATCAAAGTGTTACTTGTCTTGCTGATGATCCGAGAAACCTAGCGATTCGAAGTAACAAGCGGCGCACTCCGGGTACTCTATCGCAAACAAACACATAATAAGTACTCAACTAATGCACAGGTAAAACTCAAAATAAGAGATCTAACCAGAAAGATCAACTTAAGAACTCCGGTTGGCAAAAAGAATCAAATCGAACGAAGCAACGAAAGATAAACAGCAAAAGAAACAGGCTTCGTTTACTATTCTGGATCTAAGAAAATTTTTACAGAAGCAAAACTTGTTTAAGTTGGTTAAACGGAAAGAGGGTTTCGAGACGAAACTCCAGGCGCTTGAATTGCCTGATTCCGATAAACGAGCGAAAAGTTATACTAAAACGAAAATCGCGATCAGAAATCGCGATCAGAAATAATCGTGGAAAATCCGGGAAAAAGAAAAACGACGAACAAATTAACGAATGAACGTTCGTTACTGGATCTAACCGACGAACACATTCTTTAAGACGAACGAACGAGCGAACGCTCGCTAAATAACTAAACCATAAAAAAACCGTTTTTAATAAAAAAAAGCGGATCTAAAAAACCGGGCGGTTTTCTAAGGAAAACCGCCGGCGACGGCGGCTACCTCGGGCAGCGGGGCGGCGGCGAGGCGGCGGCGGGGCGGGGCGGGGTGAGGCGGCGCGGGGCGGGACGAGGCGGCGGCGAGGCGGCGCGGGGCGGCGCGGCGCTAGGGTTTCGGCGGGCGGGCTGGTGGGCTTCGGCGGCTCGGCGGGGTCGGCTTAAAAAGGCCCCCCGGGCAGAGTCCCGCTCGGGTACGGCCCGGAGTCAGTTCGGATTTTTTTTAAATAATTCCACGCAGAAAAACTAACGAAAGAAATACTAAACAGACTCCAAAAATCCTGAAATAAATTTTCCCCTGCTTCTAAAATCAAGCCGCACAGGATGAACATTTATTTGGGGCCTAAATGCAATTTTGAAAAACGCACATTTTTCCTAAATTCAAATAAAATAGCAAATAAAACCAAATAAAATCTTATTTGGTGTTTTTATTAAATCCTCAATATATCTTTATTTTGGGAAAGTCATTTTATTCCCTCTCTCATAATTTTTATAATAGAAATAATTGAAGATAAAATAAATAAAATCAAATAATCCTATTTTCAAAATTTGAGACAACTCAAATATGAAAATAACGAAATCCCCAACTCTCTCCGAGGGTCCTTGAGTTGCGTGAAATTTCTAGGATCAACCAAAATGCAATAATTATGATATGCAATGATGATCTAGTGTATAACATTCCAAATTGAAAATTTGGGATGTTACAAACCTACCCCCCTTAAGATGAATCTCGCCCTTGAGATTCGGGTTGGCTAGAAAATAGGTGAGGGTGGTCTTTCAGCAAATCTTCCTCTCGTTCCCAGGTGGCTTTATCCTCCGTGTGGTGGCTCCACTGAACCTTGCAAAACTCGATAACCTTGCTGCGGGTGACTTGACTGGCATACTCTAGAATCTTAACTGGTTTCTCCTCATAGGTCAAATCACTATCCAACTGAATCGCTTCCAGTGGTACCGTATCTCTCAGCGGTATGTCAGCCATCTCTGCGTGGCACTTCTTCAACTGGGATACATGAAACACGTCGTGAACTCCTGACAGTCCTTCGGGTAATTCCAACTTGTAGGCTACTTCTCCCATACGCTCCAAAATTTTGTATGGGCCTACAAAACATGGCGCTAGTTTTCCCTTAACTCCAAAGCGCTTAACTCCTCAAAGTGGAGATACTCGAAGATAAACTCGGTCTCTGACTTTGTAAACTGTCTCCTTGCGTTTAGAGTCTGCATAACTCTTCTGCCTGGACTGAGCTACCTTGAGCCTATCGCGAATCAATTTCACTTTCTGTTCAGACTCCTTTATCAGATCCGGTCCAAACAACTGGCGGTCTCCAACTTCATCCCAAGACAATGGGGTCCTGCACCTCCTTCCGCACAAGGCTTCGAAAAGGGCCATCTTCAAACTGGTTTGATAGCTGTTGTTGTAAGAGAACTCTGCATATGGCAAATTCTCATCCCAACTAGATTCATAATCTAGCGCACAAACTCTTAGCATATCCTCCAAAATCTGATTGACTCTCTCGGTCTGTCCATCTGTTTGCGGGTGGAAAGCTGTGCTAAAGTCCAGTCTAGTTCCCAAAGTCTCATGCAACTGATTCCAGAACTTCGAGGTAAACTGGTGTTGGAAATATGCCCTAGATGCAATAATAAATTAGTTATTATTATATATTTCATTGTTCATGATAATCATTTATTATCCATGCTAGAATTGTATTGATAGGAAACTCAGATACATGTGTGGATACATAGACAACACCGTGTCCCTAGTAAGCCTCTAGTTGACTAGCTCGTTGATCAATAGATGGTTACAGTTTCCTAACCGTGGACATTGGATGTCGTTGATAACGGGATCACATCATTAGGAGAATGATGTGATGGACAAGACCCAATCCTAAGCCTAGCACAAAGATCGTGTAGTTCGTTTGCTAAAGCTTTTCTACTGTCAAGTATTATTTCCTTAGACCATGAGATTGTGCAACTCACGGATACCGTAGGAGTGCTTTGGGTGTGCCAAACGTCACAACGTAACTGGGTGGCTATAAAGGTACACTACAGGTATCTCTGAAAGTGTTTGTTGGGTTGGCACGAATCGAGACTGGGACTTGTCACTCCGTGTAAATGGAGAGGTATCTCTGGGCCCACTCGGTAGGACATCATCATAATGTGCACAATGTGACCAAGGAGTTGATCACGGGATGATGTGTTACGGAACGAGTAAAGAGACTTGCCGGTAACGAGATTGAACAAGGTATCGGGATACCGACGATCGAATCTCGGGCAAGTATAATACCGCTGGACAAAGGGAAATGAATACGGGATTGATTGAATCCTCGACATCGTGGTTCATCCGATGAGATCATCGTGGAACATGTGGGAGCCAACATGGGTATCCAGATCCCGCTGTTGGTTATTGGCCGGAGAGTTGTCTCGGTCATGTCTGCATGGTTCCCGAACCCGTAGGGTCTACACACTTAAGGTTCGATGACGCTAGGGTTATTAGGAAGACTTGTATGTGATTACCGAATGTTGTTCGGAGTCACGGATGAGATCTCGAACATCACGAGGAGTTCCGTAATGGTCCGGAGGTAAAGATTTATATATGGAAAGTTGTTGTTCGGGTTCCGGGAAAAGTTTGGTTTTTTCCGGTATTGTACAGGGAAGCTTCCGGAAGGTTCCGGAGGGTTCCGGAGGGGTCCGGAGGTCCGGAAAATGTTCCACCACGTCCAATACAGCAGCATGGGTTGTAGGGGGCGCCCTAACCTTAATGGGCCAAGGGCACCAGCCCCCCCCCCCAAAGCCCATGCGCATGGGAGAGGGGGAACCCTAAGGGGGAGGGCCTCCACTTCACTTGGGATGCACTCCTCCCCCCCTTGGCCGCCATCCCCAACCCTAGATGGGATCTAGGGGGCCGGCCCTCCTCTCCCCCCACCTATAAATAGTGGAGGGGTGGGAGGGCGGCCACACCCTTGAACCTGGCGCAGCCCTCCCTCCTCCTACCTTCTCCTCCTCCTCCTCCATGGTGCTTGGCGAAGCCCTGCCGGAGAATCACAAGCTCCTCCACCACCACGCCGTCGTGCTGTTGGACTTCTTCCTCAACCTTGTTGGGGAACGTAGTAATTTCAAAAAAATTCCTACGCACACGCAAGATCATGGTGATGCATAGCAACGAGAGGGGAGAGTGTGATCTACGTACCCTTGTAGATCGACAGCGAAAGCGTTAGCACAACGCGGTTGATGTAGTCGTACGTCTTCACGGCCTGACCGATCAAGCACCGAAACTACGACACCTCCGAGTTCTAGCACACGTTCAGCTCGATGACGATCCCCGGACTCCGATCCAGCAAAGTGTCGGGGAAGAGTTCCGTCAGCACGACGGCGTGGTGACGATCTTGATGTACTACCGTCGCAGGGCTTCGCCTAAGCACCGCTACAATATTATCGAGGATTATGGTGGAAGGGGGCACCGCACACGGCTAAGAATATGATCACGTGGATCAACTTGTGTGTCTAGGGGTGCCCCCTGCCCCCGTATATAAAGGAGCAGGGGAGGTGCAGCCGGCCAGGAGGAGGGCGCGCCAGGAGGAGTCCTACTCCCACCGGGAGTAGGATTCCCCCCTTTTCCTAATTGGAATAGGATTCGGGAGGGGGAAAGAGGAGAGAGAGAGAAGGAAGGGGGGCGCCGCCCCCCTCTCCTTGTCCTATTCGGACTAGGGGGGAGGGGCGCGCGGCCCAGCCCTGGCCACCTCTCCTCTCTTCCACTAAAGCCCACTAAGGCCCATATACCTCCCGGGGGGTTCCGGTAACCTCCCGGTACTCCGGTAAAATCCCGATTTCACTCGGAACATTTCCGATATCCAAATATAGGCTTCCAATATATCAATCTTTATGTCTCGACCATTTTGAGACTCCTCGTCATGTCCGTGATCACATCCGGGACTCCGAACAAACTTCGGTACATCAAAATGCATAAACTCATAATATAACTGTCATCAAAACCTTAAGCGTGCGGACCCTATGGGTTCGAGAACAATGTAGACATGACCGAGACACGTCTCCGATCAATAACCAATAGCGGAACCTAGATGCTCATATTGGCTCCCACATAGTCTACGAAGATCTTTATCGGTCAGACCGCATAACAACATACGTTGTTCCCTTTGTAATCGGTATGTTACTTGCCCGAGATTCGATCGTCGGTATCTCAATACCTAGTTCAATCTTGTTACCGGCAAGTCTCTTTACTCGTTTCGTAATACATCATCTTGCAACTAACTCATTAGTTGTAATGCTTGCAAGGCTTATGTGATGTGCATTACCGAGAGGGCCCAGAGATACCTCTCCGACAATCGGAGTGACAAATCCTAATCTCGAAATATGCCAACTCAACATGTACCTTTGGAGACACCTGTAGAGCTCCTTTATAATCACCCAGTTACGTTGTGACGTTTGGTAGCACACAAAGTGTTCCTCCGGCAAACGGGAGTTGCATAATCTCAAAGTCATAGGAACATGTATAAGTCATGAAGAAAGCAATAGCAACATACTAAACGATCGGGTGCTAAGCTAATGGAATGGGTCATGTCAATCAGATCATTCATCTAATGATGTGATCCCATTAATCAAATGACAACACATGTGTATGGTTAGGAAACATAACCATCTTCGATTAACGAGCTAGTCAAGTAGAGGCATACTAGTGACGTTTGGTTTGTCTATGTATTCACACAAGTATTATGTTTCTGGATAATACAATTCTAGCATGAATAATAAACATTTATCATGATATAAGGAAATAAAATAATAACATTATTATTGCCTCTAGGGCATATTTCCTTCAAACCGCTCCCTCCTCCTTGCTGGATCAAGGCGTGGGAGACGTCTCCGTTCCGTACGTGTGTTGAACGCGGAGGTGCCGTCCGTTCGGCGCTAGGATCTGTTGGGGAATGTAGTAATTTCAAAAAATTTCCTACGCACACGCAAGATCATGGTGATGCATAGCAACAAGAGGGGAGAGTGTGATCTACATACCCTTGTAGACCGACAGCGGAAGCGTTAGCACAGCGCGGTTGATGTAGTCGTATGTCTTCACGGCCCGACCGGTAAAGCACCGAAACTACGGCACCTCCGAGTTCTAGCACACGTTCAGCTCGATGATGATCCCCGGACTCCGATCCAGCAAAGTGTCGGGGAAGAGTTCCGTCAGCACGACGGTGTGGTGACGATCTTGATGTACTACCGTCGCAGGGCTTCGCCTAAGCACCGCTACAATATTATCGAGGATTATGGTGGAAGGGGGCACCGCACACGGTTAAGAATATGATCACGTGGATCAACTTGTGTGTCTAGGGGTGCCCCCTTGCCCCCGTATATAAAGGATCAAGGGGGGGTGCGGCCGGCCAGGAGGAGGGCGCGCCAGGAGGAGTCCTACTCCCACCGGGAGTAGGATTCCCCCCTTTCCTAGTTGGAATAGGATTCGGGAGGGGGGAAAAGGAGAGAGAGAAGGAAGGGGGGCGCCGCCCCCCTCTCCTTGTCCTATTCGGACTAGGGGGAGGGGCGCACGGCCCAGCCCTGGCCACCTCTCCTCTCTTCCACTAAAGCCCACTAAGGCCCATATACCTCCCGGGGGGTTCCGGTAACCTCCCGGTACTCCGGTAAAATCCCGATTTCATCCGGAACACTTCCGATATCCAAATATAGGCTTCCAATATATCAATCTTTATGTCTCGACCATTTTGAGACTCCTCGTCATGTCCGTGATCACATCCGGGACTCCGAACAAACTTCGGTACATCAAAATGCATAAACTCATAATATAACTGTCATCGAAACCTTAAGCGTGCGGACCCTACGGGTTCGAGAACAATGTAGACATGACCGAGACACGTCTCCGGTCAATAACCAATAGCGGAACCTGGATGCTCATATTGGCTCCTACATATTCTACGAAGATCTTTTATCGGTCAGACCGCATAACAACATACGTTGTTCCCTTTGTCATCGGTATG